>NC_090811.1:32993964-33346464 GCF_036512215.1 Solanum lycopersicum
GAGTTTATATTGTATCTTTGCGTATATAAAAAATTATTATTTTATTTCTAAATACATAGTTTAAAAACATATTTCAGCTTTTCTTTATGCTACATTTATTTATACAACTTTATATTGAAATCAATTAAGTTTGATTGAGTTAAGTAAAGCCCAGGTAAGTGTTTCTTTCGGATTTTTTTCCAGCCTATGTTATGGTAAACATTCCAACTTGCATATTCGTGCATTCAATATACTAATGCAAGTTGGTCCATCATATTATAATGCAGATACAGGTAATGAGGATTGATATCAAATGAATTTTAATCTAGTGAGCAACTCAGAGTCATTTGGTGAGACTCCTTACCTTCTGAAGGACCCCTTTTATTGCTTTCAGTCATATTTCAGTTCATTAGAATGTTGTGGGGTTTGTCTCCACAACCATCTCAGTTATAAAGGCTTCATAGATAGACAGTCAAATGTTATTCCTTTGGGTGTTTTCATTATTATTCATTTGTAATGGGTTATCATTTTTGGAACAAGTTGAATAATTAAACTTAAAATATTCATATTTATTTTATTATTTAGTTCAATTAAGTGCTACTATCTTTATAATTATGCATATTGTCTTCTGTCCAGTTAACCAAGCCAGGGCAGGGTTTGGCTTGGGGACATCAGTGGTCTCTGAGTGCCAGCCTCCCCTAGGGTATAGGCTCGGGACGTGACAAATAACTTCTATTTTCAAGCAAGTTCTAGACATCAATCCTAAATTAACAGTATCAAACTAATTACCCACTCTTATGAATCTCTTTAACAATGTTTCCTCAGCAATGATAACACTAACATTGATCTCTTCCTTGTAGGTGATATTGCCCAATAGATCTATCTTAGGATATCGGAGGATTTATTGACCATAAAGGTCACTGTGGTCAGATGATGGACTTGGTGGGGTTCTTCCTAGTTCTCATGAGGTATCTTATGGTTTGTGTGGTGGTCCACAGTCTATGAAGGGTCTTGTATTCCAAATCTGTTGGGAAGAGTAATGACTGAAGTACATGGGTCAACGGGTAGTGCACCCTATCACGGTATGTGAACCCTGTTATGGTTAATTGGTTAAGGTGAAATGTTTCTGCACTTTTCTAAGTCTGGGTGCTGATGTGTTACATCTCCTTTGTGGATGTAGGTCGAATGAGCGAACCATGTTAAATTTTTATGTCTTTTGGTATATTTATCATTTATCTTCTTACTAGTGATATTTCCAGGTTTACTATGCTAGCTTCCGCATTAAACCTGTTTATTTCAGTCCTAACAAGTTGTGTAATACTTATTTGATAATCATGATATTTTTATACGAAAAGATAAAGTAGGGTAAAGTACCCTATTTCTAATAATTTAAATAATAATTTGTTGAATCTAGAATGACAACATTAGAGACACTATATTTGTTGAATCTAGAATGACAACATCCATTGAACCTTAAAAGTGAAAAGTAACCATCACCGGTCCTTGCCTTCATTGACTCCTGTTATCTTCCCTTAAGTTTCTGTTTTTGTATTTGTGTAGCATGTACTATTTTAGACAAGAAATGTATCAATGAGAAGCATAGTGATACGATATTCCTTGACTACTATCTTATACAATTCAAACTCATTCTTTACGTAGAGTTGGCAATCATAGTAGGAGAGTACATAGACAATCATGTGATTTATAAACATATTCATTCAGACTCATGTTTCCTTTACGAAGGTTGATGAATGCAAGAACCTTTGCCACCCTCATCTTAAGGGGAAACAACCTATCAAGCAATTCAATCTGAAACTTTTCCCAATTGAGAGGACCCAAATAATCTACTTTCCCTTCCTTTCATTGGTAGAACCAAACATGAGCACCACCCTTACATTTGTAAAAGAAAAATTCCACCTTTTTCACTGGTGTCAATCCCATTATTATCAACACCTTATACACTTCATAAATGAACTCTTGAGGATATTCTCAACCTTAGAAAAATGAAACTCTAGGGGTTTAATTCTAGTGAGTTCTTACTCTAGATGTCGTCGTACCCATATTAGAATTCAGGAGAATCAAGAACTACCTATTGGATTGAGCCAACACTTTAAAAGCAGCCCTAAACTCCACATTATTCACTTGCTTGACCAAAGGATCACCTGGAACTTGAGGAGCCTGAGGAGGAGCTTCTTGTTCCATATTCTCATTCACATTCCTCCTAACACATGCTTTTCGAGGGGTGATTCCACAAATTATTAGATAGGGATCAGAGAAAGGACATATAGAGTTACACTTTATCGCACGACTGTGAGTAATGAAAGAAGTTGATTTTCCTAATCATTTTATAGCTTCACATTTATGAACAAGACTCTACTTCACAACTCTAATGACAAATCATAAGACCTTCCTAAATCTTATGCACTGAATACTAACTTTGTCATGACCCAAAGTATATCCTTTCTGTAAAATGGTGTATACGACACCAAGAGGCCTTACAAAAGCCACTTACAATGCATAAAAAAGATAATAGTCTTAAAATCCATCTATTACATTAATAGTGATCGGGACATAACCCTTATATCACAATAATAAGAAAATAGTGTATAACAAGAAATGAAGGCGCAGTCCAAGGAATAGGAGGACTCACCAATCTTCAACATATATTAAGTGATCCCTAGCCACAGAGATGGAAAATTTGAATGTCAGACCCTACATTTGAAAAACAAAACAATGTAGTTTGAAGTGCATAGATTTAAAATGTACCTTTGATTATAGAAATGTATAGATTTACAAAATCATGCTAAAAAGGAACTTTTCAAGAAATGCAAATACCAAGTTAAAACCATAAGATAAGAGGTTAGAAAACATTGTTGTAACCATTGTCAATTTCAAGTAAAATTCATCTTTGAACACTTCTGGGGGACTTCTTGAAGTAACATTAGCTCATCATTGGCAAATGGACTTATAATAAATAGAGACCATATGAGCTATGTCATGGAAAATGGTGTCTTCCCCACACTGAAAGTGTGTCCTTACCTACAAATTGAAGAACCTTAATCTAGTAGGTAAAACTAGAGTTGCACATGAGAGTTGCACATGAGAGTTTTAGATTTTGATATGTGAGTTAATTTTATAAAATTGATTCACATATTTAGTATTAGGTTTTTTAGGAGTCTAACATCAAGGTACGAGTCCTCAAGGACAAACCAAAGGGGTCCTTGAGGAGGACCCCAAAGCAGTTCCTAAAACTGCCTAAAAGAGTGAGTTACGGATGGGAACTGAGGGGCGTAGGTCCATCCACAACACGTGGGTGAAGACTCCAAATTTTGAGCTTCATTCCACCATAAAAGGACCAGAAGGATGCAACATTAGTCTACTCACAGACTGTGGGTCCTAGGTCGTGGATCCTGCTTGCAAATTCGCCTAAGTTCAGCCATGGTAAGGTTAATTTTGGTAATTCCTATTTTAATTATTTTATTGTACCTTAGTTTAGTATTGTTGTAGTATACCTATAAATAAGGGTTAAAGATATTAACTAATCCTTTACTTTTTATGAAATCACAAAACTGAAATAATAACCACCTTTTCCCCCACATATTTCTCTGACTAAAACCACTATTGCAAAAGAAAATATCTTAAGGTTTAAGGTTCAAAGACTTATATTTTAACTCTATTTCATGACGAACCTTCATATTTTATGGTATTTTATCATATATGATAGCTTGCACCATAGAGCACCTTCAAAGTTCAATTTTGATACAGTGTTTCTCCAAAAGATTAGGGTTTCACTCAAAGTCATGGGTTGAATTGATGGTTGAATTAATGGTTTATTTACGATGAAGTATCATTGAATTAATGAATTATGAATTATTAGGTTTATGATCAACTTATTTGGCATATGTGGAAGATGTGACTTAGGAGGGCCCCTCAGTTGACAAACTTCGTGTTGTTAACGAGTATGCAAATGTGTTCCCTAAAGACCTACCTGCCCTACTCCCAAGAGTGTGACATTAATTTTGCCATAAATTTGGAGACCCATACCCATTCTGTTTCTATTCTCCCTTATTGTATTGCTCCAGAAAAGCTCAAAGATCTCAATTTTTAGTTAGAAGACCTCTTAGGTAAGTAGTTTTTCCCTTCAAATGTGTCTCAGTGGGGTGCTCATGTTTTGTTATAAAGAAGGACATGACTATTAGGATGTGCCTGACTATAAGCAACTGAACAAGGTGCCGATAAAGACTTGTTACCCCATGCCTCATATTGATGACTTGTTTGATTAGCTTCATGGTGTCTCCATTATTTCTAAGATTTATTTGATGTCCGGGTACCATTCAGCTAAGGATTAAGGCAATGGAAATCTCAAAGACCGCATTTGGGACTCATCACAAGCATTTTGAGTTGCTCGTGATGTCTTTTGAGTTGTCTAATTCTTTGTCCCCTTCATGGACTTGATGAAACCTATGTTTAGGCCATACCTTAATTCATATTTATCATCTTCTTTGATGACGTACAAGTATACTTGCGGAGCCGGAGTGAGCATGAGCAGCATTTGAGTATAGTGCTCCACACTTTTAGAGATAAGCAACTTTAAGCAAAGTTCTCTAAATGCAAGTTGTGTCTTCGGTCTGTAGCATTCTTGAGGCACATGGTGTCGAAGGAGGGTATTAATGTTGATCTGGCGAATATTGATTCTATTCATTATTGTTACATGCCCACGTCTATTACTAAGGTTTATAGCTTCATTGGGTTAGCGAGTTACTTCATACGTTTTGTTGAAGGATTTTCTACTATTGCATTTCCTTTGAATTTGTTTACTCACAAGGATGTTACCTTTCTGTGGTCAGAGGAGAGTGAGATGAGGTTTTGGAAGCTCAAGGAGTTGTGTATTACCATTATTATATTAACTCTTCCAGTTGATGGAGAGGGTTTCATGGTATATTATGACTCATCTCGCGTTGGTTTGAGTTGTGTGTTAATGCAACGAGGTCAAGTTATATCTCACATACATCGGCAGATAAAGCATCATGAGCAGAACAACCCCACCCATTAATTTGAGTTAGAAGTGGTGATTTGAAGGCAATATCTATTTCCATTGCGTTGTGAGATATACATTGATCACTGGAGCCTCCATACATTATGATCCTGAGGGACATTGATTCAAAGAAGTGTTATTGGATTGAGCTCTTGAATGACAATGTCCTCTCTACTATCTATCAAAAATGAAAGGAAAATGTAGTAGCAGACGCCTTGAGCCAAAAGGTGGGGAGTATGGGTAGTCTACCCTCCTTACTATTTTGGAGTGACTCTTGACTTTGGACATCCTTTAATTAGCTAATCGGATGATCATACTTGATATTTCAGATTCTAGATGGATGTTAGCCTATGTGGGAATTCAGTCATCATTGCTAGATCATATTTGTGGTTGTTGTTCGAGGATGAGAGTTTGGTTGATCTATAAAATAGGGTGTTAGAAAATTATTCTTCATAGGCTACCCTAGATTCATATTGGGTTTTGAGATTTGATTGTCAGTTGTGTGTTTTGAGAGTTGGGGGTTTGATTCAGTTTATCATGAATGCAGCCCATGATTCATCATATTCTATCCAACCTGACACAACTATGATGTATAGTGATTCAAGCAAGCATTATTATGGACAATATGAGTAGATATATTTCTGACTATATATCCCATTATTTGTGTTGCCAAAACGTCAAGGACGAGCATTTGAGGCCTGATGGTAAGTTCCAGAGATTACCTATGTCATAGTGGAAGTCGAACCGTATTTTGGGTTTACTCATACTTCTAGATGTGTTGACCTTGGGTTATCTTGAATCTATTGACCAAGTAAGTTTACTTTCTTTTTGTTCATACTACCTATAGTGTTCAGAGCTTACTTCCACCTTTTGGAGGGCATTGTAGGAGGGGTTGGACACTTGTGTCCACCTTAGCATAAAATTTCACCCATAGACGGATGGATAGTCGAAGCATAGTATTCAGGTCATTGAGGATATTTTGTGGGCCTTTGTAATGGGTTTTGGAGGTTAGTGGGACCAATTCCTGAATTTGGTGGCATTTGGGTACAACAAAAGCTACCGCTCTAGCATTCAAATGGCCCCATTCGAGCCCTTATTTTGTTGGCCTTGTCTCTCTCTACTTAGTTGGTTTGAGTCTACAATGCGTAGGTTGTGTTGTATAAATTATCTTTAGAAGGCCGTAGTTTGGGCGAGGGTGATTCAAAATAGGCTCAGGACAGCTCAGAGTAGACGTCAATGTCACGTGGTTGACAAGCGTAAGCCGTTGAGGTTTGCAATTGCTGATTGAGTATTTCTCTAAGTATGGCACATTAAGGGTATGGTGAGAATTGGGGACGGGGCAAGTGTAGCCCCAGGTATATATGCCATTTTTAGATTTTAGGGGCAAATGGAGAGGTTTCCTATGAGTTAGCATTACCTCTACCGCTATCGGAAATCTGTCCAGTTTTCCATGTTTCCATGCTGCTTAGGTATGTTCCAGATAAGTCTTTTGTGCTCCAGTATGATTTAGTTTAGTTGGATGATCTTCTAACCTTTATAGAGTAGAAGGTTGCAATTCTAGCCAGATATGTTAGGAAGGTGTGGTCGAGAGTAACTTCTTTAGATCTCATAGTCTTATTTTGTAAAATATCCTTCCATCTCATTTATCTTATATACATATCAACCCGTTAATTTTCGTTTACAACTAAATTTAGCTAGATTGCAAACATTGAGCTCGTTACCCACTCTTATTGATCTCTTTCAAGCACCAATTAGAGATGTGAAGTTATATTAAGTCATTCGCCTAAACCCTTAAATTAATCACATACTATGTTCCTTAATATAAAGTGAACAATAATAAAAAAATGGAGAACGACATACTCAATTATTTAATTTAATATGAAATCCCATGATTACACCCTTACAAATTGGAGTTTTACAAACCCTTCGAAAAAAAGTACTTATACTATATATATCTGATAGAAGTCATGGATGTAATGAAATATGATAATTAAAATAATACATATATTTATAGAAGTCATGGGTGTGATGAAATAGGGTAATTGTAATAAACAACCACTTTGATTCAATGTAAAAAATTTTGGTTGCAAGTGAAAAATTATAAAGCATGCAACTAAGAGCAATACCCCATAGTTTCTCTCTCTAAGAGTTCCAAAAAGTAAAATTCATAAAATATAAGATAAATCTACTTCATCTCTTTTCCAAGCTATTTATATATTCCAAAGAGGTTCTTCCTTATCCCATTCAACGATAGTAGTCGGGCTAACCGAATTTACTTGGTAGATCATTGTTTGTACTTCATCTTATCATTTACTGGGTATAATGTCAAAAATCAATATCTCGAGTTATGATGGCACCTATTATAACCCACAGTAGATAAGCCAACCCAAAAAACCGAAACAACAAGTAATGGGTGTTAGACCAAAACCTAAACAAGAGTAGGCCAAATATAAGATAACAATATAAACACAAGCAACACAAAACATATATATTTATATCCCTCCAAAAACCTGATAGTCACTAGAACATAGCTATCAAAAAAGAGTACGAGTCCCCAAAGTGGACCACAAAAATTGGACAGCCTCAAATGTCAAAATACTAGTCTATAGATATAGATAGGAATTGAAATAGTACAAAATTTCATCCTCACCCTATCTTCGAATCAAACTGCTCGAAGCTCGACACCAACGCTGGCCACCATTGCTCAGACCTTCATGAAAAAAAACAGATGCAGAGCATAGTATGAGTAAAAAAAATAGGTTCTCAGTAGGTATCATAGGTAAACTGAACTTGAAAAGTAATGACTATATGAAAAAAGAAATAGAACAAACAAAGCAAAAGATTATACGAGTTTAGGAAGAACTAACTTAAGTAATCTAAAAGCTAACTACACCTAACTGAACCCCCATAATCCAATAGTATCTCATATGCAAGTTTAAATAAAAACTCAAACGGAACCCGATAAGACTGGCAAGTACACAGAATAAATATAAGTAAAGAAAACTGCATTTGAACACCCAAGATTGGTAAACATGAAATAGAAATATCAACCCCAATTAGCAAAATCCGATAGTACGGAGGCGAACCTTAAAATGCATGCTCAGCATAAGTACCGAAGTAAGCAATAACATGTATCAAGTAACTGAGGTTAGACCTCTTACAAGATAATCTATGTATTTGATTAATCGATCTCCCCTTGAACTGGATGATATTTGAAAATATTAGTGAGGTTGAGGATGGATCTTTGATCTAGCTGCCCGACAAAGGTTCCAATGTAGTTGCTAAAAGAGATTGAATCGATCCATAATCATAAATGTATATTGAAGGCATTTTAAACTTAGTCAATCAATGTATTTATGTGGAACAAAATCAAAACAAATTTTGAATCGTGGAGAATACCCTAGTTTCATCAACGTAACTCGTGAAACTATAGTATTGGAAAAATAAGGATAACTATCGCTGGTGAAAATGTATTGCCTAGCTAAGGCCCAAACTATGAGAATCAAGTCTGTTAAAACAGCCTATAGAGATCTACACAGACCAAGCGACGTCGGTACAAAACTAAGGCCTATCATTTTTCAATCATCCATTCCTAAGGCAAGGCCTAAAAAAACCTAAACTAAAGCCCAACATGCTTCAAATAAATAGAAGTAAAGCCAAAAAGTACTCCATAATATCTTAGCACCTGTGCATGATTAAATAACTAAGAAACAAGAATCCAAACTACTAAACATGAATTAACATGATTGAGCTCAATCTTATATAGGGAAGTTGTAGCCTACTTGTGGGCCAATCATGCGTGCTCCAAAATTTCTTCTCTAGAGTTTTCCCTTTCAGAATGGTCTTGGAACGCTACCATGCTATCAAAAATAGATTTGGAATGTTATTATGGTTATTTTGACATTAAAATTGTAAAAAAGAGAGATAAATCAATTTCGGAATAAAAATTGAGAAAGTTGGACTCGCGCTGGGAATTCTGGAATTAACGTGCAACCAAAATCCAATTTTTCTAAAAAACTAGAAATGGGACATAACCTAAAATAAGTATATTGTAAAAAAGTGGGAGGTATACAACAAATTTTGACATACTATGGCGTTTTAATAGAAAAAACACTTAAAATAGCCATTGGAATCATCAAATCAGATATAGAATGAGGGAATCAAGTCCAAAAATTTCCAACATATTGAGTTCACAAAGTACCGTAGAAACAGGTGAGGACGAGAATTTTCTTTAAATTAAGGTCCAAAATCAGCTTCCAAGTTCAGCAACCCGTTCTCCTAGAAAAAACTCACAACCTAGCCTTTTGGAATCGTCCAATTTGGAGCTCTATTGCTCATGATGTTCAACTTAGAAAATTAGAAAAAAACTTGAAAATGGTTGTCTTATAGGCAAGGGTGCACCAGATACAGTGCACCAGCATATTCTTTCCATTTTGTAGTGTCTGATGGGGTGTTTGGTATTCGTTCAGAGCCCCGTTCACAGTAGCGGACTATGAGGCCTCACTAAATTTGATCTTCTGAACTTAATGGTGAACTCAGATTTCTCATACGAGTTCATTTTGATTGAAATTGGTTCACACAGCCAAATGCCATTTTAACAAAATTCCACAATCATCCTGGGGATTAGAGTGGAAGCCTCAGGATATAAACGAAAGTTTTTTCTAGACAAAACTCGACAATTAAGAACTAAGCATGCTAACGAATTTTTCATCCAAGTGTCCTTTCAAATAATGTTGACCAAAGTCAACCTTAGAAAAAATTTCAAAGGCTAAAACGCCTAATGGTCCAAACTCGTACCAATTGCCTTGATACTCATGTAAAACAGTCTACTAGTGTAATTTGGCCTTTCCAGTGCTGATGGAACTTTCAAAGTTCTATTCTACGTCATTTACCAGACGTTTTTAAACTATTTAAGTTCCTAAAGCTCAAAAATTGGGAAACAAACATAAAATCTAATGAACAACTAGGCGATGGAAGAGTCGGTGCCAGCAAGTCATAAATGACTTAGAGTCGCTATAGAAACTCTCTAAACGACATACAGAAGACATTAAGTAAAAAATGACTTGAAGGTTCATTATAATATCCACTACGAAAAAAGCTTTTGCTGGGGAAAAAAGGGTCAAGAAGTGAAGGCTCAAATAAGCGTGGAACAATGTCCTAGGTAGCCTCCTCCACTCAATGATGCATCTAATGACCATAACAACATGAAGTTGACCCAACTGCATTTCCCCTTAACTGGATGCAAATTTTCCACCAACGGTCAGTCATACCTATGGACCGTAGATCAACCTATGAACCATGTTGGTCATCTATAGCTATTGCCAGAGAGTGGTTGAAGGTGTCTTGATCGACGATCACGGACTACCAACCGTCATTTGACCTACGGATTGTAAGTCCGTCCGTCGTCAAAGACTTAACCAATTTTTCTAGGCTGATATTTTTGGGAGTTTTTTATCCCATCGACGGTTGTGCAAGATGGACCGTGGTTCAGGCTACGATTCGTCGATGCCACCGTTGGTAGCACCTGTAGATTTTTCTGAAAAACTAATTTTTGTTCTGTTTTGGCTATGGGGTGTTACATTATCTACCCCTTGGGAGCATTCGTCCTCGAATGAAGACTAAACTAGTGAAATGGAGGAGAAAGATGCAAACCCCACTACTAAACACTGAGAACAACTGAGTTCAGACTGAATTGAGTTCTCAGTACATGCAATTACGCTAAAAATGAAAGTACAAACTGAGGGAACATGATTCTAAAACTGAATTTACGCATGAATGACTGTGAAATTGAAGAGGAACTATTACCTCAAGCTGGAGTGGAATCGGAAGGAAAAAGGTAAGGATACTTGGCTTTCATGGATGCTTCTGCTTCCCAAGTAGCTTCCTATACGGACTGACTCCTCCACAAAACCTTGACTGAAGCAACTTCTTTGTTTCTCAACCATCTAACATGACGTTCAAGAATCTCAACTGGAACATCCTCATAAAAAAGACTATCTTTCACTGCCACACTCTTTAATGACACTATATAGGCTGGGTCACCCACACACTTCTTCAAGAGTGAGATGTGGAAGACCGGATTCACTGCTTCTAATTTTGCTGGTAACTCTAACTCATATGCCACCTTGCCAATACTTTTCAAGATCTTGAAAGGGCCTACATATCTAGGACAGATCTTCCCTTTATTTCCAAATCTCATCACCCCTTTCATAGGTGAGACTTTCAGAAAAACCCAATCATCAACTTGGAACTCTAGCTCCCTTCTCCTTACATCTGCATGTGATTTGTGACGACTTTGGGTTGTCTTAAGTCTATCTATAATGAGTTGCACTTTTTCCATAGCATAAAGGACTGAATCTGGACCTATCAAAGCTGCTTCACAAACATCAAACTAATCAACAGGAGATCTACATCTACGCCCATATAAAGCCTCATAAGGGGCCATCTGAATGCATGAATGGTGGCTATTATTGTAGGCAAACTCAATAAGAGGAAGGTGATCATTTCAACTACCTTTTAAATCAATCACACAAGATCTTAACATATCCGCTAAGGTTTGAATGGTACGCTCTGCCTGCCCATCCATCTGTAAATGAAATGATGTACTAAGGTTAACTTGAGTACCAAGACCTTTTTGAAATAACTTCCAGAAATGAGAGGTAAGCTGAGGACCTCTATCTAAGATGATAGACAGAGGAACCCATGCAACCTCACAATTTCAGTAAGGTAAAGCTTGGCATAGTCCTCTACCGAATATGTAGTCTTGACCGCCAAAAAAAGAGAAGACTTAGTCATCCTATCAACTATCACCCAAATCGAGTCATGTTGTCCGCAAGTACGAGGTAACCCTGTGATGAAATCGATATAGATCACATCCCACTTCCAAGTAGGAATATCAACTTCTTGATTCATACCTCCTGGTTTCTGATGTTCTACCTTGACTTGCTTGCAATTGGGGCACTTACTCACAAAGTATGTTATATCCCTCTTCATGCCATTCCACCAATAGATTTCCCACAGATCGCGGTACATCTTAGTGGCACCTGGATGAATAGAATACCTGGTGTTATGAGCTTCTGCAAGAATATGCTCCCTCAACTCTCTCACATCAGGAACACACAATCTACCTTGGTAGCGAAGTACACCATCTACCCCTTGGGAGAAAACATCTACTCTCTGATTATTGACAGCACCCTTTAGTTCAAGCAAGATTGGATAAATCTCTTTCTTTTCCTTAACCTCCACTACCAAAGACGATTTGGCCCATTCTGAACTGTTACACCGCTGTCTGATATGCTCATAAGTAAAACTCCCAAGCGAGCAAGCCTGTGAACATCCTTCACTAGCTCCCTTATTTTTTTCTCCCACATGGGCTACACTACCCATAGATAATCTACTAAGAGCAACGGCCACTACATTAGCCTTTCCAGGATGATATGCACACTCATATCATAATCATTAAGGAACTCGAGCCATCTCCTCTGGTGAAGATTCAACTCTTTCTGGGTGAACACATATTGAAGGCTCTTATGATTGGTGAACACATCTGCATAAACACCATACAAGTAGTGTCTCCATATCTTGAGTGCAAACACCACTGCTGTAAGCTCGAAGTCATGAGTTGGAAATTTCTTCTCATGCACCTTAAGCTTTCTAGAGGCATAAGATATAACCTTATCTCTTTGCATCAACACACAACCAAGGCCAACTTTGGATGCATCACAATAGATCACATAACCATCTGAACCCTCTGGTAGAGTCAAGACAGGAGTTGTAGTCAATCTAGTTTTCAATTATGCAAAGGTTTTCTCATAATCATCGGACCATTGGAACTTGACCATCTTCTGAGTCAACCTAGTCAATGGTGAGGCTATGGATGAAAATCATTCCACGAACCTTTTGTAATTACCTGCTAGACCTAACAAGCTTCTAATATCTGTAGTAGAAGTAGGTTTGGGCCATTGTTTCACTGCTTCTATTTTTTTGTGAATCTAAGCGGATCCCTTCTCTAGATACAATCTGAACAAGGAAAGCAACGGATTGCAACCAAAACTCACATTTACTAAACTTAGCAAATAACTGGCAATCTTTGAGAGTCTGCAGAACAACTCCCGAATGAATTGCATGTTCTTCCTCACTCCTAGAGTAAATGAGGATATCATCAATGAACACAATAATAGAACAAGTCTAAGTACTGTTTGAACTCTCTGTTTATCAAATCCATGAAAGCTGCAAGAGCATTGGATAGTCCAAACAACATAACTACAAATTCATAATGAACCGAGTTCTGAAGGTTGTTTTTGAAATGTCACTATCTCTAACTCTGAGCTGATGATAACCCGATCTGAGGTCTATATTTGAGAAATGACTAGCACCCTGAAGTTGGTCAAACAAGTCATCAATCCTGGGGATGGGATACTTATTCTTGATTGTGAACTTGTTCAATTGTCTATAGTTAATGCGCATTCTGAAAGAACCATCTTTCTTCTTTACGAACAATATTGGTTCACCCCATGGTGAAATACTAGGTCTAATGAAACCCTTATCTAGAAGGTCTTTCAACTTCTCTTTCAATTCCTTAACCTCCGCTGGATCCATTCTGTACGGAGAAATAGAAATAGGCAAGGTATCTGGAAGTAGATCAATTCCAAAGTCAATTTCCCTTTCGAGAGGGAACCCTGGGAAGATCTTTTGGAGATACTTCTGGAAATTCACAGACTACTGGAATTGACTCAAGAGATGGAGTTTCAAGGCTAGAATCCTTAGCCCGAACTAGATGATAGAGATAACCCTTAGATATTATCTTTCTAGTCGTAAGGTAAGAAATAAATCGACCCATAGGTGCTAGGCTACTACCCTTCCATTCTAAGATTGGTTCGTCAGGAAACTGAAAAAGAACAATCCTAGTTCTACAATCGACTGAGGCACAAAATGAGTGTAACCAATCCATGCCTAGAATGACATCGAAGTCTACCATTTCTAACTCTACTAGATCTGCTGAGGTGACTTTCTGAGAGACTGACAGGGCAATTTCTGTACCCCGTCTAGCTATAACTGGGTCACCGACTAGAGTAGAGACTGAAAAGGGTTCTGAGAGAGTTTCTGGACTGACACTAAATTGGACTGCTATATAAGGAGTTACAAAAGAGAGAGTCGCCCCTAGATCTAACAATGCATAAAACATAAAGGTCAAATACTTGTAACGTACCAGTGACTACATCAGGGGAACCTTCCTGATCCTGGCGAGCCTGAAGAGCATATAGTCTGTTCTGGCGCTGACCGCCACCTGTACCAGAGGAGTTACCCTGCTGAGTTGGGCGACTTGCTGGTGCTGCTGAATTTGTAGACTGCGCTCTACGATTACCATCTCCTTGACCCTGTCTAGAAGGACAGACCCTTAACCTATGACTAGACTGACAACATCTAAAACATCCTTCTTTTCCTACAAGACACACGCCCAAATGATTCTTACCACACTTATAGCAAGTGGGGTAAGTGTTGGTGCTTGAAACACTTCCCTGAGACGTAGAGCCTGGTGCTCTGTCCTTCTGGTCATACCTAGGCACTATCTAGACGAGTGACCCAACTTCCATAATCATAGAAAACTTCTATAGAGTGAAACACAACCTAAAAGATGTGATGATCTTCCAAGTCTACCTCAGGCAGACAGAACTACACCTAGAAAATAGTGTTGGGGCCTTTCAATAATCTCTAACAGTCACACCCAACACTCGATGGGCCGGACAAGTACCATATGAAAACATGCTTTACAAGTAACATATGATGAGAAAATAAAATACTATTCACATAGATTGATTAATGAGAAGCTTCATATACAACACATGTCGACTGGCTGAACCGATTCATGTGTCAACTCAAACTGTGAATACAAATAAATAATACCTTTACAATGTCTACAAAGACTCAACTATAATCAATGATTGTACGACTCTGAAAATGAACATAGTAAAGATTCGGAAAAGCCCCGAATCAAGATGGATCTCACCAACAACCGCTAAGTATCATGTTCTTCTATTGGGGAAATCTATTAATTGAGTATTTGTACCTGCAACATCAAATACGGTGTTCTCAATAAGGGATGTAAGTACAAAAGAATGTACTAAATATGTAAGCAATAGTATAACCAAATGTAATATGATAACTCAAGTGAAATAGATAAGGATTAGAGACCACCTTTGCTTATACGTTTTGGATCGTCTACGTTACATTATTTTCTTTACTTTTCCGTGTGATATGTTCTTAATACGACATATCATACATATAACCATCTGATTAGGTGTAGAAGAGGATGAACATGCTAGGCGTTTTAACCCCTGGATGATGTCCTCATAATTCCAAAACTTGGGATCGGACCATCCTAGGCTATCACCCCTGAGCTGGAACCCTTTTATATCAATTGCGATCGTCCCATGCTAGGCTTTAGCCCCTCAGCTGCCACCCTTCTATACAAATTAGGATAGAACCATTCAAGTCATTTACCATTGGCTTCCACCCATAATTATACAGATTGGTTCACATAGATTCTTTAATCATTGATATTGTTGTTTATAAGTTCATTACTCTTTTCAGATTGTTCTTTGGATAATTCTTTTGAGATTGTTATTTTGGTGGTCATAATCATTGTTGATATTTAGAACAACTGATCATTAGAATAAGACATATTAATATGGACTTGCGATAATACCAATAATTTGGGAAGCAAACGTCACACCAACGAAACACTTAGGAGCTTATATGACTCATTAATTATGTTAACATCTCAAATTGGAGCACATCAAGTGAAGACATTTAACATTCAGCCATAAAATTTGAAGTCTATATTATATCATAACACTCACTAACTAATATCAAATATAATGTATACATACATGAACGTGGAACCATAGGAGAAAGTGGCATATTCAACTTAAATGTAAAATAAATCAAGTAGTGATTTTGTGAGGTAACATTATAGTCTAACATAGTGGGAGTAATAACTAATAAAGGGAATATATTAAGATGTGAAAATATGAAATTTATGATGGAATAGAAAGGTAAAGAAAGATTGCATGATATGGGCAGAATATCCAACATATAAACATTTGTATCATTTGTAATCAAGAATCATTTGATTTATATAAGGGCA
This sequence comes from Solanum lycopersicum, assembly GCF_036512215.1. NCBI lineage: Eukaryota > Viridiplantae > Streptophyta > Magnoliopsida > Solanales > Solanaceae > Solanum > Solanum lycopersicum. The sequence continues at coordinate 33,010,125 of NC_090811.1, forward strand.
TAATAAGTGTCAGGGTACTTTGATGATAAATATGTTTAAACCTTGCATTCTAATACTTCGTAAGATAAGCAAGTACATTTAGTCATAAACTCATATTGTAGTACCCGCTTTAATGCTCTAGGAAGTAAGAACTGCAACTATATATAAGTCACTACCAAGGGCACTTTGAAATCTTACTTTGTAATACAAGTGTTGGATTTATGCCAAAGAAATAGGAAATCAAATAGCCTTGCATACCTTATTTTTTACTAATATAACTATGACCATTCAATCACCCTTTTTGGTGCTAACCTACAATATAAGTCATGATTAGTTTAATGTTAGAAGTTAATAACATTAAAGGCCCTCCAAAAATAGTAGTTAAACACTTGACAGAAATTAGGCTCATACAACCCTTACACAAATGGTGAACCACCAGACCCTTCTTCAATACATTAATACAACTTCATACATTATTTGCAAGGATACCCAAGCTTCCCCAACAACAATATACATAAGGCACCCACTATCATTTTCCCAAATATCTTTTAGCGTAGTAGGATAATATGAAACTCAAGGATTTATGACCATCCATGATTTCATGAAAAATGTATACAAATTCTCTACCCAAAACCTCTATTTAAAGTGAGGAAAAAATGGAAAGTAGCCTTACCTTAGTTCCAGGAAATTAATCCATTAAACTTGTCCTTAAAGAACTGAACCTCTTCTGTGAATTTTTACTTGAAAAAGTGAACAATATTGAAGAACCCAAAGGTGTTTTAGGAGTGTTGTGTTAATCCAACAAGCACAAAGAGAGATCCTAAATTTTGAAAGATAAAGATAGATATAAAAGTTATGATATTTATCCCTTAAAAAAGGTGGTGCATTGGACCAATTTCTTGGACAATTTTGGCCATATATATTTTAAGGTAGGTGACCCACCTACTTGGCCTTTTAACTTTGGTCTTTGTGACTTCAAAACATGTTAGGCCTTACTGCCAATTGTCCTTCTATTCTTGTCAATTTGGGCCATAATTAATGAAAGTAGGTGACCCACCTACTTGGACTTTTAAAATGGGCCTTTTAGGACTTGAGAATTTTGAGCGTTGGCTTTTCATTTCCCCTTATTCTTCTGATAAACTTAGGCTATATTAATTTAATTAGGTGGTAGTATACTTGGCCCAATAACATGGTTAAAAGAGTCTTAGTTGGTGATCCTCCTTCTTGGTCCTTTGGGCTGATCAATAAGTCAAAGTAGGTGATGCGCCTACTTGTAACCTGCTAGATTAGTTAAGTCAAGCAAGCAACTCACAATTGTGTTCCAGTTACCTTTAGCGTAATTTAAAACATATATACACTATGTCAATTAAATAGTAAACTCTAATACAACCATCTCAAGTTTAAATACTTCCATCCATTTTAAATTTATTAGATCCCATTAATATCTACATATTGTTCACTTTAAACCTATTCTATTGTCACTAGTCTCATACGAAACCGATTCCATAACTATACCAATAGGTAATTTATAAGCGTCATATATATAGAACTAGTACACATAGAATGTGGGGTGTTATATTCTCCCCTCCCCCCATTTTCATTATTCGTCCTCGAATGATAGGTGAAGCTGACAGTTTAATTAACCTTGGAATATCATTGGGTAATTTGCGAGAGTTTGCTTTGAAAACAGAACTATCAAAAATATATTGACTAACCCAAGTCACATATAGATAAGTCTCGCATGACGTCTCAATACATATATTTTATGAAATTAGAATATAAGAAATCAAACCCTTTTATTGAACATATAATTCACTGAAGATACACAAGTAAAACTCATACAAATAAGGAATTTAATATACCTAAACATGAGACATGCAATTGACATATCAAATGAACAAATTTGTTTGTAGGACTTATGATCATTTAAGGAAACAACATGATCTCAGATACTTATGTTGTTGTTTAGAATGAGGAGATGAATTTAGGATCTCTACCATCTTCTATCCTCAAGTATCTTATGTTACATTTTAGTCCTTCAACAATACTTCAATAGAGGTTACGCCTTGTGTGCTTGGCCTCCAGGCCTTTACAATCAAGAACTACTATGGTATCTCCCAACTTTTATATGGATGGAACTGACATATAAAATTATAGGCGTGATCTATCGGGGCTCTACTTTCTCTTTTATCCTATGACTCTTTTCAAAGTGAATCTTATAAGAGCACATGGTTATTAATAATATCTCTAAAGTTATATCGCACCTTGTGATAAGGCATTATGCTAAGTTATTTATCTATGGTTGTGATAAAATTTACCTATATGACAAGCCTTTTATGATCAAAATTTTCACTACATACTGTTACAAGGAAAATTTTTACCAAATTATTCAAAAGTCAAGTTAATAAGCACAGAGGGGAATACTATACGGACAAATAAGTCACATTGGAATGAAACATGCTTGCAGACTAGCCCAAAAGGGAGAGCATGGTACACATGCATTAAGATATAAAAAAATATGTGGTGTACGCGTGCATATAAACTGTAGGGTAGCGTGTGAGTGAATAAACTATCATAAGAAATATAGGAAATTGAATGGATGAGCATATGATCCATGAGTACAAAGGCTAAGAAATATATAATACGTAAGCAAGTAGACTATATGACATCTAGACATATAAGAAAATTAACTACCATATGAAAATCACATTGAGCAATATATTGTTTCGTATGAATTGGTGGACTAACATGCAAATTAAGTACACATGATATATGACCACATGAGACATATCCAGAAAACAAATAAGGCCTCTAATGCTTAAGAAAATAAGCTACAAGGAATGTAACATACATATATATATATATATATATATATATATATTGTTTACATATCATATATTGTTTATGATGCATATGATATGTAAACAAGTGATATATGAGTCATATAATCCAAAAGCACTTTTTTTTACCATAGCATATGATGAATTAGCATGCATTACCCACACAATATGGACAACTGATATGTGAAAAGTAACATGTGCAATAAATAACATGTAACGGAAAGGTCCTACAGAAACATATAATACTAAATAAGGTTCTTTGAAGCGGATAACAATAATATATAAGCATTCTATGACATTAGGTAACATATGATGATGTAATCCAAAAGAGCAAACGATATACAAATAGATAATTAATTGAACATGTATTTTGTAAAATGTTTAACAATCAATCTTTAAAAACTATGAGATATCCTATAGAACCACTCTACCATATTAAGGGATAAGACACTATCTTAAGCGCTATGTCACGGGTGGGGTAGTTCTGCTTAGAATCCTTACTCACTTCAAGGCATATACAATTTATTTCCCCGTCTACGATCTTAAATATCCTAACAATTCTTATAGGTATTAAGCTAATGGGACTTTGCTTCAATCTAGGCCAATAAAAATAATTTTGCTCAGATACAAAAAGATGATTCTCAACATATCTAGGAGTGGGAGGCCGAAGTAAACTTCGCCCTCATTACTAGCTTGTGTTACATCACACTCAATGTCTGGTGCCTTTTGAAAGTCATAATAGAAAATTAATAGTGAAGCTTGAAATCACTATAAAATATAAAATATATTAACAAGTAAATGGAAGGTACCATAAAGTTATATCAGGATTTGTAAAATCGTAGAGTTATCCGCTTTGGGCTTAACTAGATAGGTCTAGCTATAATAATAGAATTCCTCTTTTTTTTATAACTTGAGGGTTCTACGACTCCTTTCCCAATCAATATAGAAAATTAGAACAACTGGAATGTGATCAATATTTCCTCTCCCTTCGATAGACTATTATTAACGAATTCATGCAGGTATACATTAAATGAATCATGTAGAAACTCTAATCAATTTGATTAAAGTCTATACATGTTTATAATGCTCTACTTCTCTTTTGTCCTACTTATGTGGATGAGATATGCCCATGTATGTTGTATATAGGTAACCTTTCTATTCAAATCTTATTCTTGTTGTTTTGAAGGCTTATATCAAGACATGAATAATACTAAATTTGACTTCTTTGTCTAACAAAGGTTCACAAAATTTTTTCCTGGTGCACCATTATAACTTATTAGGGTTGAATAATTGATACCATTTTCTTGCCTCGGACACTTGCAATCACTCTTTTATAACCACATATCTAACTCTTCTAGTGCATTCTTATATCACCCTCAACCCTATGTTTAGAAAATTGACATATCCCATCTCTTTCTAAATAGAAGCTCTAGGTACATTTTCTGTACGTGTCATTCAAGCTTCATTCTCACATGCTTTCTATCTAACAAGTACTTTTTGCTCAAAACTAGTAGCTTCATGTACTCTAACCCAACTATGTACAACCTGGCTAATCACAACTTATGTCTAGCCAATCGATTTTCCTTTTGCTATCCTTGCTATTTAGTCACATCCTAATCCTCTGTAGCAAAAACATAGATCCTAATAGGCACTAACATACATATATCATTTTCAGCAATTATCACCCATATCCTTAAGTTTTATAACCCTAAAAAGAATACAAATGTTATTAGTACTTATTCGAAAAGGATGGCACATAACATATAAAAATCAAACTATTAACAAATTTAAGATTATATATGGGGAGAATATAGGCCTTGTCACCCATATAGGTATCAATAGTAACACCATTCTATTAATGCATTCACCTATCAGATTGTCACTGCTTCTTCCAACTAAAAGAAACCAGTTCAACTACACCACTTTTGTTATGCCTCGTATTTTTTTATACGTAGTGCGCATCGTGATCTAGAAGTCGTAAAGAAATATTAGGCAAGGATGTTATTTCCAAATGTGATATTAAGTATGAGTTGGATAATGTAAGTGCCATTAACTTTAAGTGAGGGATTAATTAGTGGCTAATTTGGATTGATTTAATCCAATGGGCCCCACCACCCAAGGAAAAATTAAAAAGGGATCAGATTGTGGGCTGGCCTTAGTGGACAGTTGTAGAGGGGGGCTGCCTCCACTTCATACTATTAAATGAGGTGGAGAAATCCACTCCATGCTATATAAAGTCGTGTTGGTGCTTGGGCTGTTTTGATTAAAGCAAACTGCACGAAAATTCTATTTTGGCATTTTGTATATGTTGAATGTGATTATGAGTATATACTCCAAAGGATGAATACGATAAGGTAGATGTGTTGCGAATTATAAAACGAGTTATCGCTTGGTGTGTCGTTGCTTCGCTGCTATTGTTGCCGAGACGGAACTGTTTTTGGGAGGGGGCTGTTTAATATGATTCTTTGGGTTATATGTGTTATTGGTATTGCTGTGGATAATTTGGATTGTTGTCGGATTGGGACGAAGTAAGGAAAATAGGGGAGGTGCTGCCGAATTTTCGTTAGATTATTAGCTAGCTTACAAGAAAGTAAAGCACGATGTTTATCTAATTGCGGCACGATTGTTGCTTGTTATAGATTAATAGCTTGAGCAGTAAATATTGGACGTGCGGCTCGATTATACGGTATGTAACGCTGTCCCTTCTTTCTTTGCTTGGCATGACTTTTAAAAATAAGCGAATAACGGACAGATTTGATACTTACCTCTAAAGCGTCTAGGTGATGTATATTCTTGCTTCCACAATTATTCCTCTATATATCGGCTATGTCTAAGGCTATGATGATCTCTAATATCTATGGTAATGCTTCTTAGAGTCATTGAGATTTTAAGTTTCCATATCGTATTAAAGGTTCATAATCTTGATAAAACATTAATCTTTGGTAATACTCCTTGCTGGTTCACGTTGATTCTTCAATTGAGTTATAAGAAATGATTTTAATTGCATATGGTTGCTCATAATATTCTGCTCGTGCATAGAGTCATTTATCATTTCACCGAGTCCCGGGCCGGGTAATGTTCGTGCGGAGTTTCTTGCATATGTCACCGAGTTCCTCACTAGAGGGCCGGGTATGTATATTATATATATGATTGGTGATGAGGATGGTTATGATTATGATGATGACAGAGATGACGTGATGATTATTTTGCCGAGCCCCTTACTGGGGAAGCTGGGCACCTTAAATGTTAAATATATGCATGATTTTCACTTAAAAGGTATATGTGTAGCGATATTTTGTTTCGACTTGCCATATTGGTATCCTGTCATCTTTACCTTATGCTTTACATACTCAGTACATTGTCCGTACCGACCCCCCTTTCCTCGGGGGGCTGCGTTTCATGCCTGCAGGTGTAGACGCGCAGTTCGGTGATCCTCCCGCCTAGGATATCTACTCTGCTGATTGGGAGAGCTCCACTGTTCCGGAGCCTAATCGTTTTGGTACATAACTTTTGTGTAGTCTTTTGCTCGTCTATGGGTATGGCGGGGCCCTGTCCCGTCGAGTTTCACTAATGTACTCTTAGAGGTCTGTTAACATTATGTGGGTTGTATATATATGTTTTGGATAATGGTCTGGACATGGTTTGTTTGGGATGTCCGCTTGTACACGGGCAGCCTTGTCTGCTGCGTACATCATTGTGTATTGTGTAGTGGCAGCCTTGTCGGCATACGTATGTTATTATGCTTTGAATAGTGGCGGCCTTGTCGGCTCGCGTATGCTGTTATGGTTGAATGGTTATGACTCCTTATGAGACAAGTCCTCTTATATATATATGACGTTGGGGTTTGCTTGATTTGATTAAATTCTATATTGTCTTAGTTTTAGTTGGTCATACTTAGCAGGTTTATATGTGGGTGTCCAAAACGGGCACTAGTCACGGCCTATCGGGTTGGGTCGTGACAACTTTCGAGTACATGTGTAATTCCATCAATTCAATATCTAGCACGGATTAATAATGAGTTTCCTATATAGGAATTGATCCTACAATTATGGAGGAAATATAGAACTCAAGAGTCGATGATACCTCCTAGATCTTCCTGGAAACGCTATAGCTCATAGATGTAACTAGGTAACCAATAGTTTTTAAGCATATACTATATCTTTCTCAATTGAACCAATGTGATATAAATGGGTACAAATGCAACTTAAAATGCAAATACCATAAAAAGCTTTACATACCTTATGGAGTGGGACGGTAGAATAAAATGAGCCCAATGTAGTCAAAATTTTATAACTTATGATCCTTTCAGTATATGACATAATGATAATTTAGAAATGATTAAACTTAACAATAGTAAGCATGATAAGAATAAAATGATCAGGTGCAAGTGGAAATTAGCTTTTTAACATTGCTCTGTCACACAGTTTGGATTATGAAGAAAAGTAACAATTGCTAAATTCCTAAGAAGCCCTCCAATTATAAATGTGGTGCACAACACATTCATAAGTAAGGCTCTATGAAACACGATTTTGTAGACTCCCTAGGACGAACTGCTCAAATAACACTTTTGTCACACCACAACCCTAGGTGAGGCGGAAAAGTATCATGTTCTTCTATAAGGGAGAACTACTAGTTGAGTGCATGTACCTACAACATGAAATACAACATCCCCAATAAGGGATGTTAGTACAAAAGAATGTAACAAATATTTAAGGCATAATACAACAATATGTGATATGAGAACTCAAATGAAATGAAATACCAATAGATAAGGATTAGAGGCCACCTTTGGGTATGCTTTTGGAATCGTGTATGTTACAATCTTCTCTTTACCTTTCTGTTTGTCATACTCATTTTAAGATATATGACACAAATGACCTGCATATCAATGGTAGAAGAGGATGACCCGCTCTAGGAATTTTCACCCCTAGGATGTTGACCTCATAATTCCACAAATTGGGATGCCCCTAAGCTGCCACCCTTTTATACCAATTGCAATTGGCCCATGCAAGGCTTTCACCCCTGAGATGCTATATACCAATTAGGATCGACACATGCTGGGCATTTGCCTCTGGGATTCCACCCATAATTATACAGATTGCTTCACTTAGATACTTTAATCATTGAGAATTTTTTTGTTTATCAGTTCATGACTCTTTTGAGATTGTTCTTTCAATAATCACAACTCTTTTGAGATTTTTGTTTTTGTGGGCATAATCATTGTTGAGATTTAGAACTATGGACCAGTAGTAGAAGACATATAAATATGGAATTGCCATAATAACAATGACATGGGAAGCAAATATGACACCAACGAAATATTTAGGAGCTTATATGACTCACTAATCATGTTGACATCTCAAATTGGAGAACATCAAGTAGATATGTAATATTCCAAGAGATTTGAACTATATCTGGATACTGGAATGGTAGCTATTATTATAGGCAAACTCAATGAGCGGCAAGTGGTCATCCCAGCTACCTTTGAAGTCAATAATACAGGCCCGCAACATATCTTCTAGTGTCTGAATAGTACGCTCAGCCTGCCCATCAGTCTAAGAGTGAAATGTTGTGCTAAGGTTCACCTGTGTCCCCAATCCCTTCTGAAACGATCTCCAAAAGTTGGCTGCAAATTGAGCTCCTCTGTTTGATATAATGGACGTGGGAACCCCATGAAGTCTCACTATCTCCCTGACATATAACCTCGCATAATCTTCAGCCGAATAAGTAGTCCTGACTGGAAGAAAATGGGTCGATTTCGTCAGCCTATCTACAATAACCCATATAGAGTCATACTTCCGTTGAGTGCGAGGTAAACCTGTAATGAAGTCCATATTAATCATCTCCCATTTCCAAGTCGGGATCTCTATCTCCTGTAATAATTCACCAGACTTTTGATGTTCGATCTTTACTTGTTGACAATTAGGGCACTGAGCAACAAACTCCGCTATGTCCTTTTTCATGCCATCCCACCAATATAAGAATCTGAGGTCATGATACATTTTCGTTGTCCCTGGGTGAATAGAATAACGGGCAGAGTGTGCCTCTCCCATAACCTGCCGTTGTAGCCCCGCAGTATCGGGTACACACAATCTGCCTTCATATCGTAACACTCCGTCAGGTGTAACCTTAAATGGGGTCTTTTCCTTTTGAAGAGCTGCATCTCTATACTGTGCCAGAATAGGGTCCTTGTATTGGTGTCTCTTTACCTGATCTATGATTGAGGACTCAGCAACCTCTCGAATAGAAACCCCACTATCTTCTGAATTAGCTAGACAGACTCCAAGGCTAGATAGCCGCTGAATCTCCCGAACCATATCCCTCCTTTCTGGTTGTACATCTTTCAAGCTACCCATGAACCTACGGCTAAGAGCATCTGCTACAACATTCGCTTTCCCTGGATGATATAAAATATCAACATCATAATCCTTTAGTAACTCTAACCACCGCCTCTGTCATAAGTTCAGCTCCTTTTGTTTAAAGATATACTGGAGACTCTTATGATCAGTATAGATGTCCACATGGACACCATATAAATAATGCCTCCATATCTTCAAGGCATGAACCACGACCGCTGACTCCAGATCGTGAGTAGGATAGTTCTTTTCATGCTTCCTAAGCTGTCGGGAGGCATAGGCTATAACTTTGCCATGCTGCATCAGTACACATCCTAGCCCAACACCCGAAGCATCACAATAAATAACATAGTCGTCTGGTCCCTCCGGAAGAGTTAGGACTGGAGCTGTAGTCAATTTGTCTTTCAATAGCTGGAAGCTTCGCTCACAAGCATCAGTCCACTGGAACTTGGCTGCCTTTTGAGTTAGCCTTCTCAAAGGCGCTAAAATTGAGGTAAACTTTTCTACGAATCTCCTGTAATATCCTGCTAACCCCAGAAAACTGCGTACCTCAGTAGGTGTCGTAGGTCTGGGCCAAGTCTTTACCGCCTCAATCTTCTGCGTGTCTACTCGAATACCATCAGCTCCAATAATATGCCCCAAGAATGCCACTGAAGTCAACTAGAACTCGCACTTAGTACCGTCCTTAAATGGTCTGCATGCTCCTCTTCTGAACGTGAATAGACCAGAATATCATCTATAAATACAATAACATACATATCAAGGAATGGTTTAAATACCCGATTGATTAAATCCATGAACACCGCTGGAGCATTAGACATCCCAAAAGACAACACTCTAAACTCATAATGCCCATATCGGGTCCGGAATGCCGTCTTTGGAATATCTGCCTCCCTTACCCGCACCTGATGATAACCTGACCGCAAGTCTATCTTTGAAAAACACTTTGCACACTGCAACTGGTCAAATAGATCGTCAATCCTTGGGAGGGGATACCTGTTCTTTATTGTTACTTTGTTCAGCTGCCTATAATCAATGCAGATCCGCAGCGACGCATCCTTCTTCCTCACAAACAGTACCGGTGCTCCCCAAGGTGACGTACTAGGCCTGATGAAGCCCTTTTCTAGCAAATCCCTCAATTGCTCTTTCAATTCTTTCAACTCAGCAGGTGCTATTCTATAAGGAGGTATAGATATAGGCTGGGTATCTGGCAGTACATCTATAGTAAACTCTATCTCCCGTTCTGAAGGAAGGCTTGGAAGTTCCTCGAGGAATAAATTGGGAAATTAATTAACTACCGGGAATGATTGAAGAGTCGGTGCCTCTGCCTTTATGTCATGCACCCGAATCAGATGGTAAATATAGCCTTTTTCAAACCATCTTCCTGACTTGAGGTATGAAATGAACTTACCTTTCAGCGATACTGTACTTCCCTTCCACTCTATAATCGGTTCCCCTAGAAATTGAAATCAAACTATCTTTCCTCTGCAATCAACATTAGCATAACAAGCAGCCAACCAATCCATGCCCATGATAATATCAAACTCAATCATATTTAACTCTATTAGATCTGTTACCGTACGACGACTATATATAACTAATGAACAATTCCTATATACTCGCGCATCTATGAAAAAATCTCCTACAGGTGTAGCTACCTCAAATGTTTCTATCAACTTAGACTCTATTCCGATCCTACTAGCAACAATGGGAGATACATATGATAAGGTGGAACCTGGATCTATCAATGCATACACATTAGGGAGAATAGTGATAATATACCTGTGATCACATTAGGTGACGCCTCCTGATCTTGCCTATTAGTCAAAGCATATATACGGTTCGAGGGACCGCTAGAAGTAGAAGCTCCACCACGTCCTCTACCACGGCCTGCTGGCGCCTGAATACCCTGCCCCGTAGGGTGCATAGCCACAGAAGAAGATGAACCAGCAACAGACCCTGTAGGCTGTGCCATACCATCTGCACTACCTCTAAGGTGACACTCCCTCATAGTATGGCCATGACGGCCGCAAGAAAAACACGCACCTGTAGCCCAACGACATTCCCCAGGATGGGACTTACCACAACGAGAACACCGAGGCAAAGGTGGCCTCGACTGGCTCAAACCCCTGCCCATCTGTGACCCTGACGCCCTAGAGCTCTGACCAGCTTCCGAATATCCCATACGATCGAACCCCCTACCCATGAAACGTGGGGTTGCACTTTGTGCTTGCTGGGAAGAAAATCTAACATGCTGCTGAGAGTGCCCGCTTCAAAACTAATCAGGATAACATGCTTATCTAGCCCTCTTATGCTGGCCTCTATTATAATCTCTATCTGGCTGACGTCCCCGATGTGGATCCTCTACCCCCTGTGCATATGCCTGCACCCGAGCAATGTCCATACCTGGCTGAAGAGTCACTGCCATACAAACGTCAATCAGATAACGATCTAATCCCATCACATAACAATGTACCCTGTCTGCCATATCAACCACAATAGTTGGCGCATGCCTAGCCTATGAATCAAACTTGAGGCTATACTCTCGAACCCTCCTACCATTTTGCTTCAAACGCAAGAATCTATCGACTCTAGCTCGCTTAATCTCTGGAGGCAGGAAGTGGCCCTGGAAGCCTCCACAAATTCATCCCATACTGCTGGAGGAGCACCCTCACCCCTAGATAACTCCCAAGACTCATACCAGTTAATAGCTACATCCCGCAAACGATACGTAGAAAACTCAACAGACTCGGTCTCTGAAGCCTTGATTATCCTCAATGTACGCTATATCTGACGAATAAACTCTTGCGGATCATCTTGGGGCCTTGACCCAAAGAACTCTGGAGGATTACAACTTAAGAAGTCACGAGCCCTTAAGCTATCAGATCTGTCCGCATGATCAACTTCTAGTCCATGCCTGCGAGCCTGATCTGCCACTAATCTAGTCAGCAATTGAACCGCATCTCTCATGGCCCTATCCTCCGCCCCTGACTGAGGAGCTGGAGGTTCAGGTGTTGGGGCCTCGGGGGCTGGTGGTGTCCCTCGAACTGGAGCTGCTGCTGCTCTAAGCTCCTCTGGCGGTGGCGGTGTTAATACCAGGCATAGACTGGGCATGGGCCCTAGTAACTCTCCGGGTCTGACTAGTACCTTCTGCTACCGATTTTCCCTTCTGGGTGGCTGTTGCTTTCTTTGGAGGCAAGAAGCTAAAAACACACGGATTCGTTAGAGAGGGATTATCCTGTTAATATACCTCTATCGCACGATCTAGAATAAGAAGAAAGAATGACATCCTAAATGTCCTGTAGCTTCCTGTTTATAGATGTGGTGCACAACACACCGATAAACAAGACTCTACTAGACACGGTCTGTAGACACTTCCGAGGAAAAACCACTCTAATACCACTCTTTGTCACGACCCAACCCGGTGGGCCGTGACTAGTGCCCGTTTTGGACACCCACGTACAAACCTGCTAAGTATAACCAACTGAAACTAAGACAATATGGAATTTAATCAAATCATGCCAACCCCAACGTCATATATATATATATATATAAAGAGGACCTATCTCATAAGGAGTCATAACCATTCAACCATAACAGCATACGCGAGCCGACAAGGCCGCCACTATTCAAAGCATAATAACATACGTAAGCCGACAAGGCTGCCACTACACAATACACAATGATGTACGCAGCCGACAAGGCTACCCCAGTACAAGCGGACATCCCAAACAAACCATGTCCAGACCATTATCCAAAACATATATATACAACCCACATAATGTCCACAGAACTCTAAGAGTACAGTACTGAAACTCGACAGGACAGGGCCCCGCCATACCCATAGACGAGCAAAAGACTACACAAAAAGTTATGTACCAAAACGACTGGGCTCCGGAACAGTGGAGCTCTCCCAATCAGCAGAGTAGATATCCTAGGCGGGAGGATCACCGAACTATGCGTCTACACCTGCGGGCATGAAACGCAGCCCCCCGAGGAAAGGGGGGTCAGTACGGACAATGTGCTGAGTATGTAAAGCATAAGGTAAAGATGACAGGATACCAATATGGCAAGTCGAAACAAAATATCGCTACACATGCACCCTTTTAAGTGAAAATCATGCATATCTTTAACATATAAGGTGCCCAGCTTCCCTAGTAAGGGGTTCGAAAAAATAATCATCACATCATCTCCGTCATCATCATCATCATAACCATCCTCATCACCAATCATATATATAATATACATACCCGGCCCTCTAGTGAGGAACTCGATGACATATGCAAGAAACTCCGCACGAACATTACCCGGCCCGGGACTCGGTGAAATGATAAATGACTCTATGCACGAGCAAGAATATACGTCACCTAGACGCTCTAGAGGTAAGTATCAAACCTATCCGTTATTCGCTTATTTTTAAAAGTCATGCTAAACAAAGAAAGAAGGGACAGCGTTACATACCGTATAATCGAGCCGCACGTCCAATATTTACTGCTCAAGCTATTAATCTATAACAAGCAACAATCGTGCCGCAGTTAGATAAACATCGCGCTTTACTTTCTTGTAAGCTAGCTAATAATCTAACGAAAATTCGGCAGCACTTCCCCTATTTTCCTTATTTCTTCCCAATCCGACAACAACCCAAATTATCCACAACAATACCAATAACACATATAACCCAACGAATCATATTAAATAGCCCCCTCCCAAAAACAGTTCCGTCTCGACAATCATAGCAGCGAAGCAACGACACACCGAGCGATAACTCATTTTATAATTCGCAACACATCTACCTTATCGTATTCATCCTTTGGAGTATATACTCATAATCACATTCAACATATACATAATGCCAAAACAAAATTTTCCTCCAGTTTGCTTTCATCAAAACAGTCCAAGCACCAACACGACACCACTAATAATCCGATTATGGTTTCCGTTCATACTTAGCACATTCAATAACTAAAACAAACTTCCTAAGCTACTGGTCACGCCCCCTTCTTAAAATTAATGGATAATTAACATAGGTATTCTAAAGAATTAACACACCAAACAAGGAGATTACTAACAAATTATTTGCAGCTGCTGGCCAAGAGTTGCAGGGTTGGTTTCTCCATTTCCATGGCTGCCTAAGACAAGTGGTGAAGAAGAAGATGATATGCAGCAATGCATTTCACCACTTTATTTAACATGGAGTGGATTTCTCAACCTCATTTAATAGTATGAAGTGGAAGCAGCTCCCCTCCACACCTGTCCACTAAGGCCAGCTCACAATCTGATCCCTTTTTAATTTTTTGTCTTGAGTGGTGGGGCCCACTAGATTAAATTAATCCTAATCAGCCACCAATTATGAGTGGTGGGGCCCATTGGATTAAATCAATCCAAATTAGCCACTTATTAATCCCTCACTTAAAGTTAATGACACTTACATTAGCCAACTCATACTTAATATCACATTTGGAAATAACATCATTGCCTAATATTTCTTTAATCACTTGGAACTTAAAATAAAATCTCATTCCCCAGACTTACGTCCACTAGATCACGATGCGCACTACATATAAAAAATACAAGGCATAACACTTTTAACTCAAATGGGGGCTAAAAATGTGTTGGGTCTTCACCAACCAATTTGACTTAATTAATCTCAATAATTTAACATATTGATATTTAACTTTTATAATCACAATTTGAATTTCTGCTCAGTAATTTTTTGTTCAAAAGTAATAAATAGATATATAAATTCTGAAAGATGTTAAATACATAATAATTCATACCTTTAATATAGAAATATATTTTAATAAAAAGTTTTAAAACGGGTTTAAATTGGAGGTTGAATTGGGCTCAACTTAAAATTCTCTTCAAGTGGGATAAGCTTTAATGGGTTGTTATTGAACCCAGCTATCTTGAGCCCAACCCGTATATTTTTGGTGGGTTAAGCGGGTTACCTATGTTTTTTTTATTTTTGACAACCTAATCATATCACTTAGAATATAAGGAGTTACGTGAGCTATAAGCTACCCAATCAAAGGTAATTGAATCTATTTTCCAACACCACCAAATTTATTAAGGGTTTTTTTACCTCTAAGAAAACCCTAAATGAATTTCCTGACTAATAAAGGTTCAAACCAATCATATTTTCATCTTTACTACTGAAAATTTTAATTATTTAGCATACAGATTTCAAGAAAGTAATTCAAGAATCTCAAGAAAGTATTTTTTTGATAAATTACCTTCAAGATATGGCTTCAAGGTTTCTATTCAGGTTCTTATCAAAGGTTCTCAAGAACCTTGTTCTTCCAATATATAACTATCTGAGATCTTTTCTATCACAAATTATGATCCTTGATTTCATAAATTCAATTCAAGGAAAGTCATGATTCAAGCCAACAAGTTAAGAGTCAAGTCAAGATATAAAAACTCAAGTCAAGATGTCAAGAGTTAAGTCAAGATAAGTTCTTAAAGTTTTTCAAAAGTCTTTCACAAACGCTTTAACTTGTTTTAAGACTTAAGCTACAAAGTTAAGGATACTGTTCAGATTTGAACTAAGTATCCAAAAAACGACGAAATGTTTTTCACATTTAAATAGCAACAAAAAATGAGATTTCCAAAGAGCCTTTGAGAAAGTTTTCATAAAAGAGTAAATGCTTTCACATTTAAGCAAGAGGTAAAACATTGATTTTCAAGATAGCCTTTTAGCTATGTTTTTAGCATTATCTAAATCACAAAAGAAGTATGTTCTTAAATATAAGAGCTAGTATCATATTTGGGAGTAATATTGAGCATCTATATGAATGAGTGTTCAGAGAACTCACATCCCCATAAACCATATAGCCATGATGGGTAGAAAAAGTTTTTATTTTTCATAATATTCCTTTAGTTGTTTTAAGCATAAACTAGTGGATCAACTTAGTGAATTAAGTCCTATACCCTGACAAGGTATAGGATGGTCTTTGGAAGCATGAGGTGAAGTGTTATATCATAACTAAAGCTCTTAAGTGATGGTTGCCTGTAAGAGAAATTCCCACAAAAGTATTTCATATTTTTATATACATTAGAAATATTTGTATTTTCATATACAAATAGAGTTTATATTGTATCTTTGCGTATATACAAAATTATTTTATTTCTAAATACATAGTTTAAAAACATATTTCAGCTTTTCTTTATACTACATTTATTTATACAACTTTATATTGAAATCAATTATGTTTAATTGAGTTAAGTAAAGCCCAGGTAAGTGTTTCTTTCGGAATTTTTTCCAGCCTATGTTATGGTAAACATTCCAACTTTCATATTCGTGCATTCAATATACTAATTCAAGTTGGTCCATCATATTATAATGCAGATACAGGTAATGAGGATTGATATCAAACGAATTTTAATCTAGTGAGCAACTCAGAGTCATTTGGTGAGCCTCCTTACCTTCTGAAGGACCCCTTTTATTGCTTTCAGTCATATTTCAATTCATTAGAATGTTGTGGGAGTTATAAAGGCTTCATAGATAGACAGTCAAATGTTATTCCTTTGGGTGTTTTCATTATTATTCATTTGTAATGGGTTGTCATTTTTGGAGAAGTTGAATAATTAATCTTAATATATTCATATTCATTTTATTATTTAGTTCAGTTAAGTGCTACTATCTTTATAATTATACATATTGTCTTCTGTCCAGTTAACCAAGCAAGGCCAGGGGTTCGCTTGGGGACATCAATGGTCTCTGAGTGCCAGCCTCCCCTAGGGTATAGGCTCGGGACGTGACAAATAACTTCTATTTTCAAGCAAGTTCTAGACATCAATCCTAAATTAACAGTATCAAACTAATTACCCACTCTTATGAATTTCTTTAACAATGTTTCCTCAGCAATGATAACACTAACATTGATCTCTTCCTTGTAGGTGATATTGCCCAATAGAACTATCATAGGATGTCGGAGGATTTATTGACCATAAAGGTCCCTGTGGTCAGATGATGGACTTGGTGGGGTTCTTCCTAGTTCTCATGAGGTATCCTATGGTTTGTGTGGTGGTCCACAGTCTATGAAGGGTTTTGTATTCCAACTCTGTTGGGAAAAGTCACGACTGAAGTACATGGGTCAACGGGTAGTGAACCCTATCACGGTATGTGAACCCTGTTATGGTTAATTGGTTTAGGTGAAATTTTTCTGCACTTTTCTAAGTCTGGGTTTCTGATGTGTTACATCTCCTTTGTGGATGTAGGTCGAATGAGCGAACCATGTTAAATTTTTGTGTCTTTTAGTATATTTATCATTTATCTTCTTACTAGTGGTATTTACAGGTTTACTATGCTAGCTTCCGCATTAAACCTGTTTATTTCGGTCCTAACAAGTTGTGTAATACTTATATGATAATAATGATATTTTTATACGAAAAGATAAAGTAGGGTAAAGTACCCTATTTCTAATAATTTAAATAATAATTTGTTGAATCTAGAATGACAACATTAGAGACACTATATTTGTTGAATCTAGAATGACAACATCCATTGAACCTTGAATGTGAAAAGTAACCATCACCGGTCCTTGCCTTCATTGACTCCTGTTATCTTCCCTTAAGTTTCTGTTTTTGTATTTGTGTAGCATGTACTATTTTAGACAAGAAATGTATCAATGAGAAGCATAGTGATACGATTTTCCTTGACTACTATCTTATACAATTCAAACACAAACTTACTCATTCTTTACCTAGAGTTGGCAATCATAGTAGGAGAATACATAGACAATCATGTGATTTAAAAGCATATTCATTCAGACTCATGTTTCCTTGACGAAGGTTGATGAATGCAAGAACCTTTGCCACCCTCATCTTAAGGGGAAACAACCTATCAAGCAATTCAATCTCAAACTTTTCCCAATTGAGAGGACCCAAATAATCTAATTTCCCTTCCTTTCATTTGTAGAACCAAACATGAGCACCACCCTTACATTTGTAAAAGAAAAATTCCACCTTTTTCACTGGTGTCAATACCATTATTATCAACACCTTATACACCTCATAAATGAACTCTTGAGGATATTCTCAACCTTAGAGAAACGAAACTGTAGGGGTTTAATTCTAGTGAATTCTTACTCTAGATGTCGTCGTACCCATATTAGAAGTCAGGAGAACCAAGAACTACCTATTGGATTGAGCCAACACTTTAAAAGCAGCCCTAAACTCCACATTATTCACTTGCTTGACCAAAGGATCACCTGGAACTTGAGGAGCCTGAGGAGGAGCTTCCTGTTCCATATTCTCATTCACATTCCTCCTAACACATGCTTTTCGAGGGGCGATTCCACAAATTATTAGATATGGTTCGGAGAAAGGACATACAGAGTTACACTCTATCGCACGACTGTGAGTAATGAAAGAAGTTGATTTTCCTAATTATTTTATAGCTTCTCATTTATATATATGATGCTCTTCACATTTATGAACAAGACTCTACTTCACAAGGCTAATGACAAATCATAAGACCTTCCTAAATCTTATGCTCTGAATACTAACTTTGTCATGACCCAAAGTATATCCTTTCTGTAATATGGTGTATACGACACCAAGAGGCCTTACAAAAGCCACTTACAATGCATAAAAAAGATAATAGTCTTAAAATCCATCTATTACATTAATAGTGATCAGGACATAACCCTTATATCACAATAATAAAAAAATTTAGGTATAATTAGAAATGAAGGCGCAGTCCAAGGAATAGGAGGACTCACCAATCCTCAACATGTATTAAGTGATCCCTAGCCACAGAGATGGAAAATTTGAATGTCAGACCCTACATTTGAAAAAAAACAATGTAGTTTGAAATGCATAGATTTAAAATGTACCTTTGATTATAGAAATGCATATATTTACAAAGTCATGCTAAAAAGGAACTTTTCAAGAAATGAAAATACCAAGTTAAAACCATAACATAAGAGGTTAGAAAACATTGTTGTAACCATTGTCAATACAAGTAAAATTCATCTTTGAACACTTCTGGGGGACTTCTTGAAGTAACGTTAGCTCATCATTGGCAAATGGACTTATAATAAATAGAGACCATATGAGCTATGTCATGGAAAATAGTGTCTTCCCCACACCGAAAGTGTGTCTACCTACAAATTGAAGAACCTTAATCTAGTAGGTAAAACTGGAGCTGCACATGAGAGTTTTAGATTTTGATATGTGAGTTAATATTATAAAATTGATTCACATATTTAGTATTA
The DNA here is from genome assembly GCF_036512215.1 of Solanum lycopersicum. NCBI lineage: Eukaryota > Viridiplantae > Streptophyta > Magnoliopsida > Solanales > Solanaceae > Solanum > Solanum lycopersicum. Next base: position 33,029,520 of record NC_090811.1, read on the forward strand.
GGTTTTTAGGAGTCTAACATCAAGGTACGAGTCCTCAAGGACAAACCAAAGGGGTCCTTGAGGAGGACCCCAAAGCAGTTCCTAAAACTGCCTAAAAGAGTGAGTTACGGATGGGAACTGAGGGGCGTAGGTCCATCCACACCACGTGGGTGAAGACTCCAAATTTTGAGCTTCAGTCCACCATAAAAGGACGAGAAGGATGCAACATTAGTCTACTCACAGACTGTGGGTCCTAGGTCGTGGATCCTGCTTGCAAATTCGCCTAAGTTCAGCCATGGTAAGGTTAATTTTGGTAATTCCTATTTTAATTATTTTATTGTACTTTAGTTTAATATTGTTGTAGTTTACCCATATATAAGGGTTAAAGATATTAACTAATCCTTTACTTTTTATGAAATCACAAGACTGAAATAATAACCACCTTTTCCCCCACAAATTTCTCTTACTAAAACCACTATTGCAGAAGAAAAAATCTTAAGGTTTAAGGTTCAAAGACTTATATTTTAACTCTATTTCATGAGGAACCTTCATATTTTATGGTATTTTATCATATATGATAGCTTTCACCATAGAGCCCCTTCAAAGTTCAATTTTGATACAGTGTTTCTCCGAAAGATTAGGGTTTCACTCAAAGTCATGGGCTGAATTGATGGTTAAATTAATGGTTTATTTACGATAAAGTATCATTGAATTGATGAATTATTAGGTTTATGAATTATTAGGTTTATGATCAACTTATTTGGCATATGTGGAAGATGTGGCTTAGGAGGGCCCTTTTGTTGACAAAGTTCGTGTGGTTAGCGAGTATGCAAATGTGTTCCCTAAAGACCTACCTGCCCTACTCCCCAGAGTGTGATATTAATTTTGCCATAAATTTGGAGAACCATACCCATCCTATTTCTATTCTCCCTTATTGTATTGCTCCAGCAAAGCTCAAAGATCTCAATTTTTAGTTAGAAGACCTCTTAGGTAAGTAGTTTTTCCCTTCAAATGTGCCTCAGTGGGGTGCTCATGTTTTGTTATAAAGACGAAGGACATGACTATTAGGATGTGCCTGACTATAAGCAACTGAACAAGGTGACTATAAAGATTTGTTACCCCATGCCTCATATTGATGACTTGTTTGATTAGCTTCATGGTGTCTCCATTATTTCTAAGATTTATTTGATGTCCGGGTACCATTCAGCTAAGGATTAAGGCAGTGGAAATCTCAAGGACCGCATTTGGGACTCATTACAAGCACTTTGAGTTGCTCGTGATGTCTTTTGAGTTGTCTAATTCTCTGTCCCCTTCATGGACTTGATGAAACGTATGTTTAGGCCATACCTTAATTCATATTTATCATCTTCTTTGATGATGTACAAGTATACTTGCGGAGCCGGAGTGAGCATGAGCAGCATTTGAGTATAGTGCTCCACACTTTTAGAGATAAGCAACTTTAAGCAATGTTCTCTAAATGCAAGTTGTGTCTTCGGTCTGTAGCATTCTTGAAGCACATGGTGTCGAAGGAGGGTATTAATGTTGATCTGGCAAATATTGATTCTATTCATTATTGTTACATGCCCACGTCTATTACTAAGGTTTATAGCTTCATTGGGTTAGCGAGTTACTTCATACGTTCTGTTGAAGGATTTTCTACTATTGCAGTTCCTTTGAATTTCTTTACTCACAAGGATGTTACCTTTGTGTGGTCAGAGGAGAGTGAGATGAGGTTTTGGAAGCTCAAGGAGTTGTTTATTACCACTATTATATTAACTCTTCCAGTTGATGGAGAGGGTTTCATGGTATATTATGATGCATCTCGCATTGGTTTGGGTTGTGTGTTAATGCAGGGAGGTCAGGTTATATCTCACATACATCGGCATATAAAGCATCATGAGCAGAACTACCCCACCCATTAATTTGAGTTAGAAGTGGTGATTTGAAGGCAATATCTATTTCCATTGCGTTGTGAGATATACATTGATCACTGGAGCCTCCAGTACATTATGATCCTGAGGGACATTGATTCAAAGAAGTGTTATTGGATTGATCTCTTGAATGACAATGTCCTCTCTACTATTTATCAAAAATGAAAGGAAAATGTAGTAGCAGACGCCTTGAGCCAAAAGGTGGGGAGTATGGGTAGTCTACCCTCCTTACTATTTTGGAGTGACTCTTGACTTTGGACATCCTTTAATTAGCTAATCGGATGATCATACTTGATATTTCAAATTCTAGATGGATGTTAGCCTATGTTGGAATTCAGTCATCATTGCTAGATACGATTTGTGGTTGCTGTTCGAGGATGAGAGTTTGGTTGATCTATAAAATAGTGTGTTAGAAAATTATTATTCATAGGCTACCCTAGATTCATATTGGGTTTTGAGAATTGATTGTCAGTTGTGTGTTTTGAGAGTTGGGGGTTTGATTCAGTTTATCATGAATGTAGCCCATGATTCATGATATTCTATCCAACCTGAAACAACTATGATGTATAGTGATTCAAGCAAGCATTATTGTGGACAATATGAGTAGATATATTTCCAACTATATATCCCATTATTTTTGTTTACAAAAGGTCAAGGACGAGCATTTCAGTCCTGATGGTAAGTTCCAGAGATTACCTATGTCATAGTGGTAGTCAAACCGTATCACTATGTACTTCATTTTGGGGTTTACTCATACTTCTAGATGTGCTGACCTTGGGATATCTTGAATCTAATGACCAAGTAAGTTTAATTTCTTTTTGTTCATACTACCTATAATGTTGAGAGGTTGGCTCGTGTCTGCATTTGGGAGGTGGTTCGTCTGCAGACTTGGAAGCATACCTAGCTGGTGAACCGATATATCCTTCTTATAATACTGGTGGGAGGCAGTGAATACGTCGGTGTTGACCTTCTTGGTTCAACAGCTAGGTATGCTTCCAGTTCTGAGTCAAATTTCACTACTGAGTTGGGATCCGCCACCAACTCGAGTTCACACGGTCAAGCTGTATTGACAGATGAGGCCACCAGTTCTGAAGAGGTGCCAGTGCCACCTAATATTGAACCTACGTTGGCAGTTGACGAGCCTAACAGATGGTGTGTGGAGGGCTCGTGACAAATCTACCATGATGCTAATGGTCTATGAAAAAGAGAAAATGGCTTAGACTATTACTTAAGAGACAAATTGTTCATTGATAGCATGCACACTGTGACAGAAATACAGTTGTTGTTTAATTTTACAAATTTGAGTGGATGGCTCATGACATAGGAACCTACAACGAGGAGATTTTGAGGGAGTTTTACACTTTCTATGCAGCTAATCTGTGGGGCTTTATCCATAAGAATGCTCGGCCTTCTTTCCACACACCCCTCACATCTACACTTGTGCATGGGTTTTCTCTAAACATCTCTAAGACCACCATCCGCTGATTTCCATATTGTCCTTTGTGTTCACCTAGGGCCTCCAACACATTGGAATTTGACAATGTAGGACATTGCGCAAGGAGGAAATTTCTGGCAGAGCATCGAGAAAAAAGAGGCACTCTCACATTTGTGGCCAAAATTTTCTTGCTCTTAGTTCAAAATCTAATTTCTCCTACCAAGGCCGACAATGCACTAACTTGGGACAGAGTGGTGATGGTTGCATCATTAGTGGCGGGATTCGAGATCAATTTTTCCCGCATGGTAAATGCCGAGATACATTAGAGGGATTTTAAATCTTCCACCACTTACCCTTCAATTGTCTTATATTCCAATTATACAGGGATGCGAAAGTGTCTGTTTAATAGTGTGACAAGTTGATCTGGCCTACGGAGACACTGTACATAGGGCTCATTCAGGATGACGTGAATGTGGTGGCAACACACAGAGAGCCGCAGGTCGAGGTACCACATATGGGTGCATACTTTATAGATGTTGTGGAGAAGATGCATAGCGATGTCCCGCCCCTCCATCCCACATGGATGATGCCCCAACCTTCTTCTCTCAAGCTGCCAGTCGAGCATCGAGCTCATCTAGAGCCACCCCACTCTCATGTGTCGTTATTCTACCATTTGCCTAAGTCTAGAAATTAGCAGCTCAGATGGCCACTCTACTTCACCACTTAAGGCCATGGATTGCTGAGTCAGATGCAAGAATGGAGAAGAGGATGGAGACCATAACGACCAAAAGGTCCAAGTTGTTCATAAGTGCTTAGGTGCATTCGAGTTGAGCGTCCTTGAGTGATTGGTCGCCACTACAGATCTGACCTTGTTCTAGAACGACTTAGCAAGACTCTAGGTTGATTTTGATACCATCCTCACCACACCAGTTATTGAGCCACATGCTACACCCTCTGCATTGGGTGGTGATACATTCATGGATGCACCATTAAGTGGAGATGCCAAAGAAGAGGATCTCGAACCCACTCGTGCTCGTGGTAAGAGGCACCGTCGCCCCACTAAGCTCACAAAGGAGGAAAAAGCCAGCAAGAGCTAGCGCAGGTAGGAGAAGAAGGCCAAGAAAGCCACTATGTTGGATGAGCAGTTGCTCCACAAAAGGCTAGAATGACTGATGCGGGGGAATCGAGTTCTATGCCCGCGACGGAGGTTCTGCCGACTATGGAAGATGATGTGAGCATCACTGAGGGTACGGTGAGACCGGTTGACAACTCTACTAATGATGCTATGATTGCTAATGCGGGCATTACTGAGGGTGACCCAAGTGTTGTTCCAGCGGGGTCTGGGAAGTGGAACATACCCATTGTTGCTTGTTCTTAAGCGTTATGTGCCACTGGTTTTCTTCACCCATTCAATTAGTCTTTACTTTTATGTTCATTAGGGACAATTGCACCTATTTTTGTTGGGGTGGGGTAAATAGATTGTGAGTGATAAGGTAAATTCTGAGTAACCTAACCCATAACCCTCTCTTGGTGTTTTCTTTCCTATGTTCTTTTTCCCCAAGAGACTGCTTAATTTCTGTTGAACAAAAATTTGTTAGGATTGTATGTGTTTTAGATTGAGAAAGAATAAAGCATGATGGTATAAGTTTCTTCGAAAAAATATGATACGCGTCCAAATTATTTTTGGGAATTATGCTAAAATTTTTAGGTTAAAATGTGTTGAATGTGTTTGCTTTATGTATGGAATGATAATGAACCAACTGAATTTCATAACTCAAGCTCTTACTTGAACTGGGTAATCTGATAATCAAATAATGGAACTCTGTGCCTAGAGCGTGTGAGGAAAATTGATTGTTCAAACAGTTTTTGTGCCAATCTTGAACTTTTCCGGTTAGTCCTGTGAAGATAATCTACTACTATATACGCTAGGGAGTGATCATATGCCACTGTTCCAAAAATTCCACCAAATACCTAAAAGAATCCAAGTAAATGAATTACATAATCCCCGTTGATCCAAATGTTTTGAGCCTTAATGAGACTAGTTATTTCTAAACCCTTAACTCACCTTCCCATAATCTACTTTGTAGGCCCCAGTCCCTCATTGGTAATGTGCACCTCGACTTAGGCCAAAAACCTATATTGAGGGTGGCTAATGCCAAAGTAACCTCAATCTTAGCCCTGATCCGACATTGGGTATTGTGCACCTGAACTAATGGCAAATCCATAAGTTAAGAGTATCTCTAAAATAGGAAATCAAAAGAAAAATGGGTATGAAAAAAGTTTAGTGTTTGAAAGAAAAGAAAAGAAAAGAGAGGATCTGACTTTGTGCGAAAGAAAGTGACCAAAATTAAGAAAAAAAGGAAATTAAAGAAAAATTGAAATAATGAAAGAGCTACATAGTTGAAAGTCACATCCAAAGTTAAAAGGAATCAAGGGAAAGAGGATAAAAAGGTAGGATGTCGAACAGAGGTTAAAAAGCCTAATGTAAATGTCAAGGACGGCAAAAAATCACTAATATTACCTAAATGTACCACACCTGACCCTGAGCCGACATTACAAGCCAAGAAAGTACTATAGTGGTCGTGCAACCTAGTTTTGAGAGTCTAAGCATTGAAATGAGGGAAAGCCTATGGTATTGAGCACTAACTATAAATTGATGTTACTTTAGAGCGTGAGTTTTGAATGAAACGTTGTACTCTTTAAATCATATTTACTGTGTGAAAAAAGGGATTTTGTTTGAAGTTAAGCACTGGTGACATGGTCGGAAAGTTTGTACCTTTGTAATAATAAAACAGTGTATGTCGTGTGTTGAGTAGTAGATCGTTGACATATTTTGATCCTCACAAATTGCTTGCTTCTATAAAAGTGATGTTTAGAGTTGTTGTGTGTCACTTGAGGACAAACAACAATTTTAAGTTGAGGGTGTTGATGTACCATGAATTTAGGTATTTTTAGTACATTTCACTTAAGAGTAGTGTGCGCCTAAGGCCATTTTGTATGAGTTTTTTATGTGTTTTTCTTATGTTTGCAGAACATAAGTTCAGACGCGGAGAACTTGAGACACAACTAAAAGAAGTGCAGAAAAAGGCATCTAGGGGAGGCAACCTACAAACCATAGGTCTAGTGACACCCTGTAGATAATGGACATAGAAGGGAAGGGAAGGCATGGCTATAGATCAAGGAATTTTTTACTAAGTGTGGAACCACGAAAGTGATCGAAAGATCGTGGAGTGATCTTTGGACAGTACTGTCACTTCGTAGATTTGATTAGAGACTTTGTTCCACTACCTGATGGTTAAAAATTCTAAGTATGGGCTCACGATAAGGATCTATGGACCGTAGATTGATCAAGGGTTTGTACTGTTGGTTTGTAGATTAGGTCAGAAAATATTGGTTTTGATGACTGGGAATTTGCTAAGTCCTGAGCCACGGAAGGGACCTGTGGATGGTAGGTCAGTGTCGTAGATTAAAGTAGCATGCTGAAACTTTATTTCCTTATTTTGTTTCCTTTTTAGTTAAGACTTACTTTTCTTTAAATAAGGTATGTAAACCTCGTTTTTGGGATTAGACATTTGTGTTCGTGTTTAGTTCTTGAGTTTAAAGATTAATTTTGCCAACATTGGCAATTATTGATTTCTAAAGTATGTTTTGAAGATTTTGTCTTTGCAATTCAAGTTGAAATTCTGGGTTTATTCTTATTATTATGTAAGTTCATTTTTCTTCATCTACAGCAATGAGTTGTGATCTTGCTAATATAGGTAATTAAATCCACAACTAGGGTCGTGAGAACCATGAGCAATTAACAAAGTATGAATAGTAATTAAGCAATTCTTGAAAATTGTTATTGTATGCATTTGTAATTCTTTTATTTAGATGTCTTTTTAATGAGTGCCACGTTAGAACTCAGCTTTGTTGCTAATTGCCGGACCAAGGAGGTAGTTAATAAGAAAATAATTATCAACACAGATTTAGTGTGATACTATGTAATAGTTTAATGTCGATTGGTGCGAGAGTGAGACTAAGTCATCCATCAATGTGGTGTCTAATATAAGGTAAATGTAAGCGTTAGTAACTTATACACACGCAACTGGTTCAAGGTGTAGGGTTAAATTATTTAGATGGCGGACCAAGGATTTAGAGATACCTAACTTATTACTTTGCATTTAAAGCACTAGGAAGGGATTGCTATTGCCAAGATTACTGCGTTATGAGCTTATGGAAACACGTATGCCCTAGTTACTATTTCATCTTGATAATAACTGAAGTCTGAATCTTACTCATTGATTACTTGTACACTTTTCTGAATTTGTTACAATCACCGTTTAATTACTTATTTTCAGAAATACATTAGCTAAATCAATATAAATGTGAGTTAAGCTTAAGTCTAGACCATTTTCCTTGTGGGATCGACCCCAATCTACAAGTTGGATTCTTTACTTGATAACGATCGCTTATGCTTGTTTAGTGAGGAGTAATTTGACTGTATCATTCTTCCTTGAAGATATCCTTCTTTTTAAGCTTACGATTTTTCAGAGAAAAAAACAAGTTTTGTTTGCCAAATGTAGAGTTTGTGTTGAGCGAGAAGAGACTATATCAAAATGAACACAAATCGTTGGGATAAGGTCTTTGGCACATAGCCTATTTTTCTCAAAGGTTGTGCACCAACAACATCAAATTAAGCAACCTTTCGACAATTGTCTTTTCGTCCTATTCACATACACATATGTTCCGGGACCAGGTCTCTTGCTACATTATTTGATGCCTCAGTTCTTTGACAAAGACTTGCCGACTCTCTCTCTCTCCTTTGGAATGAATGAATTTTATATGTTATTTTTCATGTAATATATCAAGAATAAATAGTTATTAACCGTTGAACAAACAACCTACTCGTCCATTCTGATTCATTAAGTACACTGGTACCTCACTAACCACTGAGAAAGCATTATAGTTGTACACCACTTTCTATTTGGATTAGAGCACTCTGGCGAGGACCATGTCCTTGAATTTTTAGGATCATCAAAACACGTAAAATATATAATTTTCTCCCTTTTTGATGATGACACAAAGATTCTTCACATTAAGCTTATTCATTGATTTGACTATCATCATTCCCAATGATAAGGATTTGGTCCCTTGTTAGACCTAGTGTCTTTTAAATCATCGAAACATAACCTTAGCTCCAAACTAACATTTCCCCCTCCCCCTTTTGATGATAACAATCATATTCACCAGTTCCCCCTATCCATAAGAACTCTTCAAGTAACTGGATTGGTCCCCTTTTGTATCATATCCCGAAGTTTGTCAAATAATCAAAACTTCACATCAGATACAAAATAGCAGTTTCCCTTTTTTGGATGATATAAACTTTTTCAACGTCTTCCCCCTATTGACATGACCATGTCCTCTTCAAGTAGAACTATTTCCCCCGATAGGCATGACCATGTCATTGTTGATCTCATACCAACATTGATTACAATCATTGATCTCATACTCTAACAATCTTCCCCATTTGACATTATAAAAAGGGTAAAAGCAGTAAACCAAGTTGCCGAAATTGCAGTTCAAACATGTTCCTGAACACTTGGGCAACAGTAAGGATAAGTATAAATTCATAAATTAATGAGACAAGTCAGAAGAAACAAAAAAAAATCATTCATAAACAAAATATCAGCAATCAAAGCATTGAAAATATAATTACAAATGAGAACCAAGGAAATCACCCACTAAGATTCAATAGAAAACTGGAGGACTAAAATGGGCGTTTAGGAAGAGAGGGAATGACTTGAGAGCAAGATTGAAAGAATATAATTAATAGATCATATCCCTTATCATAATGAGAACCAAGGAAATCACCCACTAAGTTTCGATAGAAAACTTGAAGACTTAAATGTGCGTTTAGGAAGAGAGGGAATGACATGAGAGCAAGATTGAAAGAATAAAATTAATAGATCATATCCCTTATCATGGTTTTTCAAAATCCTCTCTCAAACTAAAGTTCAGCATGCTTTGCTGCCAAGGATTTATCTTGAACCTTCAAGGCTACCAAATTTTTTTCAACCTGACCCTTTGGTAGTGAACTTCAGAAGCTAAGTCTTAAGATAAAAACCATTTCAGTATCTCTTTTATCAATAAAAACAGTCATACCTTCCAACGCAACCCTGAGTTTCTCATGATAGAAAGATTGATGAAATCAAACTTTCTCAAGGCCTCCGAGATGTATAGATCAATAACTAAGGAACCATTTCATTTTTTTGGATGAAACTGGTCCATCTTTACACTTAAAAATTGCATGATCAGAAAATTCTCCTGTAGGAACAGCGATTTAAATATTTAAAGGTTCTTGAGAGAGTAGAAAAAAAGGGTGTTGAAACTTTATGAGCTTAGTAAGGGGGTTTGAATTTTCTGGGGAGACGGGAGGAAGTATGGAGTATAACAGAGGTGAAAGAGTGTATCATGTGAAGAGAAGTGTCATCTTTGTATTCAAATTATATCACAACCATGAGATAGATGAATGATAGACATGTGGCAATTGGAACAGTTCTCACTCATAATTCAAAATGCAATGTTAAGATTGCTAACCTTTGAGAATCGATCAGGTCTCTCTCTGTACTTTGAATATGATTGTCTATATCTATCCTAACCTCCCTTTTCCTTTAGCAAGTCTACCATGTGTGTTTACGTGCAAAAGGTATGATAATAAATTTTGTAAAACATGTATACCTAAAAAAATAAGGATACTTGCTCCCTCTGCATAGCCATGAGAGGGTTGATTTATTGAGGCAGGGTCCATTCGGTCTTGTTTCAGCATCCCCAACTTCAATTTGTTTATCTTGACCAAGTCCATCATCAGAGCTTTTGTGAAGATATCAGCTATTTGATCTCTGATATTATAGAATTACAAGTTGATATCTCATTTCTTAACATGATCCCTCAGAAAATGATATCTCACATTAATATGATTAGTCTTTTAAAGGTGAAATGAGTTTTTAGCTAATGTGAGAGCACCCGTGATAGGAAAAAAGAGAGGGATAGTCTTAGTAACCACTATAAGAACTTTAAGTTATTGTTTGATCCATAGGGTTGAGCGCACCAACATGCATTTGCAACAAAGACTTGCCTTTTATTCCCAATAAATGAGATATGAGCCAAGAAAATGAGTTATTCATGTTCTTTCAATTAGATTTTTAGCCAACATAATCAGCATCCCATATTCCTCGCACCCAGTTCGCGGGTCTCTCAACCTGGCGGACCCATCGTTTATACACCTGCTATGAGAGGTAATGTGCTGCCCAGGACTCGAATACATGCACCAGGTGAATGACATAAATGGGATTTCTCAATGATGCCTTCACCCCGACCGCAGTCCCTTAGATATGATGCAAAAGGGCTCTTGGTCAATCCATGATTAGAGATTTCTCTATGAGAAAATATGATTCAAAGTTTGAAGAAGGGCAGGGAGAAGAAGCCCTTGACCTGAAAGAGGAATTATTCAATCACATAGTTTGGGCTCCTAGAATATGGTGTCCATAGGGCTTTCTATTTGATTGTATCGAAAGGCCCAATGAATTGGAATTTCCCTACTATTCTAGGTCATTTCAGGCAAAGCGGATACTTAATGGTAAAAAGGATGTGCTTCAAGAGACTTATTCGGGGTTCTTGCAGAGTGGAACCATTCAGTACCAGACACGAGATAGATCTTCTAATAAAATAAGGCCTTTTTTTAATAAGCCAACTCATTTTAGACCCTGCAAATCCACTCTTTTTCCTATTCAAAGATCATCCCCCTTGCTCTGTATTTTTGCATATCTCTCTCTCCCTCTCTCTCTCTCTCTCTCTCTCTCTATATATATATATATATATATATATATATATATATATATAGAAACAATGGTTTATCAAGAATACGCAAGAAAGGCACTTTGAATTATTAATTAATCGTTAGAGATTGCTTAGAACCAATAGTTCATTCTCTAATGGATCTTTCCGTTATAATACTCTATCCGAGAGTTCTCAGTATTTATCAAATCTGTTTCCATCGAACAGAACGCTATTGCACTTAGAGGCGATTAGAACTTCTAGAATATGAGAAAGTTTTCTACGCTGAAGATATTAATTCTCCCTCTCTTCTCCTGGCGTATGAGTGAATGCTTCTCTTATGGGAAGCTCCCGTGCCCCAAGCTATCTATTCAGTTAACATGTCTGCATTCTTTGATTTGGAATCCAGCTTACAGTGTTCCTGACCCCTTGAGAGACCCGTATTCTCTACAATGATGGATGACGCGGTCTTGACATATTTGATAAAGCATCCTTTTTCAGTTTCCTTTTCAATCTCTAGACTGATCATTGCACCTTCACCTCAGAGATTGGTTGAGCGTAGATAAATATTAAAGTGCTCTTTCATTTGCGTTTTACCTTATAGAAGATTCGGAAAGTATTTCATATTTTTATAATTAATATCATTAAAGTGGAATATCACCGCCCTAAAGTATAACACCATTATTAGAATTGGAATCGGTTAGGCCTTTAAGGCTTCTATCTCCTCTCCTGTTGATTTTCTTTGATTTGCCACCTCGCTTCGTTTGACTTTCAAGTACGCAAATAAATAGGCGCGGCTTATCATTGCGTTAAACTTTCTTTAAAGGGTACGTAGTGGATCCTCGTACCATACTCGAGCTTTGGATCAATTCCTTTGACCGGTCCTTTCGAGCTTCCAGTTCTTCTGGATTGCAGTCCTATATGGCACTCTTGATCAAGCTTTCGAACTGCTGTTGAATCCATGGGCAGGCAAGAGAGAACCAGGCGAACTGAAAGATCTTTGTAGCCAAAGGAAAAGAAAGAAAAAGTGATTCCCGTAGTAACGGCGGCGAAATGGGAGCTGCCTAAACAATGAAAATAGGGTTGTGGAAGAGCAATACAAGCGTCGTACATGTAGGCGAAGCAACCAGAATGTTGCACCCTTGATGGTGAAAGTCCTGTAGTCAAAAGCATCACTAGCTTAGGCTCTGACCCGAGTAGCATGGGGCACGTGGAATCCCGTGTGAATCAGCAAGGACCACCTTGCAAGGCTAAATACTCTTGGGTGACAGATAGTGAAGTAGTACTGTGAGGGTAAAGAACCCCCGGGAGTGACATAGAACATAAAAGTGTAAGCTCCCACGTAGTGGGAGGAGCCAAGGCTCTAACCGCGTGCCTTTTGAAGAATGAGCCGGCGACTCATAGGTAGTGGCTTGGTTAAGGGACCTACCAGAGGCGTAATGACAGCTAGACTTCATAGGGCAAGTGTCACTGCTTATGGACCCAAACGTAGGTTATCTATCCATGACCAGGATGAAGCTTGTATGAAACTAAGTGGAGGTCCGACCGACTGATGCTGATGAATCATCGGGTGAGTTGTGGTTAGGGGTGAAATGTCACTTGCACCCATAGCTAGCGTGTTCTCCCCGAAATGTGTTGAGGCGTAGCAGTTAACTGGACATCTAAGGGGTAAATCACTGTTTCGGTGTGGGCCGCGAGGGCGGTACCAAATTGAGGCAAACTATGAATACTAGATATGACCTCAAAATAACAGGAGGGCAAGGTTGGCTAGTGAGATGATGGGGGATGAGCCTCATCATCGAGAGGGAAATAGCACGAATCACCAGTTAAGGCCCCTAAATGACAACTCAGTGATGGGGGATAAGCCTCATCATTGAGAGTGCATAATAGCTCAAAGATCGAGAGCTCTTGCGCCAAAGAGGAACGGGGCTAAGCGATCTGCCGAAGCTGCGGGATGTGAAAACACATCGACAGGGATATTTAAATTCCTTGTCCACTCTTTCCAGTATTTTCCAAAAACCAGCAATTAGGAATAGAGAATATATATAAAAGAAAGGTCTAACTGTTGGAATCATTTTTTCATTGCAATTTGATACATTTCAGTTATTAACATTAGTGAATTAGGTGAAAGTGCTGAAAGAGAGGGATTCGACATAGCGATTCCAATGCTACGCCTTGAACCACTCGGCCATCTCTCCTACATAATGATTATGACCCAAAAATGGAGTGAGTAGCGAGTCAGTCATAAACAATTATTGATTGGATAGGTACGACCAATCCATTCTAACTAGAAAAATATTTGGCATTCCCGTTTTCTTTTTTTTGGGAATATCCTCCTTCCTTTGATTAGTATTGGGACACATATATCAAAAGCTCAGTGTGAATTTTGAATGATATATATCTTTCTTATTTCAAATTCAAAATGTTCATAATTATGATTGCACAAAATCGGAGCAAGAAAAGGAAAAAGTGGAATCTCGAAAAATATTCTCTACAGGTAATGTAATTGTAATCAATTTTGTATCGTACAAGAAATGAATTCCATTTGTTTATGTGCTTCCAATAAAAAGAAATAAGGTACTCTATTCCATTCCATACATGGATCAGGTTGAAAAATCAGACCCAGTCTCTCTTGGAATCCTGAATATACTTATAAATAATGAATTGTACTAATCCACTTATGTATCTCTCCCATCAATCGGTACTAGTTAATGTAATGAATAAATCCCCATTCCTTACTATCAAGTGGCTTTCAGCTCCTTCGATGAGAAATGCGAAAACAAAAAAGAAAAAAACTCCCCCGTTAGGAATGAAAATATGCTCCCTGCCCCCCTTTCATAGAAAATGGAGAGATGAATTATTTATTGAATACGTGGAAACTGACAGGGCTCGAACCCGCAGCTTCCTCCTTGATATACCGGTGCTCTGACCGATTGAACTACAATCCGGAGAAAATTAGGTGTACAACGTAAAATCAATTTAAATTTGAACCATTTAGTTTTGCTGTGTTGTAAGAGAGCGAGGAATGATATACTTTATTATTATTATTATTAGATAATTATATATAATTATTATGAAAAAAATGCAGTACACTCATGGTGGGCTAATTCGTGAATTGAATCAAATGGGGCCTTTTCGTTTTCCAAATTGGAACTTAATTAAACTAAAGAAAAGAGTCACACTCTTTTAACGCCCTATAAAAAGAAGAAAGACGCTTAAGTCATCGCTTCCAATTTGATAAAGGGATTTTTCATTTTCCAAGAAAGTCTGTCCCAACAATTGTTGCAGATGATATAAATATGAATATGGAAAAAAAGGTAACCGCCTAGAGAGTCATTTTTTCTCTTTTAAATGGAATATTCATTATCATAATAAGTAGTCCATTAGGAGAACTGCCATCTCACTACAGAGTATACTCTTCCTCATCTTTCATTATTGATCTTTTATGTATGTCCTGGAGCATAAATATTCTAGATACCCCCTTCTATTATGAATCAACAAAATCTTCCGACTTCTCCATTGTTACAATAAGATCCGAAAAATAAGAAATCAATCAAGATGGACCTGAATTGAATCATGACTATATAAGCTATTCTGATATTAAGAGATTAAATTAGATGAAATTCATGGAAGCAGGCCTTTGATTTCCTTATACCATGTAAGAATTCGTCGTCCAATTAAATATGTTTTTTCCTTGATGCTCTATAGGAATACACCTCTATTCATTTACTCCACCGATAAAGGTTCATCCCGAGTTACAAGCACAATCTCTTTTTTTCATTCTTTTTTCTTTTCGGTATGGTAATGCAATGTAAGAGGTCAGACATCTGGTTGTTTCTGATTATGAAAAGAGCTTTTATCTTATGTGAAATTTATTAAAATCTAAAATGTCCATAATGATAGAAGACGACCTACGACATCGAACTATCAGTGTCTTAGGTCGGTATATCTTTGAAATCTCAGAAGGAGAGAAAAAAAGGACTCTTCGAGGGCTACTTAAGCCACTTTAGTGCAAACCTGAAGGACTGGAGGTGTTTGATGTTGCTCAGTCCTTCTATAACTTAACAACCAAAAAGCTCTGCGTTGAACTTCAGCCCCTTGAAGTTGGACACAGGGTAACAACCTCTGATGCCCCACACCATTGCGACAGGAGCGGGCTTGACCATCAGCCTACTTTGCCAAGAGGTGGCAGGAGCGTAACAACCTTAGCCCAAACCTACTTAATCAACCTAAAGACTTGGCCCGGTCTTAAAGTAGAGCTTGTAGAAAAGCGGATGGGAAAGGTAGCCTATAGACTCAAGCGACCAGCTCATTGAAAACGAACTACGTATTCCATGTGAGTCAGTTGACTTCAATTAGAACAGACTACCCCAGAGAGGAACGTGCCTACGAGGGCACCACCAAATATTATAGATAAACCTACTAAAAAATAAGTTGAGTATATCATAGCTGACCGCACCATGGTATAGCCCATACACCCATTGCACGAGTGGAATACCACTTAGTCAAGTAGAAAGGCAAACCTGAGAGCGAGGCAAGTTGGGAAGGGGATGAGACTTAGGATTTAAAGACCAAGTCAGGGACTACTAGACGTCTCGCAGAGAGACTCTCAACGAGGATGTTGAGAGTGTTCGAAAAAAAAAATTTTGGCTTAATTCGCCTTTACTAAATTAAAAAGAGTACACTTGTACTCCGTCTAATAAGAGAATGCTTTTTTTTTCAAATCCATGTTTGACTTTGATTAGATCCTTAGCGCAAGCGCTAAGTAAGCAAGCTACCGCTATGTGAGGTAAAATTTGTGAAAAATAAAGAACGTCAAGTAGAAAGGAACAAGGTCTTACGGCACGATAACCATATCTTTGATTTTTATTTCTCTCCTTGGCTTGAGCCGAGTGGATGATACGTGGCGTGGTATACGTGATCGTTTAGTCAACAAGACATACATAAGTCGATATAGCTCCATGTATATGTTATTTGGAGTTAGAGCCAGTCAATAGAATGAAATGAAAGAAAGGTAAGCCTAGGGCGACGAACATGGACCAAGAGTGTCTATACAAAGTCCCTCTTTTCTTCACTCAAAGAAGCAATGCACCCTTTGTTTGAATGGTACTTGATTCATAAAGAATGATTCTTTTGAAGTTATACGGCCTTTCTAAAGAAATGCCACGCGGAGCGTGTCACGAGATATATCGTTCTCGGACTTCTTACCGTAAGGCCAATTCCCCAGCCAACCAGTGTTGTGGCAAACACATTGTGCTCTAAGCTAAGTTCTTTACCTTTTAGATGGAGGAGATATAGAAAGTGTGTCGTGCTTGATATATAAGAATCTACAATCAATAGCACCAGTATATTATTTTACTTAGCCTGACTCTCCCATGAGTTTTCGTACCAACCAACCCGAATCTGCCTTCGCAAGTCTCTCTGCATTTTGGGAGCAGAGCATGCAACAAAATAAAGCAATGGATCTTAGAAGAATTCCACTTTGAAGTATAACTCATTCTATTTTTGTGCTGGCATTTGAGTTGTCTCCCTTCCTCTTTCAATCAAAAGAATTGATTCAGATAGCTCTGGTAGCCCCCGCTTCTTCCTTTATCAGGTGGCGACAGCCCCCCCTCCACACCTACAACATAGAGGAGCTGCTCCAACATCTACACTACAACCAAAAAAATGTTCAGCAATGTGATTCCATTGTAGAAGCTTGGAATCTTGCGTGAATCCTAACACTTGTATCATTTACATCTGGACTGGATTTATTAGTTGTTATGCCTCGTATTTTTTTTATACGTAGTGCGCATCGTGATCTAGAAGACGTAAAGAAATATTAGGCAAGGATGTTATTTCCAAATGTTATATTAAGTATGAGTTGGCTAATGTAAGTGCCATTAACTTTAAGTGAGGGATTAATTAGTGGCTCCTGCAGAGCTCAGAGAGCTCAGTGTACAGGTAAAGGACCTCTTAGAAAAGGGGTTCATTCGTCCGAGTGTGTCGCCTTGGGGTGCTCCTGTTCTGTTTGTGAAAAAGAAGGATGGGACTTTGAGGATGTGCATTGACTACAGACAGCTGAACAAGGTGACGGTGAAGAACCGTTACCCTATGCCTCGTATAGATGATTTGTTTGATCAGCTTCAGGGTGCCGTCATATTTTCTAAGATTGATTTGAGGTCCGGGTACCATCAGCTGAGGATTAGAGCAGCAGACATCCCTAAGACTGCATTTAGGACTCGTTACGGCCATTATGAGTTCCTTGTGATGTCTTTTGGGTTGACTAATGCCCCAGCCGTCTTCATGAACTTGATGACACGTGTGTTCAGGCCATACCTTGATTCATTTGTTATTATCTTCATTGATGACATATTGGTATACTCGCGGAGCCGGAGTGAGCATGAGCAGCATTTGAGGATAGTGCTCCAGACTTTGAGAGATCAACAACTTTATGCCAAGTTCTCAAAGTGCGAGTTTTGGCTTGCGTCTGTAGCATTCTTGGGGCACGTGGTGTCCAAGGAGGGTATTAGGGTAGATCTGACGAAGATTGAAGCTATTCGTGATTGGGACAGACCCACTTCTGTTACTGAGGTTCGTAGCTTTGTCGGGTTAGCGAGTTACTACAGGCGTTTTGTTGAGGGTTTTTCTACTATTGCAGCTCCTTTGACTCGGTTGACTCGCCAGGATATTCCCTTTGTGTGGTCGGAGGAGTGTGAGATGAGCTTTCTGAAGCTCAAGGAGTTGCTTACTAGCGCTCCTATATTGACTCTTCCGATTGAGGGTGAGGGTTTCACGATTTATTGTGATGCGTCTGGTGTTGGTGTGGGTTGTGTATTGATGCAGCAGGGCCGGGTTATTGCGTATGCGTCGAGGCAGCTTAAGGTCCATGAGCGCAACTACCCCACCCATTACTTGGAGTTGGCAGCGGTAGTTTTCGCGCTTAAGATTTGGAGGCACTACTTGTATGGAGTTCGATGTGAGATCTATACTGACCACAAGAGTCTTCAGTACATCATGAGCCAGAGGGACCTTAATTCGAGGCAGCATCGTTGGATTGAGCTCCTGAAGGATTATTATCTCTCCATTCTCTATCATCCGGGCAAGGCGAACGTGGTAGCAGACGCCTTGAGCCGAAAGGCGGTGAGTATTGGTAGTCTAGCCTTCTTATCTGCAGGTGAAAGACCCTTGGCTTTGGACATTCAGTTTTTAGCCAATAGCATGGTTCGATTAGATATATCAGATTCTAGACGCGTCTTGGCTTATATGGGAGTTCAGTCTTCTTTGTATGATAGGATCCGTGGTTGTCAATTTGAGGATAAGGCCCTGGGGTCCCTTAGAGATCGAGTGTTAGCGGGTAATGGTGATCAGGCTACCTTAGATCCTGATGGAGTGTTGAGATTCGCTGGTCGCATTTGTGTCCCGAGAGTTGGAGATTTGATACAGTTGATACTTTCGGAGGCTCATGAGTCTAGATATTCTATCCATCCGGGTACAGCGAAGATGTATAGTGATTTGAGACAACATTACTGGTGGAGTGGCATGAGACGAGATATTGCTGACTTTGTTTCTCGTTGCTTGTGCTGCCAGCAGGTAAAGGCTGAGCATTTGAGGCCTGGGGGAGAATTTCAGGGATTACCCATTCCGGAGTGGAAGTGGGATCGCATTACTATGGATTTTGTGGCTGGTCTACCGAGGACTTCTAGAGGATTTGATAGTATTTGGGTCATCGTTGATCGATTGACCAAGTCAGCACATTTCCTTCCCGTTCAATCTTCATTTAGTGCCGAGAGGTTGGCTCGTATCTACATTCGAGAGGTGGTTCGACTTAATGGGGTGCCAGTTTCTATTATATCATATCGGGGTTCTCAGTTCACGTCTAGCTTTTGGAAGACCTTTCAGGATGAGTTGGGCACCCGGGTTGACCTGAGCACAGCTTTCCACCCGCAGACTAATGGTCAGTCAGAGCGCACTATTCAGGTCCTTGAGGACATGCTACGGGCTTGTGTTTTGGAGTTTGGTGGTCAATGGGACCAGTTCTTGCCTTTGGCAGAATTTGCATATAACAACAGCTACCATTCTAGCATTCTGATGGCCCCGTTTGAGGCATTGTATGGTAGGCGTTGTCGCACTCCAGTGGGCTGGTTCGAGTCTACAGAGCCTAGGCCGCGAGGTACAAATTTGATTCAGGAGGCTTTGGAGCAGGTGAGAGTGATTCAGGATAGACTTAGGACAGCTCAGAGTAGGCACCAGAGTTATGCGAATCGGAGGCGTCGACCTTTGAGATTCTCTGTTGGTGATCGGGTATTTCTCCGTGTGTCGCCCATGAAGGGTGTGATGAGATTTGGGAGACGGGGTAAGCTTAGCCCCAGGTATATTGGGCCTTTTGAGATACTTCGGACAGTTGGGGAGGTTGCTTATGAGTTGGCCCTACCTCTAGCATTTTCACCCATCCATCCAGTTTTCCATGTCTCGATGCTACGTCGATATATTCCTGATGAGTCCCATGTGCTCCAGTATGATGCAATTGAGTTGGATGATCATTTGACATTTGTAGAAGAGCCAGTTGCCATCCTAGCCAGAGATGTGAGGAAATTGCGCTCGAGAGCCATTCCTATTGTTAAGGTCTGTTGGAGGCATCGTTAAGTCGAGGAGGCTACCTGGGAGACCGAGCAGGAGATGCGAGAGCAGTTTCCCGGCTTGTTTGAGCCTTCAGGTACTTCTTGACCCTTACTTTCGCGGACGAAAGTTCTTTTTAGTAGTGGATATTGTAATGACCCTTATTGTCATTTTTAGTGTTTTATCTTCTGTACATTATTTAGAGCGTTCCTATAGCGATTCCAAGTCATTTATGACTTGTTGGGACTGACTGATCGGTCACCTGGTCATTCGTTTGGTTATTGTGTGAGTTTTAGTATTTTTGGAGCTTATGAACCTTGAACGATCATTCTCGATCAAAAGTTCAAGAAGATGATATCAGAATCCAATTCTGACGATTCCATCAATTCCGGAAGGGTCATTTTAGTCTAGTAGCATTGTCGACATGACTCCCAAAGTTTTCAGTGTGAGTTGGTGGGATTAGGCGTTTTAACTTTAAGTTTAAAGGCTAAGTTTGACTTTAGTCAACATTCTGAGTAAACGCGCTCGGATGAGAATTCCGTCAGCGCGGTTAGCTCCGGAATGTCGAGTTTGTTCTAGTTTTACCCTTCTTTCGGGTTTTGAGGTTTTTGATATTTTTCCGAGCCCTATTGTGGTTTTTGACTTAAAATGACCAACGGAAGTGGGACCCACATTTTATCGAGATGACCTCTGATGAAAATTTCGACTGCGCCTTTGAGTCCGGAATGTCGACTTTGGTAGGGTAGCATATCCATTTTATTCTTAGCAGGTTCCGAACGAATTCCGAGCACCCGTCGGAGACTTTAAAGAAAGTAGGCAAAGCTGAATCTGGTGCAGCCCCTATAAAAACCCAACTTTCAGCTTTGTATCTTACTTTAGAATCTTGATATCTTGAGCTATACAACTCCAAATTGGGCGATTCAAAAGGCTAAGTTGTGAGATTTTTCGAGGGCAACGCATTGGTGAGCTTGGAATCTGATTTGGGGACCCGATTTGAGGTAAATTTTGGGTTTTAACTGCTGTCTAGCTCATTTTCGAGCACAAGTTTTGGGTTTTTTTAGAAGGTGATTTCTTGGCCATTTTAGGTCCGAATCAAGTGATTCAAGAGCCAATATTGTGTGGTTTTTCATGAGGATCGTCGTGGTGTGGTTGGTTTTGGCTGTTGGAGCTTATTTTTGGTAAAATCTTGTAAGTAGCTGCTGCCATAGTTGCTGATTTTTAGCTTAGAATTTGGGTTCTTTTGTTGCATGTTCCTGTTGGGACTGTTTTTAGTCCTGAATTATGCTCCATTATGGTATACAAGTTTCGAGAGTTATTTAGGACTTTTATTTGGGGTTAATTCGGGATTTCTCAATGCGGATCCCACTTTTTCCATTTTGACCATGAAATTGACCCGTCTCCGTTTCTTGCGATTTTAGTGTATCAACGTTTCGAGGCCTTTTAGAAAGTAAAAGATCCGGGGAGTGAATTTTGGAGCGCGCGTGATCTGCGTTCAGGTAGGCTATGGTTTCTCTTCTTAGATTGAACTCGAACATGTGAATGCATGTTGATTAGTTGGGATTTGGGTTGGGTAGTTATTGGATCATCCATAGGTGTTAAGAATCATATTTTCGCCCTTTTTCTGAGAATTATCGGGTAACTGTGAGCATGTTTATTGTTATTAATTGACCTTCTTTGCTATATGAATTATTTGTATGTTTGAATACTGGTTGTCAGAAGTATGTTGGGCCTTAGTTTAGGGTTGACTAGGGTTTTCCTTAGAAATGCATGATTCAAAGTCGGTAGGACTTAGTTTAGCCCCGACGTCGCTCGGCCGGCTTAAATCCTTGTAGACTGATGTAGCAGACTTGAGTCTGATAGTTGGGTATTTAGAAAGACGATGAGCTTGCTCTAGCGATAGTTACTCTTATTTCTTCGATGTTACGGCTTCTTGAGTTACGTCAGTGACAATGATTTCCGCTCCGTGATTCAAAGTTGAGTTCGATTCAGCTTTAAGGACTTACTTTGATTAGCTAAGTCTGGATGGTGTTCCACGGGTTTATATGATTATGGATAGATAAAGACTCTTTCAGCAGCCATATCGACATCTTTGTCGGGTATCCGGATTTAAGGTCCGGCCTCGAACATCACCATACTTATGTAGAGCGTCCGGTTAGAGGTCCGACCTCAAGTATGTAGAGCATCCGGTTAGAGGTCCGGCCTCAAGTATGTAGAGCATCTGGTTAGAGGTCCGGCCTCAGTTACTTATATTTTGCAATTGGCTACTTGTGTAATTCTGGTGAGTGTCCGGTTCAAGGCCCGACCTCCGTACCGTCAGATTTTACTTTTTGGTTCGGTGTTCTTCGGCCTCGAGTTACATTCTCCTTAAGTTATAGTTATTTTGTGTACTCGTCGGGCTTATGGGGGTCCGTTCGGGTTTTTATTTAAACTTGTGCACGAGTGTACCTTCTGGGCTTATGGTTGGTCAAGTTAGGTGTAGTTAGCTTATTTATATTAATTTAGTTAGATTTTTATACACTCGTGTGCTTTATTGTGTTACTTAGCCTTCTGTTCTTGACCTCTAGTTTTGTGATTCCGTCTTTTCATAGTGCTTTACTTTTCTAGTTCAGTCGGCCTATGATGCCTACTGGGTAGCTGTTTTTTTTTGGTACTCATGCTACGCTTTGCATCTATTTTCGTGATGCAGGTCCGAGCACCGGTAGTCAGCGTTGATCGAGTTTGGAGAATTTCTGGTCTGGAGACAGGGGTGAGCACACAACGTTTTGTACTATTTCAGTCTCCATCTGTTTATATAAAGATTTGTATTTAATTTTTCGAGACAGTCTAGTTTCGGTGGTCCACTGTTGGGACTTGTACTCATTTTGTTGGTAGCTCTGTATTAGTGACTTCCAGGTTCTGGGAGGGATCCTTTATTGTATTTATGTTTTTGTTTGCTTATGTTGTTATAGTAATTTTTCTTAGTCTTGTTTAGTTTCTACCCTCACACCTTGTATGTGTGGTTCTGGGTTGTGGTTTGGCTTACCTACTGATGGGTTATAGTAGGTGCCTTCATGGCTCGAGAAATTGGGTCGTGACAGGCTGATCCCAAATTGTGTAATTATGAGGACCGCATACCAGAGGTTAATATGCCTAGCATGGGCCATCCTCTTCTACCACTTGTATCACATACCCTACAAAGATTATAACATACAGAAAAGTAAAGAAAACAATGTAACTTACATGATCTTACAAGAGTAAGCAAATGTGGTCTTCTCTTCATATGTATGCACTTATATATTTGATACATGATTTAATTTCAGCCCTCATATTACATATGTTGTATTGCCTTACATATCCAGTACATTTTTCGTACTGAAGTTCCTTGCTGGGGATGCTACATTTCATGCTGCAGGCACAGGTATTCTAGCTAGTAGACCTTCTCAGTAGGAGCATATGACACTCGGATACTTTTGGTGAGATCCAGGTTGATTCAGAGCTTTACTGAGTCCTTGGTAAATTCTTTTGTGTATTGTGTAGTAGTTAAGGGTAAGACGGGGTCTGTGCCGACCTACTCTAGGTCTTCTATCTTTTTAGAGGATTTGTAAACGTATGTACATGGTTTAGTTGTGCGTTAAGGATTTTTGGCCTCAACGGCCATGTCTTGTATATAACTATTTGGTCTACTTATGTTGGTTTTTTATAACTGCATCCTTTTTGAACTTGTCATGATTGTTATAGTTATATGCATAGTAAGTACATATTTTATATTAGTTCTCTCGGGTCCTTTGGGCATCGTTTGCCTGTTCCTCTTAATGGGATTTGAGGTGTGACATCCGCTAATTTTGTTCCCATCAAGACTACCCACATGGCGGAGGATTATAGAAGGATCTTCATAGTTGAGATTGTGTGTGACCATGGTATTTCATTTTCCATAATATCGAATAGGGGGGCACAATTCACATCTAGGTTTTGGAGGTCATTCCAAAAAGGGTTGCGTACGAAGGTGAAGTTAAGCACCACTTTTCATCCTCAAATGGATGGTCAAGTGGAGAATAAAATTAAAACTCTTGAAGGATATGCTTAGATCTTGTATTATTGATTTCACTGTAAATTGGGATAGACACTTGCTGTTGGTTGGATTTGCTTACAACAATAGTTACCATTCATCTATATCTATGGCTCATTATGATGCCTTGTATGGTAGGAGATATAGATCTCCCATTGGATGGTTTGAAGTGCCGATGTTCACTTTTGGGTCCCAATTTGATTTATAGGACTTAGAGAAGGTTCATATTATTAGGAATCACTTGAAAACAGACTATAGCCGACAAAAGTCTTATGCCAACCACAGGAGAAGGGAATTTAAATTTGAGAAGGTAATAATGTGTACCTAAAAATTTTGCCTATGAAAGGGGTGGTGAGATTTGTCAAGAAGAAGAAGTCGAGTCCTCGTTATGTCGATCCCTATGAAATCTTGCAAAAGATTTGTAAGGTTGCATATGAGCTGAGGTTACCTAGTGAATTGACTTCGGTTCATCTGGTGTTCCATAATTTTATGCTTAAGAAGTGTATTAGTGATCCCGAGTCTATTCTTCCTATTGATAGTCTAGGTGTTCAAGACAACCTCTCTTATGAAGAGGTTCCGGTTCAAATCGCTGATAGACAAGTAACTAAGTTAACAAATAACGAGGGTGGCTTTCATAAAGGTGTTATGGAAGAATCACCTAGTTGATGGTGCAACCTAAGAGATTGAGGCCCACACAAAGTCCCGTTACCCTCTTATATTTGATAACAAAGGTTAGTTAGTTTTACTATTAATAAAAATAATAATTAAACTTGAAATTGTTTTGATTTTTTGAAATGTTTTACAAAAATATTCATGTTATAGTGGATTACAGTGAAGTTATGCCTATATACTTGAAAATGTTATTTTTACTTGTTTTAAGTTTATGTTGTGCATTTTTCTATATCGTGCCTTCATGAATTGTATTGAGCTGGTTGGTATGTGTTGAATAAAGTCTTGGCATAATGAATAAGCATGAAATGAATAATGAACTCTTGAGTTGAAAATGATGTTTTGAGTTACATTTGGTAAAACCCATGTGATTATGTTAATTTTGATTGTAACTCATGTTTTGATGTGTTGTTATCTTTTGGGCTGCTAGTCTTGAGTCTATTCCTTCCTTTTAATAAATTTTAGTGTCATTCGGGAACGAATGTTCCTAAGGGGGGGATAATGTAATACTTAGAAAGTCAAAAGCCTAATTTAGAGCCTAACATGAGAGTCTAATAGTTATAACATTGTTTTAAGGTGAATTATACGGTATTTGAGTTATTTAGGAAGTGTTAGAATCAAAACGTCAAGGAACGTCCATGACGTCTGGAAATTAGTTCAAGAGGTGCTAGCGTTCCTTAGCCTATTTGACTAAGTTTAAAGAGTCAAAAAATGAATAAATTTGGTGGTAAGGTGTCTAATACTTATTAGAGTTAGTTTATAGTAAAAATGTTCAGGTATGACTCCCCAAGGACCAACCAAGTTCCCTTGCACTGTGGCAAAAAGCTGCCAAAAGGCAGTGCCTACCCACGAGTTGCAGGCGACGAGGCGACGATGCCGCATCAGACCAACAATTAGCAATTTTGGCAAATGTTCCTATTGGACCAGTCTCTAACATCAACGAGGGGTGTTCAGGACGGAGGGGCACATGGGTGTCAACTGACCTACGACCCTTAGTCAGGCCCTTGTGTTACTTAATTCATTTAATTAGTTAGTTTAGTTAGGAGTTTAATTAGGGAATAGGGGGTGGTTAATTAAGTTAGTTAAGTCCCTATATAAACTACCCTAAGCCTAAAACCTCACTTAACCCTCATAATCCCAAACCCAAATTTCTCTTCCTTCTCTCTTCCAAACAAACCCCATTGAAGACTTAACAAGGAAGGGTTATAGGGCTTAAAAGGATCAAGTTTATACATCAAACTTCTTCAATTAGTGAGGTATGCAATTCCTTTCACCTTTGGGATCTCTTTCCCCAAAGGGCTCCTTCAAATTGATTTCAAAAATATGAATATGAAATTCAAGTGGCTTTTCTTCCATAACGAAATTGATATGGTGAATTGCGTTGTTTATGATTTCTTTTGGTTATAATGAGTAGATTAACATGTATTATGGTTACATTATACTAATTCTTGATGTGTTGACCTAGTTTGTGGAAATATGACCTTTCCCCTTAACCCTAGTGTGTGATCTTGAATTGAATTGTATAGTATTGATATAATTTGCTTGGTTAGTGTGTGAATTACTATCATATGTTGTTATCATGATAAATTATGAGTATATTGTAAAATATTGTAATCCAGTTATGGTAGTTCTTGAATAATTGACCTAGGTTGTGAAGTAGACCATGAACTAGACCTAAGTCTCTAATTCTAGGCTATGAACTAGTGATGAATTGTTGTGTAGTGATTCAATTGACTTCATTATTATGTTGGTTACTATTGTGTGATGATATTACACCCACTGTTTTGTAGAATTCGATGGTTGATGGTAAGACCTTGATGATGAAATTGTGAAGGAGATTGGATAAGTCTTGTGATCTATATTCTTTACTTCAATTATGATTACTTATGATTAAGTGAAGATGTTGTGTTGAAGTATACCTTATGTTAATATTGCTAAGGTTTGTATGATGTTGAATCGTAATGTCTTCAACTACGGATTGTTAGCTAAGATGTAAATGTTATAAGGATGGTGATAACTACCAATATGCCTTATCATGATGTGATTACGCAAATGTGTTAAGCTCACATGTATGAATTGTAATGAAAGGAAAATACTCATGCAATTCTTATTGATCTATGATGATGATTATATAAGGAATAGACCCTCTGACCTACATTAATCTATGATGATTAATAAAGAAATTAAAGACAATTGAAACAGAGACTCTATCTTAGCACAGAGTGAACTACAGTGAGGAGGAATGTTGCTTCCTACATAAGGAATGTATGATCACTAATGTACTTATGAGATTGGAGACTATAATGCATGTAGCATAAGGAGGGTTCCAACTATATCTCTTAGTTCTTAAACTATGATACCCCCATAGGAATAATGGCTAGTGTATCCACAATAGATGTTATGTTCATACTTTGGCACTACTTTGGCAAGTAGTCCGCCTTCCTTCGGTGTAGGGTTCCATGACATCGGATTCCACATTAGCTCATGTGGTCTATGTCGGTTAAGGCAAGATGTTTCCAAAAGGTAAAATGAACTAAAGAAATGAACTCTAACTAGGATGACCTAAGGGGTTTATCATAGTCTAGATAGCGGTATGTGACTCTCTACCTACGCATTGCACTAGGTAGCCTTGAGGGAAGTCATAGGAGGGTTTCCTTATAAATGTAAATGATGTATATGATGATATTATATGTTGATGATACGGTATGATGTTGGTTTCACCTATAACATGTGTTTGGTCTCTATAGCTAAAGTATGATTCTATGTACTCTTAATGACATGTTATGTAAAGTTTGACATAGTTTATGGTTCTTGTTAGGTTTACTTGATTAAGTAAGGTTATGGGGATTTACTTAGTCATTACACTGGTATACTTAGTGAGGGTTCATGAGTTTTGCTTTGGTTATAATGTTATTAACTTTTATCCATGCTTGTTAATGTTGTGACTTGAGGATAGAATTGTCTTGACTATACAATTATGTTGATATGCATGTTGGCTTGATTAGAATTATTATGGTTGGTCTTGTGATGTACATGGTCTGAGTTCTTGTCTTATTTAATATGTCTTATTGATTGGTATGGTTTCTTGAAATGTGCACAAGGCTTTTCAAAGTAAATTGCATACATTATTAAAAGGTCCCTTTTTATTATGATTTTATGTTGTGTGTGCATGTGGTTTCATAGTTAGTACAAGTGATGTGCTAACCCCATTCTCTCCCTTTTCCCCAACATTTTAGGTGCCGATCGTTGAAGTCCTGTGACGACTTTTGAAGTAAGGTTTGGATTCTCATTCTCCGAATTGGGTAGGTCCTCAGTACTTCGGGACAATGCGACATTCTAGTATTGGATGTTGATTTGTCTTAAAGACAATATGTTCATTTCCTTTAATTTGAGTACTAAATATTGTATAGCCTATATGTTGATTTTATCATATTTATGTATGGGCAATGCTCAATTTTTACACTCTTGTTTAGATTGTTATGAGATGAGACATTCAATTTTAAGACTATATATGTATATGTGTAATAAAAGTAGAAGACTAAGTAATCTTCTTATTGGAAGGGTCTATGTATACTCCATACAAATATATGTTATGTGTATGCGAGAGGTCTATGTAAACCTCATCATAGATAGAAGAATTTTTTTAAAATTTTCCTCATTTCCTCGATAAGGACGACGATGCCGGTTACATCTAGGGGGTGATCCTCCGACGTGATGACTTTGAGACTTAGACTTTCCTTATGTTTAGCTATAAAGGATATTTAGAAGTATTACTATTTCGTGTGAAAATTTTTAGTTCCGTACTACTTTTCATACATGTCTGATTTTTAATAAATGATTGGATACAAAGGGATTTTTTTAGTGAACGTGTCACAAGCTTACTCCTATTTTTTTGCAATTAAAGATGTTATAGGGCTTGTACAAGACCTCCAAGAGGTCAAGTACGTCGTGACATGATTTTAAAAGAAAAATCTGATTTTTTTGTTTGTTTTGTTGTTTTTGACACTAGATCCTTGTTCCCTAGTGTATTTTGAGTCTAGATTTCAAATTTTGTTCAATTTGTAGTTGTAGAAGGTAAAGTTACCATGAAGGTTTCAAACTTTTCAAATTTTGAAAGTGGGACTTTTGATAGAAGATAAATTGGAGGTTAATAATTAGTGGATTTGGTTCTCTTAGATGAAGGGAAGAAAATCCGAAAATTTGAGTCAATTTTGAGTTGATTTGAGTGTATTGGGGTGTAGTGTGTGTTCTTGGTGTTGTTCTAGAAAAAGAAGAAAGAAGAAAGTACATTTGATCCAACTTTTCAAGTCAAAGTTGATCAAAGGTGTTTTTTGGGGTCCATTAGTGGAATTTTGAAAAAATTAAAGAAAAAATAAAAATTTGAAATCTGAAAAAACAATTTTAAAAAAATATCTTCCACGTGCACTGACATGTAAGCAGCCACATCAGATGTCATCTGCCATGCCAGCGTCACATGGCATTGCATCAGCAGCCAGCGCAGTAGAGACCAGCCAACAAGCCCCAGACGCCTAATCAGCGCATAGGAATCACTTTCAGAAGCTGAAAATTGCAGGGTTTTCCATGAAAGCCCAAAAATATTCCAAGTATTGGAAGTTTTTTTGACCTAGAAATTATTGTAAGTGTTCAAGATTCGTAATTCTTTTTTCTATCATTAATTACTAAACTAATTAACAATTAATTAATATCTTTAATTACTTGTTAACTAGTTTTGATCATCCAATCATTCACTCAACATCTTAAAAGAGAGAACTTTTTTAAGACTTTAAATTTTTCTAAGTGTCCAAATTCACTTCTTCTTCTAAACTCGTTTTCCTTCTATTTTTCAACTAATTAACAATTAATTATCATATTTAATTAATTTTTAACTAGTTTCAATCATCAAATAATCCAATCAACATCTTACAAGTGATGACCTTTTTTGAGGCTTGAAATTTTTCTAAGTGTTCAAATTCACTTCTTCTTCTACTAAACTCATTTTCATTGTATTTTTTCAACTATTTAACAATTAATTAACATCTTTTATCACTTGTTAACTAGTTTTTAAGCATCAAATCATTTCTTTGATTCTTCAAATTAAGTAACAAGTAGTAAACTTTTACTTTTGTAACTTGGTTTATTTTGAGTCAGAATTTTTATACTTCTTTATTCTACATTTCTCATTTTAATTCATTGATAACCTTCTTGATTCAAGTCCGTTAGTTTTTTTTGTGTCGTCCTTCTTTCATCAATTTTGAGAGGACGTCATAGAAGGTGAGTTGAGAGTTACATACGAGTGAAGTGAGGCTTTTGCTACTAACATCGTTTTCTGAGTTTTGTAGGTATCATGTCTAATACAAGTCCAATTGGGGAGAGCTCGGAGAACATCATTGGAGGTTCTCGCCACTCTAAGCAAGTAGCAGAAATGAATGGAAGGATGACATGTATGGAGGAAAGGTTGGTATGGGTGGAAAATGAGAATAAGAAGGAAAGCAATTCAACCCAAAATGAGGAGATAAGGAGGACATCGGTGCATTCCACCACCCTTGTTCTCACTAAACCATTTTAGGCCTACGACCACACTAAATCTGAGCAACACTTAAAAAGTGTTGCCTAAAATACTTTTGGGAACACTTTTAAAATGTAGCCTAAATTTTTAACTTTTAGCAACGACAATATTGGCAACACTTGTAAAGCGTACGTTTTCATGGTATTGGTTACACTTTATAAGTGTTGTCATAATATGAAATAAATGGCAACATCTATTTACATATATGACTACACTTTTAAAGTGTCCTATTTTTTACAATTGTAAAAACAACACATTACAAGTGTGGCCTAAATTTTTCACTAAAATTTTATATTCCCTCCAACATTTTCAACTCTCCCTCCCATATTTTATTGGCCAAAAAAATTATTAATAAAACATTTCTAAAAGCTTCTCTCTCTGTCTTCTCTCCTGGAACACGTTTTTACTTTTTTTTTCTCAAAGAGTAGCTGAAGAACGTAGCTGAGCTGAAAAACTTAGGTTAACTGAAGTACTGATCAACATCTGAGCTGAAGATTGTCTTCTCTAGAACATAATTTTCTCAAAGCGATGAAATGCTGAAGCTTAAGAACTAAGGATAGAAGAATTGAGGAACGAAGAACTGAAGAGTGGAATCTGAAAATCTTAAGAGCTTAGCGGAAGATTTCTCCGATACCGATTTTGTCAAGTGTACGTAAAAACTATATACAGTTGAGTTTCCTTTTTATTTTCTACTAATAATCTAGCACTAAAACAATCTTCTTGTCAATTGATTGAACTTTTGTTTTGTATTTAGAAGGAATTGATTAATTCGGGGGTTCTTACAGTTGAAATTCCAAAGTAGGGGAAGAATGTTTCGAAAATCTGAACGTCAAAGTTAGCCCTAGGAATGTCGAGTAGACGAGAAAGAGCAAATTAATACTCGAAGAATTTGAGTCTGTAAGGATATATCTTTGTGTTTTTATTGCGTTGTATCTCTATTGTGTTTCTTATGCACCAATTTCTGCATTATTTTGTTTGTGTCTTCTGTACCTGCGAATTGTGCAAGTAGTTAGTAAAAGTATATCCTCAAGGTTCACTATTTACTATGTTCTTTAAGGTGTGTGTTCTAGTAGCTGTGATTTGTTGCATCTCAAATTGAATATAGAAGTTTGAAAGGAACTTAATAACATTGTGTGGTATAAAAAATCAGTCTGTTCAAGAAGATTTGGATTTGTTTCCTTCCGTAATGAGCAGGTACTAAGAAGTCTTTGATCAACCCTCTAATATAAAGCTTCTTCTCGTGTGCATTCCATCCAATATATGAAAAGAAAAAAATTAGTAGTGCCTATCTTGTGCTTTTCAACCATGTCAACCTTTTTATCTTTTCTTTTTGAATGCTTGTGCAGGAGGTGCAAAATGCAATAAAAGACTTGAATGGTAGAAACAAGTGGTCTAGTTTTTCAATACACCGATTTAACATGGTTGATACTAGTTTTTCAATACACTGATTCAACATGGTTATTGAGATTTTGATTCGTAATAGAGCACTTTTCCAACCTGCCTTCTATTGGGGAAAATCTTGATTGATTACTGCTTGTGTTCTTGTTCTATTTGGAATTCTATAGTATAGGAAAAACTAAGATTATTTTCTTGTTTTTTTGTGTGGGTATCTTCATTGATAGACATTATGTCACTCACTTTGCTAGTTCTTCACTCGCAAAGCTAAGCTGATCATTGCATCTCCTCCATTCTTCAACTCAATCTAGTTTCATTAGGTTCTCTTGTATGCTATAATTCAATCTTTTCTTTTTACTATTTCTACGAACCATACATGTAATGAATATTGTGTACCTCCCAGTTTATACAATTCTCTATGTTTTGGAAATACAAGCTATGACATTTCATTTTCTGCTAGAGATCATTTTCAAATGGTTTAGAACTTGGTTTCATGCCATGCTGTTGCATCATTTCTTGGTTGTCTTATTTCCTAGATTAGTCGGCTTGATCAAAGATAGGCTTGATTTTCTATCTCAACTAAATTGAGATTTTTAAGTCCGTGTTTAATCAACTTAAAGATGACTGTTTTAATCAACAACTTAAAGATGACATTCTCTATATTTTCTTTTGTGGTTTTCAATGTATCTGTCGATAATGCCAATATTGAGATAATTTCAGTGTAAAGTTCATGTTTAGTTTTATGAGATTTTTATCCTTGTTTGGACAGTGGTTGAGCATGCTATTTTTGAATTTGCATCTTTATTTATTTGTGGTCGTAATTTTGTGAATCAATAAATTTGATACCTCGTGTCAAGTGGGAAGTCAGTTTCTTTCTGTTGGTATTTCCCAAATAATGATAACCCATATTGGTGATTAAATTTCCTCTAGTATTCATTTATTTTGTACAAGTTTCCGTAGTTGTAGTCCTTGTTTTATATTTTGAATCGTCTATATTGTTTGCTTCTTTTGCATATCAATTCGTCAATAAAATGAAAGTCAGTTTGAATAGTCTATATTGTTTGCTTAAAGTCTCAGATGCTAACTTTCTTCTGTTACTAAAAATTGACTTATTATCACAGCATTGGCAGAATCAGCTTATTAATGTATTTTTTCTCCTTTTTTTTTGTTTTTGGCTTGTTGCTGCATATTTTATTGTATATTTGGTTGGTGATAGTTGAGGTATTTTATTTGTTACTTAAGTCTTTTCTCTCTCTTTCTCTCTTCTGGAACGTCTCGACAATATTTTCCTCGATTTTTTCTAGTTGTTCTTTATTCAAATCATCCTTCATTTTTTTGTTGATGTATTTCCTTTATTGATGTATCCAATTATGAATGTGGTTTTCTTGTTCTTGTTGGTTATTAGTTTGATCATGAAAAAAATTCAGTATAGTTGCTAGAGCTTTTGTACTAGATGTTGCATTATCCGGTGACTGATGTAATTTTACTTCTGACTGCTGAGTATTTATGAATAATTTCCAGTATGTGTCTTCATTTTACTGTTGTAATTTTATTTACTGACTGCATTTGTCCATGAGTAATATATGTTCTGTCAAGGTGTTTGGCCATTTAAAATATGAAAAGAATGTGGTGAGAATGTATGATAATAATTCTTCATAGTTCTGCTCCTAATCCAGAACATAGCTTCATATTTTCAGATGTTTCAGATTTCTGTCCATATTTGCTTCTAAGTGAGTAAGTTTGTAACAATTTAAAGTTCAATAGATCCATTTCCAGCATGCTTCAATATTTTTATATTTCTGTCTTGTTTCGATTTTGGATAGCATTCCATTATTTATTTGTTTCTTGGAACCTAGAAGCTGATAGGATTCTTTGGTTTATAATGCTAATCATTCGTAATACTCATCGATAGTACATCAAGTAACCAATTTGTTTATACTTCTAGGAATTATTCTTTTGATGAACTTGTTTGGATCAGTAGCTTGTGTTTAGAAGAAATTTTTGTTTTGTGTATAGAAAAAATGATTACTTTTGGGGCTCTTACAGCTGAAATTTAAAATTGATAAATTGTTAAATTTCTTAATTTTGTGTTCTTTCTTGATGGAAATATTTGCTTACTAGAGTAATTGATATACAAGCAGTTAACGTTGTTATCAATTCTGATTTCCCTAAGAACTCAGAAACGTATTTGCACAGGGTATGTATAATAAATCTTTGATCTTGCTTATTGACTTATATATTATTTTTGCTATTTCATCTTTGGTAATTTATTTTGCAGGTTTGATAATTAGGGAGATTTGAGAAGCTTGGTTTAGCTGTTAGCTAGGTTACTTTTGAGGATCACTTCACTTTGTATGTATTAATTATGTTCATTTACTTTATACTAGATCATTAAGCTCTATGTGTTGATTTCTGCTACTACTAATAGTATATATCTGACTATGAGATATAGAATTGAACAAGAACTAGGAATAGAAATCAAGAAAATCCCTTCACAGATAGATTAAGATATATATAAAGTCTTATATGTTAGATCCCCTTATTTTTCTGAATGATTCTTTGATGAAATTGAGTTGTTTTGTAGTCCTGGTAGGTTCTGATTAGACTTAAAATCTAGTTCAACTTGCTTGCTTTAGATCGCTTTAATGGTTTTCTTCCATTTTTAGATTTGTGAAGGCTACATAACAATTGAACTAAAATTAATGAACTCTTTAAAATTAGGTTTTCAGTAGACCTTATCACAGGATTTTGTTAAGCTTTGAACACTTCAAGATTCTTGAAAAATTTCCTTATTCTTGATTAGTGCATTAAATTTTGTCTATCCTATTAATTCACTGTCTTTTCTTAATTCTTTCTATCCTTTTAATTTTACTTATTTTCCCTTAGAACCAAAATCAACATTCAAAAACATTTGTGGAGGATTCAAAGTTTTATTTGGCATAACACAGTGTCATTCTTTAGCATGATTTTTTATGTTGTCTGTGCATATGGTCTCATACTTAGTATAAGTGATATGCTAACCCCATTTTCTCCCTTTTCCCCCAAAATTTTAGGTTTCGGTGGTTGAAGGATTGTGACGACTTTTGAAGGAAGGCTTGGATTCTCATTCTCCAAATTCCGTAGGTCCTCACTACTTCGAGGACACTGTCACTTTTTAGCATTGGATGTTGATTAGTCTTAAAGACTAATATGTTCATTTCTTTTTATTTGAGTAGTAAAGATTGTATAGCCTATATGTGGATTTTATCGTATTGATGTATGGGCTATGACCAATTGTTATACTCTTGTTTAAATGGTTATGAGATGAGATATCCGGTTTTAAGACTATGTTATGTTTTACATATGTATGTGTACAATAAAAGTAGAAGACTAAGTAATCTTCCTATATGAAGGGTCTATGTATATTCAATACGAATATATATTATGTGTATGCGGGAGTTCTATGTAAACCTCATGATAGATAGAAGAAAAATTTATAAATTTTCTGCATTGTTAACCTATGAATGTAAAGATGTATAAGAGGCCAGTCCTAGTCCTCGGTGAGGACGCTGATGCCGATTACGTCTAGGGGTGCTCCCCGGAGGTGACAAACTTGGTATCACAGCATGAGGTTGAATATCTTTATATTCGATGTCTCACTTAACCACGTCTATGTAGATTCTTATTCATAATTGTGAAGCGTGCCACACTTATGAATAGAAAACTATATGATTCTTAGGAAATTCTCATTTTCTTGGAAATCTAATGGCATGCCTCTAGAGTCTTGACACTATGTGGCCTTAGCATCTAATATTTTTATTGTGATTATATGAAATAAATACTCGAAGAATAGCCCCTCGAACATTGATGAAGATATTGACAAAAGGCGGGATTTCCTCTTCCCCATGACAATCAAGCCCCTCCTATTGAAGAAGTTGCTAATGATGACCAAGCTCCTGTCAATTTTTCACCTTTGACGGATGGGGACATAAGGAAAGACTTTCTCCAAATGGCCGAAGACATTACTACCTAAGAAGAAGCCGTCACTACTCAAGCACAAGCCATGACGACCCAAGCTAACAGGGAGGTTTTACCCCGAGGAAACCAATATGTTGGCACCATGGCCTCCCTTTTAAGGGATTTTACAAGGATGAAACTCCTTACTTTCTATGGGTCCAATGTTGAGGAATACCCCAAGAGTTCATTGATAATATCTACAAGATTCTCTATCCTATGGGGTTGGTTGACTATTAGTTAAAAGGTTAAGTTAGCCACTTACCAACTTAAAGATGTGGCCCAAATTTGGTACGTCCAATGGAGAGACAATAGGCTTTCAAGAGGTGAACCAGTAACATGGGAGATCTTGAAGAAGTCTTTTTTTGATAGGTTCTTTCCTAGGTAGAAGGGAAGCCAGAGTGGAGGAATTCATCAACCTTCGTCAAGAATCTATAAGTGTACTTGAATACTCTTCAAAATTCACTAAATTGTCAAAGTATGCTCCTTCTTTAGTTTCCGATCCTCGCAATGAAATGATCCGCTTTGTGACGGGGGTGTCAGATGAATTGAAGGAAGAATGTCATTCGGCAATGCTACATGACAATATGAACATTTCTCGTCTAATAGTTCAGGCTCAACAAGTGGAAGAGACAAGGTTTAAAAGAAAGAGTAGGGATGCCAGAGGGCAAGTTCATTTGATGATGGTTCCTCAAAGGATAGGACTGAATTGAAGACAAGCCTAGGTGTAAGAAGAGGTCTTCTAATCAACTTCCTTCCAAATTTCCCAAGGCTCGTGATGATAGGGTGTCTAAACCTAAGTCTCAAAAGGGAAGAGGTACTAGCTCACCAAGAAAGAAGCCAACTTGTAGAAAGTGCGGCAAGAAGTACTATGGTGAATGCCTTATTGGGACGGATAATTGCTTTGCGTGTGGAAAGAGCAGCCACAAGGTTAGGGATTGCCCAAATTTGAAGGGGCAAGACAAGGGTAGTGGGAAATCTCAAGGTAGTGGTTTTGATGTGGATCCTCCAAAGAAGAGTTCTCCCAATGTGGTGACCGGTATGTTACAAGTCTTCTCTATTAATTTATATAATTTATTTGATTCGGGTGCTACATTATCTTTTACTACTCCGTAGATAGATAGAAAGTTTGATATTTTGCCCGATTTTCTAAATGAACCTTTCATGGTAAATACCAAGGTAGGTGAGTCGGTGGTTGCTAAGAGCGTATATAGAAATTGTCCTATCATGTTGCCCCAATAGAGTTACTCATGTCAAATTAGTAGAACCTGATATCGTTGATTTTGATGTCATTTCGGGGATGGATTGGTTGCATGATCGTTTTGCTTCCATTGATTGTAGGACTAGAATTGTCAAGTTCAATTTTACAAATGAACCCGTTCTAGAGTTGAAGGGGGGGGGGACTCTATTCCTAGAGGTCGTATTATCTCTTGTCTTAATGCTAGTAAAATTATCTCAAAGGGGTGTCTATCACATTGTAAGAGTCGAAGATTTAGATTCTGAAAAACCTCCCATTTAGTTAGTCCCCGTACTAAGTAAATTTCCGAATGTTTTTTCTAATGATTTTCCTCGAATCCCTCCCAAACGGGAAATTGATTTTAGTATTGACTTGCTACCGGATACCAATCCCATTTCAATTCCTCCTAATCGGATGACTCTGGTTGAATTTAAAGAGTTGAAAGCTCAACTCAAAAATTTACTAGACAAAGGCTTTATTAGACCTATTATTTCTCCATGGGGTGCTCCGGTTTTGTTTGTGAAGAAGAAGGATGGGTCCCTTAGAATATGAATTGATTATCACCAACTCAATAAAGTCACTTTTGAGAACAAGTATCCTCTCCCTTGGATTCACGACTTGTTTGATAACTCCAAGGGGCAAGATACTTTTCGAAGATTAAATTTGAGGTCGGGGTATCACCAACTTAGGGTGAGAGGTAAGGTTATACCAAAAATGGCATTTCGGACAAGATATGGTCTCAATAATGCCCCGACAACATTTCTGGACCAAATAAATAGGGTTTTTTTTAAATTACCTAGATTTATTTGTCATTGTCTTCATTGACGATACCTTGGTATATTCGAAAAATGAGAGTGAACACATGGATCACTTGAAGGTAGTGTTATAAGTGCTTAGGAGAATCGACTATTTTCCAAGTATAGCAAGTGTGAGTTTTGTTTGAGGTCGGTGGCGTTTCTTGTTTATATCTGTCACGACCCAACCCGATGGGCCGTGACTAGTGCCCATTTTGGACACCCACATACAAACCTACTAAGTATAACCAACTGAAACTAAGACAATATGGAATTTAATCAAATCAAGCCAAACCCAACGTCATATATATATAAGAGGACCTGTCTCATAAGGAGTCATAACCATTCTCATCACCATTCATATATATAATATACATACCCGGCCCTCTAGTTAGGAACTCGGTGACATATGCAAGAAACTCCGCACAAACATTACCCGGTCCAGGACTCGGTGAAATGATAAATGACTCTATGCACGAGCAGAATATTATGAGCAACCATATGCAATTAAAATCATTTCTTATAACTCAATAGAACAATCAATGTGAACCAACAAGGAGTATTACCAAAGATTAATGTTTTATCAAGATTATGAACCTTTAATACGATATGGAAACGTAAAATCACAATGACTATAAGAAGCATTACCATAGATATTAGAGATCATCATAGCCTTAGACATAGGTGATATATAAAGGAATAATTGTGGAAGCAAGAATATATATCACCTAGACGCTCTAGAGGTAAGTATCAAATCTGTCCGTTATTCGCTTATTTTTAAAAGTCATGCCAAGCAAAGAAAGAAGGGACAGTTTTACATACCGTATAATCGAGCCGCATGTCCAATATTTACTGCTCAAGCTATTAATCTATAACAAGCAACAATCGTGCCGCAATTAGATAAACATCGTGCTTTACTTTCTTGTAAGCTAGCTAATAATCTAACGAAAATTCGGCAGCACCTCCCCTATTTTCCCTACTTCGTCCCAATCCGACAACAATCCAAATTATCCACAGCAATACCAATAACACATATAACCCAAAGAATCATATTAAACAGCCCCCTCCCCAAAACAGTTCCGTCTCGGCAACCATAGCAGCGAAACAACGATACACCGAGCGATAACTCGTTTATAATTCGTAACACATCTACCTTATCGTATTCATCCTTTGGAGTATATACTCATAATCACATTCAACATATACATAATGCCAAAATAGAATTTTCTTGCAGTTTGCTTTAATCAAAACAGCCCAAGCACCAACACGACACCACTAATAATCCGATTATGGTTTCCATTCATACTTAGCACATTCAATAACTAAAACAAACTTCCTAAGATACTGGTAATGCCCCCTTCTTAAAATTAATGGATAATAACAAGGGTATTCTAAAGAATTAACACACCAAACAAGGAGATTACTAACAAAATTATTTGCAGCTGCTGGCCAAGAGTTGCAGGGTTGGTTTCTCCATTTCCATGGCTGCCTAAGACAAGTGGTGAAGAAGAAGATGATATGCAGCAATGCATTTCACCACTTTATTTAGCATGGAGTGAATTTCTCCACCTCATTTAATAGTATGAAGTGGAGGCAGCCCCCCTCTACACCTGTCCACTAAGGCCAGCCCACAATCTGATCCCTTTTTAATTTTTGCCTTGAGTGGTGTGGCCCACTTAATTAAATTAATCCTAATCAGCCACGAATTATGAGTGGTGGGGCCAATTGGATTAAATCAATCCAAATTAGCCACTAATTAATCCCTCACTTAAAGTTAATGGCACTTACATTATCCAACTCATACTTAATATCACATTTGGAAATAACATCCTTGCCTAATATTTCTTTACGTCTTCTAGATCATGATGCGCACTACGTATAAAAAAAATACGAGGCATAACATCCCTCCCCCCTTAGGAACATTCGTCCTCGAATGTTAAGTTAGCGTCTTTCAAAAACAAATTCCAGCGAAGTCTCTCTAAAAGTTATACCTATCAACCTGCATTCCGTAACTTACAGATGCCTCACAGCTACATAATCTCATTATCTATCAATACAGTCAAGCTAGGAATTGAATTACCTGCAGGTACGGGGAACAAGTAAGGATACTTATTCTTCATTTCGTCTTCCGCTTCCCAAGTCATCTCCTCCCTATTGTTATTTTGCCACAACACTTTGACGGAAGCCACATCCTTAGTACGTAACCTTCTAACCTGACGATCAAGTATAGCCACGGGTTTCTCCTCATATGACAACTCCTCTGTTACCTGAATATCATCTACAGGGAATACTCTAGAAGGATCAGTAATACATGTACGTAGCATCGATACATGGAAGACTGGATGTACCGCCTCCAAATAAGATGGTAGATCCAACTCATAGGCAACCTTGCCTATCCTACGAACAATCTGATAAGGCCCAATGTATCTCGGACTGAGCTTTCCCTTCCTGCCAAATCTCAACACACCCCTCATGGGTGATACCTTCAGGAATACCCAGTCACCAATCTGAAACTCCAAATCTCGACGCCGATTATCTGCATATGACTTCTGTCAACTCTGGGCTGCTAATAATCTTTCTTGAATAAGCTTCACCTTGTCAACAGCTTGCTGAATCACATCCGGGCCTATTAACTTAGTCTCGCCAACATCAAACCAACCAATAGGTGATCTGCACTTCCTCCCATAAAAGGCCTTGTATGGTGCCATTTGGATACTAGAATGGTAGCTATTATTATAGGCAAACTCAATGAGCGGCAAGTGGCCATCCCTGCTGCCTTTGAAGTCAATAATACAGGCCTGCAACATATCTTCTAGTGTCTGAATAGTACGCTCAGCCTGCCCATCAGTCTAAGGGTGAAATGTTGTGCTAAGGTTCACCTGTGTCCCCAATCCCTTCTGAAACGATCTCCAAAAGTTGGCTGTAAATTGAGCTCCTCTGTCTGATATAATGGACGTTGGAACCCCATGAAGTCTCACTATCTCCCTGACATATAACCTTGCATAATCTTCAGCCGAATAAGTAGTCTTGACTGGAAGAAAATGGGCTGATTTCGTCAGCCTATCTACAATAACCCATATAGAGTCATACTTCCGTTGAGTGCGAGGTAAGCCTGTAATGAAGTCCATATTAATCATCTCCCATTTCCAAGTCGGGATCTCTATCTCCTATAATAATCCACCAGGCTTTTGATGTTCGATCTGGACTTGTTGACAATTTGGTCACTAAGCAACAAACTCCGCTATGTCCTTTTTCATGCCATCCCACCAATATAAGCATCTGAGGTCATGATACATTTTTGTTGACCCTGGGTGAATAGAATAACGGGCAGAGTGTGCCTCTCCCATAACCTGCCGTCGTAGCCCCGCAGTATCGGGTACACACAATCTGCCTTCATATCGTAACACTCCGTCAAGTGTAACCTTAAATGGGGTCTTTTCCTTTTGAAGAGCTGCATCTCTATACTGTGCCAGAATAGGGTCCTTGTATTGGTGTCTCTTTACCTCATCTATGATTGAGGACTCAACATTCTCTCGAATAGAAACTCCACTATCTTCCGAATTAGCTAGACGGACTCCAAGGCTGGATAGCCGCTGAATCTCCCGAACCATATCCCTCCCTTCTGGTTGTACATTTGTCAAGCTACCCATGGACTTACGGCTAAGAGCATGTGCTACAACATTCGCTTTCCCTGGATGATATAAAATATCAACATCATAATCCTTTAGCAACTCTAACCACCCTCTGTCGTAAGTTCAGCTCTTTCTGTTTAAAGATATATTGGAGAATCTTATGATCTGTATAGATGTCTACATGGACACCATATAAATAATATCTCCATATCTTCAAGGCATGAACCACGACCGCTAACTCCAGATCGTGTGTAGGATAGTTCTTTTCATGCTTCCTAAGTTGTCGGGAGGCATAGGCTATAACTTTGCCATGCTGCATCAATACACATCCTAGCCCAACACCCGAAGCATCACAATAAATAACATAGCCGTCTGGTCCCTCCGGAAGAGTTAGGACTGGAGCTGTAGTCAATTTGTCTTTCAATAGCTGGAAGCAACGCTCACAAGCATCTGTCCACTAGAACTTGGCTGCCTTTTGAGTTAGCCTTGTCAAAGGCGCTGAAATTGAGGTAAACTTTTCTACGAATCTCCTGTAATATCCTGCTAACCCCAAAGAGCTGCGTACCTCAGTAGGAGTCGTAGGTCTGGGCCAAGTCTTTACTGCCTCAATCTTCTGCGTGTCTACCCGAATATCATCAGCTCCAATAATATGCCCCAAGAATGCCACTGAAGTCAACCAGAACTCGCACTTAGAAAATTTAGCATACAACTTCTGGTGCTGAAGCACCCTAAGTACCGTCCTTAAATGATCTGCATGCTCCTCTTCTGAACGTGAATAGACCATAATATCGTCTATAAATACAATAACAAACATATCAAGGAATGGTTTAAATACTCGATTCATTAAATCCATGAACACCGCTGGAGCATTAGTCAGCCCAAAAGACAGCACTCTAAACTCATAATGCCCATATCGGGTCCAGAATGCCGTCATTAGAATATCTGCCTCCCTTACCCGCACCTGATGATAACCTGACCGCAAGTCTATCTTTGAAAAACACTTTGCACCCTGCAGCTGGTCAAATAGATCGTCAATCCTTGGGAGGGGATACCTGTTCTTTATTATTACTTTGTTCAACTGCCTATAATCAATGCACATCCGCAGCGACCCATCCTTCTTCCTCACAAACAGTACCGGTGCTCCCCAAGGTGACGTACTAGGCCTGATGAACCCCTTTTCTAGCAAATCCCTCAATTGCTCTTTCAATTCTTTCAACTCAGCAGGTGCCGTTCTATTAGGAGGTATAGATATAGGCTGGGTATCTGGCAGTACATCTATAGTAAACTCTATCTCCCGTTCTGGAGGAAGGCCTGGAAGTTCCTCGAGGAATACATTGGGAAATTCATTAACTACCGGGACTGATTGAAGAGTTGGTGCCTCTGCCTTTATGTCATGCACCCGAATTAGATGGTAAATATAGCCTTTTCTAACCATCTTCCTGGCCTTGAGGTATGAAATGAACTTACCTTTCGGCGATACTGTACTTCTCTTCCACTCTATAATCGGTTCCCCTGGAAATTGAAATCGAACTATCTTTCCTCTGTAATCAACATTAGCATAACAAGCAGCCAACCAATCAATGCCCATGATAATATCAATCTCTATTAGATCTTCTACGGTACGACGACTATATATAACTACTGAACAATTCCTATATACTCGCGTAGCTATGACAAAATTTCCTACAGCTGTAGCTACCTCAAATGGTTCTATCAACTCAGACTCTATTCCGATCCTACTAGCAACAAAGGGAGATATATATGATAAGGTGGATCCTGGGTCTATCAATGCATACACACTTCGGGAGAATAATGATAATATACATGTGATCACATTAGGTGACGCCTCCTGATCTTGCCTATTAGTCAAAGCATATATACGATTTGAGGGACCGCTAGAACTGGAAGCTCCACCACGTCCTCTACCACGGCCTACTGGTGCCTGAATACCCTGCCCCGTAGAGCGCATAGCCACAGAAGAAGATGAACTAGCAACGGACCCTGTAGGCTGTGCCATACCACCTGCACTACCTCTAAGGTGACACTCACTCATAGTATGGCCCTGACGGCTGCAAGAAAAACACGCACCTGTAGCCCAACGACATTCCCCACATGGGACTTACCACAACGAGAACACCGAGGCAAAGGTGGCCTCGACTGGCTCAAACCCCTGCCCATCTGTGACCCTGACGCCCTAGAGCTCTGACTAGCTTCCGAATATCCCTTACGATCGAACCCCCTACCCATGAAACGTGGGGGTGCACTCTGTGCTGGCTGGGAAGAAAATCTAACATGCTGCTGAGACTGCCCGCTTTGAAACTCGTCAGGATAACCTGCTGATCTAGCCCTCTTATGCTGGCCTCTATTATAATCTCTATCTGGTTGACGTCCCCGGTGCCGATCCTCTACCCCCTATGCATATGCCTGCACTCGAACAATGTCCATACCTGGCTGAAGAGTCACTGCCATACAACCGTCAATCAGATAACGATCCAATCCCATCACATAACGATGTACCCTGTCTACCATATCAGCCACAATAGTAGGCGCATGCCTAGACAATGAATCAAACTCGAGTCTATACTCTCGAACGCTCCTGCCATTTTGCTTCAAACGCAAGAATCTATCGACTCTAGCTCCCTTCATCTCTGGAGGCAGGAAGTGGCCCTGGAAAGCCTCCACAAATTCATCCCATACCGCTGGAGGAGCACCCTCACCCCTAGATAACTCCCAAGACTCATACCAATTAATAGCTACATCCCGCAAACGATACGTAGCCAACTCAACAGACTCGGTCTCCGAAGCCTTGATTATCCTCAATGTACGCTGCATCTGACGAATAAACTCTTGCGGATCATCCTGGGGCCTTGACCTAAAGAACTCTGGAGGATTACAACTTAAGAGGCCACGAGCCCTTAAGCTATCAGATCTGTCCACATGATCAACTCCTAGTCCATGCCTGCGAGCCTGATCTGCCACAAATCTAGTCAGCAATTGAACCGCATCTCTCATGGCCCTATCCTCTGCCCCTGACTGAGGAGCTGGAGGTTCAGATGTT
Organism: Solanum lycopersicum; assembly: GCF_036512215.1. Taxonomy (NCBI): domain Eukaryota; kingdom Viridiplantae; phylum Streptophyta; class Magnoliopsida; order Solanales; family Solanaceae; genus Solanum; species Solanum lycopersicum. Next base: position 33,073,667 of record NC_090811.1, read on the forward strand.
GGGGCCTCGGGGGCTGGTGGTGTCCCCCGAACTGGAGCTGCTGCTGCTCTAAGCTCTTCTGGTGGTGGGGGTGTAGCAGAGCTCTCCGACTGGAGCATAATACCAGGCATAGACTGGGCACGGGCCCTAGTAACTCTCCGGGTTTGACTAGTACTTTCTGCTACCGATTTTCCCTTCTGGGCAGCTGTCGCTTTATTTGGAGGCATAGCTGAAAGCACACGGATTCGTTAGAGAGGGATTATCCTGTTAATATAACTCTATCGCACGATCTAGAATAAGAAGAAAGAATGACATCCTAAATGTCCTGTAGCTTCCTGTTTATAGATGTGGTGCACAACACACCGATAAACAAGACTCTACTAGACACGGTCTGTAGACACTTCCGAGGAAGAACCGCTCTGATACCACTCTTTGTCACGACCCAACCCGATGGGCCGTTACTAGTGCCCGTTTTGGACACCCACATACAAACCTGCTAAGTATAACCAACTGAACCTAAGACAATATGGAATTTAATCAAATCAAGCCAACCCCAACGTCATATATATATAAGAGACCTGCCTCATAAGGAGTCATAACCATTCAACCATAACAGCATAAGCGAGCCGACAAGGCCACCACTATTCAAAGCATAATAACATACGTATGCTGACAAGGGTGCCACTACACAATACATAATCATGTACGCAGTCGACAAGGCTGCCCCTGTACAAGCGGACATCCCAAACAAACCATGTCCAGACCATTATCCAAAACATATATATACAACCCACATAATGTCCACAGACCTCTAAGAGTACATTAGTGAAACTCGACGGGACAGGGCCACGCCATACCCATAGACGAGCAAAAGACTACACAAAAGTTATGTACCAAAACGACTGGGCTCCGGAACAGTGGAGCTCTCCCAATCAGCAGAGTAGATATCCTAGGTGGGAGGATCACCGAACTATGCATCTACACCTGCGGGCATGAAATGCAGACCCCGAGGAAAGGGGGGTCAGTACGGACAATGTACTGAGTATGTAAAGCATAAGGTAAAGATGACAGGATACCAATATGGCAAGTCGAAACAAAATATCGCTACACATATACCCTTTTAAGTGAAAATCATGCATATATTTAACATTTAAGGTGTCCAGCTTCCCTAGTAAGGGGCTTCGCAAAATAATCATCACGTCATCTCCGTCATAATCATCATCATAACAATCCTCATCACCAATCATAAATATAATATACATACCCGGCCCTCTAGTGAGGAACTCGGTGACATATGCAAGAAACTTCGCACGAACATTACCCGGCCCGGGACTCGGTGAAATGATAAATGACTCTATGCATGAGCAGAATATTATGAGCAACCATATGCAATTAAAATCATTTCTTATAACTCAATAGAACAATCAACGTGAACCAGCAAGGAGTATTACCAAAGATTAATGTTTTATCAAGATTATGAACCTTTAATACGATATGGAAACATAAAATCTCAGTGACTCTAAGAAGCATTACCATAGATATTAGAGATCATCATAGCCTTAGACATAGCCAATATATAGAGGAATAATTGTGGAAGCAAGAATATACGTCACCTAGACGCTCTAGAGGTAAGTATCAAATTTGTTCGTTATTCGCTTATTTTTAAAAGTCATGCCAAGCAAAGAAAGAAGGGACAACGTTACATACCGTATAATCGAGCCGCACGTCCATTATTTACTGCTCAAGCTATTAATCTATAACAAGCAACAATCATGCCGCAATTAGATAAACATCGTGCTTTACTTTCTTGTAAGCTAGCTAATAATCTAACGAAAATTCGGCAGCACCTCCCCTATTTTCCTTACTTCGTCCTAATCCGACAACAATCCAAATTATCCACAGCAATACCAATAACACATATAACCCAAAGAATCATATTAAACAACCCCCTCCCCAAAACAGTTCCGTCTCGGCAACCATAGCAGCGAAACAACCACACACCGAGTGATAACTCATTTTATAATTCGCAACACATCTACATTATCGTATTCATCCTTTGGAGTACATACTCATAATCACATTCAACATATACATAATGCCAAAACAGAATTTTCCTGCAGTTTGCTTTAATCAAATCAACCCAAGCACCAACACGACACCACTAATAATCCGATTATGGTTTCCATTCATACTTAGCACATTCAATAACTAAAACAAACTTCCTAAGCTACTGGTCACGCCCCCTTCTTAAAATTAATGGATAATAACAAGGGTATTCTAAAGAACTAACACACCAAATAAAGAGATTACTAAACAAATTATTTGCAGCTGCTGGCCAAGAGTTGCAGGGTTGGTTTCTCCATTTCCATGGCTGCCTAAGACGAGTGGTGAAAAAGAAGATGATATGCAGCAATGCATTTCACCACTTTATTTAGCATGGAGTGGATTTCTCTACCTCATTTAATAGTATGAAGTGGAGGCAGCCCCCCTCTACACCTGTCCACTAAGGCCAGCCCACAATCTGATCCCTTTTTAATTTTTGCCTTGAGTGGTGGGGCCCACTGGATTAAATTAATCCTAATCAGCCACCAATTATGAGTGGTGGGGCCAATTGGATTAAATCAATCCAAATTTGCCACTAATTAATCCCTCACTTAAAGTTAATGGCACTTACATTAGCCAACTCATACTTAATATCACATTTGGAAATAACATCCTTGCCTAATATTTCTTTACGTCTTCTAGATCACGATACTCACTACGTATAAAAAAATACGAGGCATAACAATATCATCTCTAGTGAGGGTGTTGAGGTTGATCCAAGAAAAACCAAGGCGGTGAAAAATTTGCCTAGACCATTGACTCAAGCCAATATTAGGAGTTTGTTGGGTCAAGCGGGTTAATATAGGAGGTCTGTGGATGGTTTTGTGTCCATTGCATATCCCTTCACTACTTTGACCAAAAAAGAGTGAAGTTTGAAAGGTCGGAGGCATGTGAAAGAAGCTTCTAAATCTTTAAGGATAGGCTTACTTCCCCTCCGGTGTTGACTTTACCGAAGGGTACCAAGGGCTTTGTTGTGTATCATGATTCATCCCGAGTAGGCTTGGAGTGTGTACTTATGTAACATGGGAAAGTAGTAGCCTATCCCTCTAGACAACTTAAGGTGCATGAGAAGAACTATCCAACTCATAATCTTGAGTTAGCGGCCGTGGTATTTGCCTTGAATATATGAAGGTGTTATTTGTATTGAGTCCATATTGATGTGTATACTGATCACAAGAGTCTTCAATATGTGTTTACTAAAAAGGAGTTGAATCTCCGACTAAGAAAGTGGTTGAAATTATTAAAAGAGCACGACATGAGTGTTCTCTACCACCCTAGCAAGGCCAATGTGGTTGCAGAAAGATCTAGTGAAAGAGGTTCATAGGTTGGCTAGATTTGCTGTTACTTTGGAAGATTCTCTGAATAGTGGTTTTATGGTAAATCATGACTCTGAATCATCTTTGTTTGTTGAAGTGAAGTCCAAACAACACCTTGATCAATGATTAGTGGAGTTGAAGAAGTCGGTGATGGGTAGGCTTAATGAGGCATTCTCCTTGGGGGGGGGATGGTGTCTTGAGGTATCAAGGAAGGTTGTGCAGCCCCAATGAAGATGGGTTTGATGAATTGGATTCTTGAGAAAGCTCATGGGCCCCATTACTCCATACATCTGGGTTCTACAAAGATGTAACAGTGTCCGTAGCGGAACGTTCTGTCAATCAGGAAAGGTTTTTGGTGACAAGACCTAGAGATATCAGAAGTGAGAATGCTGACATGAGTAACGAAAAATAATGTGAAAAACATGACCTTAGAGAAGTATTTTGGTGGGAAGGCCTAATGAAGGACATAGCAGAATTTGTTGCAAATGTTCACATTTCCAACAAGTGAAAGACGAACACCAAAATCAAGGTGGTTTACTTCATGAAATCCAAGTTCCCACTTGGAAGTGGGAATACATCAATATGGATTTTGTGGTAGGATTTCCTTGGACACAAAGCATTATGACTCCATATGGGTAGTTGTGGATACGTTTACCGAATCCGCTGTAACAGCCCGTCATATGCATATGCTTGTTCTATTCTTGTGATACTGCTGGCCTTATAGTATAGGTGAGGGACCATGTTCCTTATATGATTTATACTAGCCAAAAAGTGTTGTATCATGCCATGCATGTTTCACCGTGTTTACTGTTAGTTGACTCTGCCGGATGTATTTAAACTAGAGTTTGTAAGGTGGTAATTGAGTTTAAATTTGAAAGTTAAGTTCTAAATTGAAGCAAAAGGATATAATATTCATAAAATGGAATAAAATAAATCTAGCATTTATATCACCTACTTGAGCTATATGGATATTGTTAAAGGGCCCAAGCTTGATGGACCAAATTTAGGATTATAGTAATGGCCTCACATGATGCCCAAACCTATTAAAAGAAAATAAATATGAAAGAAAGCCCAGAAACGAAATTTGTAAAGGTCCGATATAGATAAAGACCAAGTGGAAGCAACTTGGTGCATCACCTAGTTTGACCTTTCGAGCTGCTTGATGTGCATAAGCAGGTGTATCACCTACTTGAATAATTAGTGGCTGAAAATGGACCCCAAAAAAGGAGGTTCTAAAGGATATTTTTGTTGTCAATAAAGCTCCATATATATCCAATATGAGCAGATATTCTTCACCCATTTTAACACATAATATTGAGAATTGTCTTCAGCTCTCTGTCTCTGTCTCTCTCTCTCTCTCTCTCTTTCTTTTCTCTTCAAGATTAAAACAGGAGTTATTAGGGTTCTTCAATAAACCCTCATATCTGCAAAACAAGGCAATTGAAAACACTTGGATTTTGCTTAAATCTCGCATGGATGATTAGAAAAATATGTTATTCATGCTCAAGTATAAATACAAAAGCAAAAAAAAATCAAGAAGCTAATGCTCACTTCCTTAGTCACAAACAGACCTTCTTCGTGTTCTTTGGTTTAAGTGTGAAGGGAACCTTAAGTTCTAGAAGAATTCAAGTTATAAGGAGAAGTTGCAGAAATTGAGGTAAGGTGACTGCCCATTTTTTCTGTCTTCCTTGTGTATGAGTTTGAGTGAGGAATTAGGGGTGTGCTGTAATAAAGAACTCAAGAGGGTGGTGAATTCAATAATTGGTTGTATGATAAAGAATATTTGGGGATGTTCTCTGTGTATTATTGTTGGTGTAGCTTGGTTGATTTTGAGGAAAGGATATATAATGTATGTGTTGGTCATAGAATGAGGGTGTGGTGATACACATTATGTTAAGGGCTGGATGGGTTCATTATCTGTCAAAGATAGCTATTGTTTTCTAGGCTCACATTGTTATAGCTACTAATTTTAGTTTACCATAACTTAAATTGTAGATTAAAATTGAAAAGGGGAGGCTGAATTGTGATAGTTATATCTGTCAGAGGATAAGTTATGTATTCGATTCTTTATCCCTTTGGCATGAAATCTGAAACTTGCGATTAATACCAATAAAGTGAATCTTAGAAGTTCTTTTCCTAGAAAAGGAAATATAGTGGCAGCATATTGTCTCGAAATAGCTAATAATATTTCCCCCTCCCGTAGTGAATAGAAATACTTCATTATGTGTTCACTCTTTTATATTTGTGAAATTATCCCCCCCCCTCCATGTGTTGGTATAGAAATTGTATTTGCAAAAGCAAGTCAGGTGAATTTCCTCGTTGTTGTTTGAAGTCAATTGTGTCGTTAAGCTCTTAAAGTAATGTGTTGATGTTACATAGATCCTTATGTCATTGTTATTGCCTTGAAGCATTATTTTCATGTCTTCTATTACTGGTCCTTACTTCCATATCTCCAAAATGGTTATGACCACCAAAATAACATCTCAAAAGAGTTACAATTATCTAAAGAACAATTTTCAAAAGAGTTCTGAACTGATAAACAACAATCTCATATATTAAAGAATCTAAGTGAAGAAATCAATATTACGGGTGGAAGCCCAGGGGAGAAAGCCTAGAATGGGTCGATCCCAAATGGAACATAAGGGTGGAAGATCAGGCGCGAAATCCTAGCAAGGGCCTATCCCTATTGGTATAGAAGGGTGGCAGCTCAAAGGCAAAACCCTAGCATTGGCTGATCGCAAATTGTGTAATTATAAGGACCGCATCCCATGGGTGAATATGCCTAGCATGAGTCATCCCCTTCTACAACTTATCAACTGGTCACTTGTATCACATGCCGTAGAAAGATTATAACGTACAGAAAAGTAAAGAAAACAATGTAACTTACATGATCTCACAAGAGTAAGCAAAGGTGGTCTTCTCTCCTGATCTATGCACTCATATGTTGATACTTGATTTCATTTGAGCCCTCATATTACATATGCTATATTGCCTTACATATTCAGTACATTTTTTGTACTGATGTCCTTCGCGGGGGACGCTACATTTCATGCTGCAGGCACAGGTACTACAGCTAGTAGACCTCCTAAGTAGTAGCATACAACACTCAGATACTTTTGGTGAGCTCCAGGTTGATTCGGAGCTTTACTGAGTCCTTGGTAAATTCATTTTGATATTATATCCTAGTTAAGGGTAAGGCAGGGTCTGTCCCGACCTATTTTTTAGAGGCTTTGTAGACATATATGTACATGGTTCAGTTGTGTATTAAGTAAGAAGTTGTGGCCTCAACGGCCAAGCCTTGTATATAAATTCTTTGGTCTACTTATATTTGTTTTTATCGCTGTGTCCTTTGTGAACTTATCACAATTGTTAAAGTTATTAGCATAGTAAGAACAGATTTCAGGTTTGTTCTCTCGGGACCTTAGGGCATCGGGTGCCTGTATTTCTTTTGTCATGCATCAAATCCCATTAAGATGAACAAACACCTACTTGACAAAAAAGCTAGAAATGTCTATGAGTTAGAGCTTTCATCAGTTCATCCGGTGTTTCATATCTCAAGCTATGAAAATGCGTAGGTGACCCACCTCATATTACTCCTACTGAAGATGTATAGGTTACGTGAGATCTCACTTATGAAGAGGTACCATTTCTATTCTGGATCGACAAGTTAGGAAGTGAAGAAATAAAGAGGTAGCTTCTAGAAAAGTGTTTTGGAGGAACCAACAAGTAGAAGAAGTTACATAGGAAACAGAAGAAGCAATGAATTGAAGTATCCTCATCTCTTTTAGATATAAGCGAAATATGAAAATGCTTAGTTTATATGCAAACAAGTAAGTATATGTCCATATGTATTATGTGATTAATAGTAGTACTAACTTAGGCTTGAATCTGTTTGGGCTGGATAACTATGGTAACATTCGAGGACGAATGTTTTAAAAGGAGAGGATGTAACAGCCTGTCTTACGCATATGCTTGTTCTATTCTTGTGATAATTCTATCCTTATAGTGTGGTGAGGAACATGTTCCTTATATGATTAGTGTTGGCTTAAACTAGCCAGAAAGTTATGTATCATGTCATGCACGTTTCAGCGTGTTTACTGTAAGTTGACTCTGCCGAATGTATTTAAACTAGAGATAGTAAAGTGGTAATTGAGCTTAAATTTTAAGGTTAAGTTATAAGTTGAAGCAAAAGGATGTAACATTCATAAAATGGAATAAAGTAATTGAGATGGTTGCTTGGATTTATTAAGCTAGCAGCAGCATCACCTACTTGAGCAATATGGTACTGTTAAAGGTCCCAAGCTTGATGGACCAGATTTATAATTATAGTAATGGGCTCACTTGAAGCCCAAACCTATTAAAAAAAGTAAAAATGAAAGGATGTCCGGAAGCCAAATGTTCTAAGGCCCAATATAGACCAAGTTTGACCTTTTGAGCTGCTTGATATGCATAAGCAGGTGCATCAACTAATTTTGACCAATTAGTAGCTGAAAATGGACCCCCAAAAAGGAAGTTCTAGAGAAGGATGTTTTTGTGATCAATAAAGCTCCATACATATCCAATATAAGCAGATATTCTTCACCCATTTTCATACATAATATTGAGAATTATCTCAAGCTCTCTTTCTGTTTTCTCATCAAGATTAAAACAGAAATTTTTAGTTGTTCTAGAGTTCTTCAAGAAACCCACATATGTGCAAAACAAGGTAAGTGAAAACACTTGGAATTTGCTTAATTTGATCATGGACGATTAGAAAGCTATGATGTTCATTCTCAAATATAAATACAAAAGCAGAAACTTTCAAGAAGCTAATGCTCACTTCCTTAGTTATAAAGATACCTTTTTCTTGTTCTTTGGTTTAAGTTTGAAGGGAACCTGAAGTTCTTGAAGAATTCATGTTATAAGAGAAGTTGCAGAAATTGAGGTAAGGTGACTACCCCATTTTTCGTCTTCCTTGTGTATGAGTTCGAGTGTGGAATTAGGGGTGTGCTATAATGAAGAACTCAAGGGGGTGGTGAATTCAATAATTGGTTGTATGATAAAGAATATTTGGGGAAAGGATATTTAATGTATGTGTTGGACATAGAATGAGGGTGTGGTTATACATATTATGTTAAGGGTTGGATGGGTTCATTATTTGTCAAAATTAGCTACTTTTTTACGAGGCTCACCGTGTGATAGCTGCTAATTTTAATTTACCATGACTTAAATTGTAGATTAAAATCGAAAAGGGGAGGCTGAATAGTGATAGTTATATAGAGCAGAGGATAAGTTATGCAAGACTATTCGAGTGTGTGTGTGTGATTGACTTAAATTGAGAGTGTGTGTGATTGACTTCAGGGGTAGCTGGGATTACCATTTTCCTTTGATAGAATTCTCGTATACTAATAGCTATCACTCCAGCATTGGGATGACACTATTAGAGGCACTGTATAATACGAGGTATAGATCTCAGATGGGTGGTTCAAGGGTGGAGAGTCATCCATTTTGGGTCAAGATATCATTCATGAGGCCTTAGAGAAGGCCAGAGAGATTAGGGACAGGTTGACTACTACTTACAGTCGGCAGAAGTCATATGCAGATTACGAAAAATGGCCGTTAGAGTTTGATGTCAGCGACCATGTCTATCTGCAGATATGACGTATGAAACAGGTGATGAGGTTTGGCAGAAATGGTAAGTTGAATTTGAGGTATGTTAGGCCTTACGAGATCCTACAACATGTTGGTGAGGTGTCCTATGAGTTGGCATTGCCAATGGAGCTAGCTTTTGTCGATCCAATCATTCATGTATTCTTGTTAATTAAGTGCGGTAATCCAGCATCGATTCTACCTGTGGAAGTTTTAGGGGTCGATGAAGACTTGTCCTATGAGATGGTACCTATTAAGTTGTTAGACAAACAGGTCAAGCGGCTGAGGAACAAGGAGATTTCCACAGTGAAGGTATTGTGGAGAAATCATCTTGTTGAGTTTTCTAAGTGGGAGGCTGAGGCCGACGTGAGATCTCGTAACCTTCATCTTTTCAGCTCTTGAGGTTAGACTTCCTATTCTTAAGTCTATGTTTCCTTATCTCTCCATATTTTGTTGCTATTGCTTGGCTGTACATAGTGATTATGTTATGATCTTACTTACATTACTCTAGATGGTGGTAGTGTCATACGGGGATGAATGTTCCTAAGGGGTGATAATATAACAACCCTAAAAATGAATAACATAAGAAATGCTTAATGCGTCAAGAATGAAGAATGCCTACGATTAGACCAGGGTTCACACGAGTTGATGCCCGTAGAACCAGACTTCGGAACCCTTACTAAAGCCAAGCCAACTAACTTGGGGAGTTAGTTGAGCTTGGAAAGGTTGGGTCCAACCATATAGTCTCTTGAATACGAAGATTTATTCGAAGGAGTCTTTATTGGACTTCAAAAGAAGAAATCTTAGGTTTGAAGGGTCTAGGAAAAAATGGTCTTTTGCTAGATAAGGGTAGTATCGTCATTACCCAAGATATGTAATTATTTATTTAATTAATTAATAAAATGGAGGAGCAATTTGGGGATAGAGGGCCGAAGTTGAGCCCTTGAGATGAAGTCTTGCTCCACCCGGGTTAGAACATAGGTAGGAGCAATGACTTAATGTTATATTTTTAATTGGTGAATTAATTTAATAATTCAAGAATTAGTGGCTGATTTAAGAAAAAGGAAAAAAATTGTTTATTATTATTTATTTATTAATTGATGTTTTTTTAAAAATTGACTAAGTCTTGCCAACTATCCTATTTTTAAGAGACATTATCTCATACAAACTCTCTCTCTCTCTCTCGCCTAAATCTCTCTCTCTCTCTCGTTCATTCTTTTTTTCCTTCCTGAAAAAACAGAAGATAAAAATATTAGAAAGCAATCAAAAGTTCTCTACTCAAAGAACTTACAAAAAAAATATACAAGTAAGCAAGCTAACATAAGAAATGAAAACTTTATATCATCTTCTCGACGAGATTGTGTTGAAGGTTTAGGGGAGGATTTGGGCAGCACTTTGACCTTGTGGAAATCTACAACAAGGTATGGGTTTTCTCTGTTGGAATCCTTTCCCCAAGAGAAATTTTTTTCTATAAAATTCAAACGTATCAAACTAGGGTTGTCCCCTTTATTGTTGAATTCGTTGTCCCTAGTCTCCTTCCGATTTCAATCTAAATTAGGTTAGAAATCATGTTGTTAGTATGGTTGCTGGTAGCTAAGTGTGAAATATGATGTTCTTTGTTATTTTGTGTTTGGAAATAGCAAGCATGTTCAATGATGTCAATTGAAAATGATGTGTTGCAATATGTTAAATGTTTGTTGTTGTTTTCTGTTTTGACGTCTTAAAATGGCTAATTTGATGGCTGAATTTTAACGTGCATGAAATGTGTAACTTGTGATGTTCATATGAGGTGTATGTGAATGATAAGTGGATAGTTATAGCTAAAACAACAATAAATCTACACCTAAGAATGTGTTAAACGAATCCATGAAATACACCCCAAAAAGGTGTTGAATGATCCATGAATTTTCCTATGTTTTCAAGTGGAATTATTGGTGAAAATAAGTTAAGAAAATGACTAATTTTCCAGCCAAAAGAAAAAAGAAAAAAACTACAAGTTTTGTTTAGGCTAAAGCATAGAGGAGTAATCTCAAAATTTATTGGTTTTAAAGCAAGAAAGTAAAAGAGGTCAGGGGGATTCGAAATGGGGTAGACTGGTTGAGAATTTAGAATAAAAATATAAATAAATAAAATGGGAGGAGTGGGAATCGAACCCACGACCACCAGGCAGCGAATGAAGTGAAAGAAAAAAAAAGAAAGGAAATGTGAGGCGTGGGAATCGGACCCACGACCTCAAGGCTGTAAAGGAGAAAGAGAGAAATAAAAAGAAAATAAAGTGAGAATGTGGGGGCTCGATCCCACAACCTCACTGCCAATGCATAGCCAAGTCAACTTTTAACTAAAAATAAAATAAGGAGGCTGTGGGGGTTCGAACCCACACCCTCATATAGCCCCTAGCGAAATAAAGCATAATTAAAGAGAGGTTGTGGGGTTCAATTACACAAACTCATGGTCCATGCGAATTCGACAAGAAGAATTAAATCAAAAAAATAAAAGGGGTTGTGTGGGTTCGATCCCACAACCCTTCGGCCAAATAAGAGGAGAATTCAAGGAGAAAAATAAAGAGAGAATGTTGATGTTGGGGATCGATCTAGAGTCCCAATGTCATGAAGATTAATAATAAAGTCAAGAAAAAATGTAAGTATTGTCCAAGGGGTTCGAACTTGGGTTTCCTTGCACAAATTTTCGTATTGATACATAAGTCATACGTAAATTAAATGTTCAAGAATAATGCCACCTATTTAGATCGAAAATGAAATCTTGGCATACACACAAGACACATAAGTCTTGTACTACATAATCTTACGAAGATATGAGTCACTTAACAAACTATGAATGAAGCCTCATGGCTTGTATGTATAGACCCATAAGTCTAGCATACGTTTAAAAATAAGTGAATCTAAGATGTATGTAATGAAATGAAGTAATCCTAGAAGGGTTAAGTACAAGTGTAAAACACACTAAATGGCCAAGCACGTTGGTATATGATGAAATGAACAATGAAATGATGAAACCCTAGAAGGGTTAAGTAAGAGTGTGTAAAACACTAAATGGTCAAGTACATTGTCATATGATGAAATGACCATTCACGTAAAAAAAAGGGGTGAGTAACTATGAAGAGAAAATGTGCTAATGTTAATGAATGTGGTGACAACATGATATGAGGCTAATGTAAAATGTTAGAGTAATCTCAAATGAGCCTAAGTAAATTTTTCCAAAACGTACTCACCTATGAGAGTGTAAAGTTAATGAAGAGACCAGTCTCTGTGAATACTCTAATGAAAGTATTGAGATTAACATACTTAATACTAATGATGAGATGAGAAAAATCATTTATTGAGCTATGATGTCCTTATACTAGAAGTCAGCTTCCATGATGTATGAGTTGAATGTAATGGAACTTTATACTGAGTACCGATAGACTAGCTATGAGAGGTGATGCCTTCTTTCGGGAAGGGCGGAGGTTCACATAACTCTCATGAGATGAGACTGTCCAGCATGCCGGGTATGGGTCTCCTGATACAGGGATCTAACGGGGTTCAATTCCCATGTACGCTAGCATGTTTTGGGTCACTTTGACCAGTGATTCCACCTTTTTTGGTGTGGAGGAGACACTGGGTTTCCTGATGCTCACATGATCTATGTCGGTTAAAATTACATTTCCCAATGAATTAATGAGTCCAGCCTCAATAGTGTACACAAATTGAATGATTCCAGAGGTGTTAGGATATGATAATCAAGAGGTGAGCTAGACTCAAGTAATAATACTAGATTATTCTTGATCATTGAGCATCAAACCGATGAGTCTTAAACTACAACTTAGGTGTAACTGGTGTTTATACTAGCTTATGAATGAGTAAAATGAAGTACGTATGAATGAATGAAGAAAACTCTGTGTTTGTGAATGAAAACACCACGGCCGCTAACTCAAGGTCATGAGTTGAATAGTTTCACTCAAGCACCTTAAGTTGCCTAGAAGCATAGTCTATCACATTCCCATGTTGCATGAGCACACACTCAAACCCACTCGGGATGCATAACATTACACAAAAAGCTCTATGGACTCTCCGTAAAGTCAATACCGGAGCTGAAGTAAGCCTATCTTTCAAAATCAGGAAGCTTGTTTCACATGCCTCCAACCACTCAAATTTCATACACTTTTGGGTGAAAGTAGTCAAAGGATATGCAATGGGTGCAAAACCATCCACGAACCTTCGATGATAACCCGCTAAACCCAAGAAACTCCTAATGTCAGTTGGAGTCAATGGTCTAGGCCAATTTTTAACTGCCTTCAATTTCCTTTGATCAACCTCAACACCCTCACTAGAGATGATATGAAAAAGAAATGTCACCGACCTCAACCAAAACTCACATTTGCTATACATGGAAAATATTTGATGTTATTTAAGTACTTGCAACACCACCCTCTAGTGGTTGATGTGATCACCCTCATTTTTTGAAAATACGAAGATGTCGTCAATGAAGACAATGACAAATGAGTCTAGTCAATTTCAAAACACACTATTCACGAGATCCATAAATGCCATGGGGGAATTTTTGAGGCCAAAAGACATTACTAAGAACTCATAATGACAATATCTAGTCCGAAATGCCTTATTTGGTATATCCTCACCTCTCACCATAAGTTGGCGATACCCTGACCTCGAGTTAATCTTAAAAAAGTAGCTTGCCCCTTGGAGTTAATCAAACAAGTCGTCAACCCGAGGAAGAGGATACTTGCTCTTAAAAGTGACTTTATTGAGTTGGCGGTAATCAATACACATTCTTAAGGACCCATACTTATTCTTCACAAACAAAACAGGAGCAACCATGGAGAAATACTAGTTCTAATGAAGCCCTTTTCTAGTAAATATTTTAATTGAGCCTTCAACTCTTTCAATTCGGTAGGAGCCATCCGATAAAGAGGAATGGAAATGGAATTTGTGTTCGGTAGCAAATCGATACCAAAATCAATTTCCCATTCGGGAGGAATACCAGGAAGATCATTAAGTATGGTATAGACAACCTTTATATATCATTTTGTATGCTTTTAAACAAGAGATAATACGATCTCTAAGAATAGAATTTCCCCCCTTCCACTCAACAACGACTTCATTTGGAAATTTAAACTACAGTACCCTTATTCTACAATCAATAGAGGTAAATCAAGCATTCAACCATACCCAAAATAATATCAAAATCAAGCATATCAATTTCTACTAGTTCAACATAAGAAACTCTATTGGGCAACATTATAGGATAATTTCGATACACCCTTTTTGTAACGATCACTCACCTACTGGAGTAGACACTATAAAAGGTTCATGCAAATATCGGGCAAAATCAAACTTTTTGGCTACTAGAGAGGTAACAAATGATAAAGTAGCATCGGGATAAAGTAAGGCATAAACATAAATAGAGAAGACTCTCAACATATCGGTCACCACGCTAGGAAAATGCTCTTGCTCACTACTAGATAAGAGGCATATAAGCGATTCTTCTTTGGAGCCTCATTGGAACCACTGTGTTGAGCTTGACCATTACCGTTGTCTTGACCCCTCACATTACGGCAATCCCTAACCTTGTGCCCACTTTTACCACAACCAAAACAATTGTCCTTCCCCTTAAGTAAATTACCATAGTGCTTCTTGCCACACTTTCCACAAGTTGGATTCTCGGTTGGTGAACTAGTACCTTTTCTCGTATTAGGCTTAGGGTTAGACACCCCATATCTCCAGTATCCTTATGGAACTTGATTAGAATCCCTCTTCTTAAATCTAGGTTATCATTGTATCTCAAACCTATTCTTTGGAGAACCTCTTTCAAAAGATCTTTCCCTCTTAGCATATATACTCTTCCTTTTATCCCTTGCCTCTTCCACATGTATGGCATGCACCATAAGACGAGAAATTTTCATGTTGTCATGTAGCATACCTGGATAACACTCCTCTTCCAAATCATTCGAAACCTCCGTCACAAAATGCTCATTTCATCTCTAGGATTGGAAACTAAAGAAGGAGCATATTTTTATAATTTAGTGAATTTCAAGGAGTATTAATGAACACTCATACCTCCATGGTGAAGTTTGATGAACTCCAGCACTTTAGCTTCCCTCATCACCCTAGAGCGGTGAGCATAGAAGCGGTGCTTCTTTGGATCCTCATTTGAACCACTTAGTGGAGCTTGACCACTACCCTTGTATTGACCTCTCACATTAGAGCAATCCCTAACCTTGTGCCCACTTTTACCACAACCAAAACAATTGTCCATCCCCTAAAGGCAATAATCATAGTGCTTCTTGCCACACTTTCCACAAGTTGGATTCTCGATTAGTGAACTAGTACTTTTTCCCTTCTTAGTCTTAGGGTTAAACATCCTATCTCCACTATCCGTAGGGAACCTGGAAGGAGCTTGATTAGAAACCCGCTTCTTAAATCTTGGCTTGTCTTAGTCTCAAGCCTATTCTTTGAAGAACCTTTATCAAAAGATCTTTCCCTCTTAGATAAGTGGCTAACTAGTCCTTCTCACTAGTGGATAACCCCATAGCCAAGTGTGCCTTATATACTTCATCAATGAACTCTTTTGGGTCTTCTTCAACCATACACCCGTATAATGTAGGAGCATTAATCTGAGTGAAATCCCTTAGACGGCTTAAGCCATGGTAGCAACTTATTGATGAACTCAGGGTACAGCCTCTCGATTTGCTTGGGCCGTCATGGCTTGGACTTGAGCAGTGGTGGCTAGTGCTTGGGTAGTGATGGCTTGGGCCATCTGAAGAAGAGCGGACTTATATTCTTATGTGTCAAAGGAGGAGGATTCTCTGGGTCTTGGTCATCATTCTCACCTTCCTCAAGGGGAGGAACTTGATCACCATGTGGAAGAGCTCCCACATTGGCAATCTCCTCTTCAAGCCTTTGTGTCGCATTCCTTCAAGTGTTCATCTCCTATAATCACAACAAGAGGATTAGATGCAAAAGCACACCATAAGTATACTCTAATGGCACGATATTGGTTTTCCAAAAAAGTGAGAGTTTCCTAGGCATCACATAGGCTTCTAACTATAATTGTGGCGCGCTTCACAATTTTGAACACGAACTTATATAGACGTGTTTGAGAGAGACATTGACTCTAAGATAATTCAACCTCATGCTCCGATACAAAGATTGTCACATATGGTTTTACCCTCTAGACGTAATCGGCGCTGACGTCCTCTTTGAGGACTAAGACTAGCCTCTTAGTTTACATTATTACGTTTATAGGTCAAATTTTGCAGAAAATTTAAAAGATTTCATTATTTCTACTTTGAAGTTTATATAGACCTCTTCATACGCATAACAATATATATCGAATATAAATAGACCCTTCGTATAGCAAGATTACTCAGTCTTGCATTTTTATTGCACATTAGTATATAAACTATAACATAGACATAATAGTCATAATAGTCGTATCTCATAACAATCTAATAATATTGTAAGAAATTGGGCATAAACCATACATCAAGTAAAAATGCCTCACATGGGCTGTACAATGTTTCATACTAAATGGAAAGAAAGAACCATATCAGTCCTTAATTAAAAAGAGAACTCCATAGGCTAGACAGTGGAATCGCCTACAGAAAACGAGAACCTACCCTACTTGGATAAATAGGATATCATAGCCTCCTTCAAGTCGCCTTCAAACCACTTCACGACAGGAACCTAAAATATAGGGGAAAAGGAAGAAATGGAGTTAGTACGCCACTTGTACTATGTATGAGACCATATGCACACATACAATGAAAACATGCTAAGAAAAAATTACATTTCATAAAGATGTGCAATTTACTTTGATAACACTTATGCATATTCTACTAGACCATATCAATCCACAGGACATGTTCATTAAGCAATAAGCTTGTGACCAACATCATCATGTCTAATCAAGTCAACATGCATAACGTATAATTAGATACATTTTCAAGTAACTGTGTCATCAAGTCATATTAACAATAAGCATGAATAAGAGTACATTTTATAAACAAAGAAAGTCAATTACCCATGAACCCCTATCATGTCAACAAGTGCAATGACCAAGCAAAGCCCCATAACCTTACTCAATCAAATAACCCAACAATAATCATGACTTATTTTATTCTACTTCACATAACATGGCATATAGTTATACATATCATCTTACTTTAACAATATAAACCACCACATTTCATAAGTGCAATACTTAGCTAGAGTCCCATACCCCTACCTTGATTAAATTTGACCCCTTAGATTATCTTAGTTAGAATTCAATCCTTTAATTCATTTTACCTTTTGGGAACATCTTTCCCTAACCGACATAGACCACATGTGCTAGTGTGGAATCTGGTGTCATAAAACCTACACCGAAGGAAGGCGGACTACTTGCCAAGGTAGTACCAAAATATGAAACATAAAAACTACGTGGATCCACTTGCTAGTATTCCTATGTGGAAAACATACTTCAAGAACGAGGATATATAGTTGGGACCGTATTTATTCTACATGATTTGTAGTAACCAATGCCAAGAGTAATTTAGTGATCCTACCTTCACTATGTAGGAAGGTACACTCCTTACTCTAGCTCACTCGGTGCTAAGCTAGAGTTCCTTTTTGAAATGTCTTTAAGCCTTTAATACCAATCATAGCTTAGTTTTGGTCATAGGTTCTACCCCTTGTATAATCATCATTATTAATAGCTCAATAAGAATTGTATGAGTATAAATCCTTTCATTACAATTCACATAGGTGATGTTAGCACAATAACATTTTCATATCATAATAAGGCACATTGGTAAATGATTCACCCTCCTTACAACATTTACATCTTAACCCAACACCTTATAATCATAATCAAGACGTTTCAATTCAACATCATACCACCCTATCAATCCTAATACAAGTAATACTCCAATACAACATCATGACTTAATCATAATTAACCACAATTTTAAGTAAAGGATAGAGATCATAAGACTTACCAAGTCTCGTTCATAGTTCATCATCAAGGTCTTACCATAAACCCTTAATTCAACCCAATTTGGGTATACTTAATCATAAGTCAATAATAAACATGATATCAAGGCTACAATAATCAGTACATCACAATTCAATATTTTATTATAGAGAAGACAAGATGTTTAGGTTAATTCACAACATACTTCTTAACCTAGATCATCTTCTCAAGAACTAGAAAGAAAGACTACCAATCACCCTAAATTGTTCATGATTAATTTAACAACATCATCTATTAGTAATTCAACTAATAACAAAGTCAATTGAATCAAATACAACCTAATTCATGTCAACATCAACCCTATGGTTAAGGGTTAAGGGTCATCTTCTACAAACTAGACCAAACCATCAAGACGTACCAAAATTTATTTAGAGTTCATGTTAATCTACTCATATTATCCAATAGAAAACATAAACAAACCAATTCATAACATAAATTTCGAGATGGAGAAGAACCCACATGAAAACCCAACTTGTAAAAATACTTTGAAGGAACCCTTTGTGGAAAGAGGTCTCAAAGGTCAATTAGATCCCATACCTCAATGTTTGATGAAGAATTGATGGTGAAATCATCCCTTTACAACCCCAAATCTCTTACCTAGCTTGTCTTCAATTGTGTCTTTGAATAGAGAGAGAAAGAAGGGAGAAGGAATAGGGCTTTTTATGAGAGTTGTAATTAGACTAAAAATGTACATGAATTTTAGTGTCATAGACGATACCACAATCAATGAATTGTGGGTAAGTCGAGGGACCAGTCCTCTTACGTGTTGCACATTCGTGGTTCTTGTCAGAGACTTGTGCAGGTGAGGGATTCAACAATTTCTCTAAGTTTTTGACCACAATTGGCAACGATGCCCCATCGATCCATACATAAACTGTCGATTGCATCTCGTGGGTGCACAGTGCCCAGGTAGTGTTGACTCCAACGTGCAAGGTTCCTCCTCAAAGTCCCTTGGTTGGTCCTTGAGGAGTCGTACCCGGATATTTCGACCATGAATTTACTTAAACACATGTTAGATACCATTCCATTAATTTTCATGGATTTCCAACTCCTAAAAACTAATCAAATAGGTTAAGACATGGTATTACCTCCATGAACTACTTTTCAGACATCATGAATGTTCTTAGACGTTTTGGTTGTTGTATCCAAACTGCACATAAGACCATGAAGTGTGGGTATTATTGTCCAACCGTTCCCCAAGATGCTCATGATTTCACCAAATCATGTGATCAGTGCCAACGAGATGGAGGAATTTAAAAGAGGCAAGAGCTTCCATTGAATATCATTTTGGTGATTGATTTATTTCATGTATAGGGCATTGACTTCATGGGCTCGTTAAGTTCTATGGGATGAAATATGTTCTTGTGGCGGTTAACTATATGTCGAAATGGGTGGAAGCAATTGCGCAACTCAATAATGAAAGAAAGAGTGTGACCGCATTCTTTAAGAAAAATATGTTCTCAATACACCTAGGGCAATTATTAGCGATGGAGGCTCGCACTTTTGTTAAAGAATTGTTCAAGGGGAGCTGGAAAAGTATGTGTTATTCACAATGTGGCTACTCCTTACCACCTATAAACTTGCGGAAAAGTGGAGGTGCCCAATCGGGAGATCAAATAAATTTTTCCAAAAAACTTCAATACCAATAGAACGGATTGGTCAAGGAGGTTAGGTGATGCTCTATGGGCCTATCGTACTGCATACAAGACTCCAATAGGTATGCCTAGATATTAAAATGTATATGGGAAGTCTTGTCACTTAGCGATCGAGCTAGAGCACAAGACAATGTGGGCAATGAAGAAACTGAATTTGGATTGGACAAGAGCATCAGAACAAAGGCTAAATGAGTTGAATGTGCTTGATGAGGTTTCAGCTAAAAGCATATGAAACTTCAGCCATATATAAAGAGAAGATGAAAAAGTACCACAATAAAAGAATTGAAAAGAAAGAATTCATGGTTGGTATTTGCGCTTATTTCCAGGCAAACTCAAGTCCAGATGGACTGGGGCATTCGTCATCACTAAAGTGTTTCCACATGAAGCGTTTGAGCTACAGAACAAGGAAGGCGCTAAGTTCATAAGAAATGGACAAAGGGTAAAGAACTATCTGGGGCATGCAGATAGTGTTCATGAAGTGGGTGAGGCCTTCATCTTGATGAAGTTTGTGTTATCAAGGGTCCTTCACTATGATGCGATATTAAAACAAGCACTTCTTAGGAGGAAAACCAAGGTGTACCATCTAGCCAACGATAGGTTTTGTTTTCTATGTAGCAGTAGTCGTAGTCTTGTTTAGTTGTTCTCATTATTTCAGTTATTTGTATGCTAGTGTTGACTAGATATCAGTATACGGTCAGTGTCTAAAAATATTTATGAAAAACACAAAAAGAACGGCCTAATTGGTGTTACATATGCAGGAGGCTAAGTCAAAAATCTGTAGAAAGTGGTCTGGTGCAGAGGTCTACAAACCCCATCGACTGACTGTGGTTAAATCGACAGCCCGTTGATGGTGTACGCAGATCCCAGGTATTTAAAAATATTTTCTAAGTCTAAAAGTAATCGACGAACCGTCGATCGATCCATATCCCATCGACGGGGTTTAGTAGATCCAAGTATGCAGTGATCCAACCCGACACGATCGGTAATATCAAAAGCCACCCTTTTCAAATTCGTTCCGTCTTTCCATTCCTTTCAAAGTTTTCTACCTTAACTGTTTCTACCCAGTATTTCTTCCCTATTTGACTCCCTAATTGAACTCCCTATCTCCCAATTTTGTCCAATCAATTTTTCCATAATCTGCAAACATCCTCACTCCCTTATTCTCTTTTCTACGATTCTCAAGAGGTCGGTGATCGGGCACAGAAGCATAGGCCACACCGTTAAGTCTCACAACCACAAAACTCTACATTGCTAGAAAGGTTTTCGATTTCTATTAACTATGACTTTGTTTTTTATAGTTTAAATATAGGATTTCAGGAGTGGGTCTTGACCTTAGGACTGAAAAAAGTTAATTTGCATGCTAAAGTCGCGTAATTACTCGAATGGGGATGATCATGTTGTGTGTCATAATTTGTTTGAAAGTTCTAACTTAGGGTTCCATTCTCTTAATGAATTTTGTTTGATAGTAACACAAAATAAAACTCTAGGAATGACAAAGTAGAATGTATTGTGTTAAAAATCATAATCTAAACTTAATTATATAAAATGGGTCACCAAGGAAATTAAAAAATGGAACATGATAGAGGCCTGAAATCTGTCGCAAGCCCACAGTATGAGACCCCTTCTACAGACCATCCATCAATCGACATTCCGTCGATGGAAACTACTAGAAAGTTACTTAAGTTCAAAACAACAAAGGTGACTACAGTATGTCGATTGATCGATGAACCATCTTACACGAGCGTCGTTTCCATCAGAGAACCTAATTTCACCTTATTCAAAATTAATTTTAACTGTCAGACAATTAAAGTGGACTAAATCCTGCACGTCCATGTTTTCCATCAGATAAGTATGTTTTCAACCCATCCTTTACTAAATTCTAAGTGTCAAACAATGGATGGGATCCATGGACCGTCGATTGATTTATGGGTTATCGATGTTTCTCATCGATCTGACTCTACAACAATGATTTGTGTTTTTGATTTCCAAGATTTTTTTCGTTGTTTGTCAAGTGTGTAATCATGCTGCTATGATACTATTAACTACTTCACTGGTACCGATAGCTCCAAAGAAGGACATGTGTTTGCCAAGAGGGGCAAATCCAAATCGGTCACCCCGTCTCTTCGGTTGATCAATGAAGACATCGATAATTAGCGAGACCCATCCTATGTTCCTCAGGGGACTACAATATGACAACATGAGTATGAGTCACTACGGGAACCCCTCGGAAGGTGATTTCTGTAGTAGTCACTACCTTCCAGTCTAATGTGGAGCAAAGACTGATGTGTTAACTAATCGGGGTTGTTTCCGATTCGAAAGGTAGCTCAGCATCCGGATATGAGGATGCCATATCTTCAGAGTAGGACCATTCTTTAGGGTCTGAGGATGCCACTGCTTCTGGCTCCAACAATATGGTAGCCACCAGATCTAAGGATGGAGACCACCAAGCCTCGTTTGATGCGGCTACTAGTTCAAAGTCTGCACCCGCACCCTGAATGAATGACCCTACTCTAGTTGCAGATGAACAAACAACTAGTGGTGCATAGAGGAACAATGGCAAGTGTATCGAGTTGCGAGGATTTTGAATGAGAAAGAGGGTGATGACCGGGTTGGTTGATGAGGAACATCGAGTCCTCACAGTATGTTTGCCCACAGTCGCTGAGGTGCAGAGACTTTTCGATCTCCATAAATGTGAGTGGATGTCTAAGGACTTTGACAACTATAGCGAGAAGATTGTTTGGGAGTTTCATGACTCCTACATAGCTACTCTATGAGGGTCTATTGTTAAATGGCAAGACCCTCCAAACATGACCCTCTCACCACTACAGTGGTTCGGGGTTTCAGGTGAACATATGTGAAACACAATCCGCCGCTTCCTATACAGGCCCATAACTGGTTCAAAGTGGACCCTCAATACCTCGGAGTTTTATTACAAGCGAGAGACTGTTAAGAATGGTGTTTCTTAGAGGAATGTAGAGTAGTGGGAGGCGGTAAAAAATGGCTGGCTCGGTATATCGCTAAAGATGGTGAGAGGGACGATTGGTTTATAGATCCCTGTGGGCTCATCAAGAAGGCCACTATCACTTTTGTGTCCAGGTTTTTCTGGTTGTTTGTATAGCACCGGTCATCACCCACAAGGGCCGACAATCTACTTACGTGTGATAGGGTAGTTATTGTGGAAGAACTGGTAGCTGGAATAGAGATAGACTTCGCTCAAATGATTATAATGAAGATTCACGATAGGAAATTCAAGACTTCTGCCACTTACCCCTTTCCGTGTCTTATCTTCATGTTGTGAAGGGACGCCGGAGTGCCAATTTTGCACTGTGACAGACTCCGTAAGTCGATAGAGACTTTTGATATAGGTATCATCAAAGATGAGGACAATGTGGCAGAATCCCGCAGAAGGCCCCGGATCGAGGTTCCTCCAGAGCGAGAATTTGGCGAAAATGGTGGAGCTAGCCCAAGGGGATGACCCTAGAACTCTAGAGCATGAACGGCCCCAAATCGAGGTTCCTCCATTGAGTCGGAGAGTGCTCCCATTGAGCTAGTAGAGAACATGGTTCATGGGCCTTGTTCAAGGTCCCTGTTGAGCCACAGACCAACCACCAAGGTGGTAGCAAGAGGCACGACTCCACCCATACCACTGAAGCCGGTGATGAGGCCTGTGCAGGAAAAAAAGAGTAGATGGAGCTGGATCAGGGTAGGAGCACATATTTAGTTGATGAGGAGCTATGTTAGATGAGTGCGTTAAAGAGGGCTGCTGGGGCATCCAGTTCTGTGCCAACGAGCGACAAGAGGAGCACTATTTATGGTACGAAGGTTGATATGGGCACTAATGATGGTGGCCCAAGTGAGGATCCTGCGGGTTCCGGGAAACCATACCCACCCACTTGTTGAGAGTTCTTCGGCGCTATGCGCTACAAGTTTTCTTCACCTACCACCCTATGTTTTTAAATTTTTGAGTCATTGGGGATAATTGCAAGTTTTTTGGGGGGGGTGGGGTAAATGGAAAACAATTGGTAGGGTTAAGACTGAGTAACCAAACTCACAATCCTCTCTTGAGGTTTTCTTGCCTGTGTTCTTTTTCCTCAAGAGACTACTTAAATTTATGTTGAACCGGCATGTCTGAGTGATTACAAGTATTGATACACGACAAATAAAGTAGGGTGGCTGATAAAAATGTTACCCCGTCCATTGTTGTTCAACCATGAATAGGTTAAGATAAGTTGCATGTGTTTTCTCTAAACATGACATAAATAGGCACCCATCGCATGACCTTCAACTAAAAAATGAACAGGGAAATCTGATAGTGTTATAGTGCAACGACGTATCAAGAGAGGGTGAGGAGATTCAAGTGTTCAAATAGTTTGTTCCTAGCTAGAACTTGCCCGGTTAGTCCTGCAACGTAATCAACTCTAGAAAGTTGACCAAATGAAATAACTATCCTTTTGATCCAAGTCTATTGAGCCTGTAATAGACCGATTTCATTCATTCACCAACTCACATTCCTAGGGTCTAATGTTTTGGCCCCAGTCCCTCCTTGGAAATGTGCATCTCGACGTAGGACAAAATGCTAAGTTGAGGGAGGCTAATGCGTAAAATGATCTCTTTTTGGTGCTGGCCCGACTTCGGGTATTGTGTATCTCAACCCGTGGAAAAACCATGAGTTGAGGGTGGCTATTGTGAGAAAAAGAAATAAGGGGTCAAAACCAATAAAAAGAGGTAGAGAGCTTGGCGATACTGTAAAGGAGGGCAGACAGTCACTAAATGTACCCAAATGTACCACACCTAACCCTGAGCCTCGTTACAATCCAAGAAAGTCCTATCGTAATTCTAGAATCTAGTGTGGTGAACCTAAGCAGCAAAAATAAGGGCGATCCTAAGGCGTAAAGTACTAACTGTATTTTAACTTGTTCTTGAGTGCAATTGTTGAAACAAATATCCTTGTAACCCAAAATGCATAATCACTATGTGAAAAATGAGGATTTTTGTTTTGAAGTGAAAGCACATGTTTTGTCATGAGAAAGTTGGTACCTCTGTGAGAGGAAAAACAATAGAAGTGTCTGTTGCATGGTGAATTTGTGTCATGATGTGATCCACATGATTTAGCTTGTGGAACCTAAAAGAGTAAATTTGCACTCAATCAAGAAAGAATTGGGATTGATAGTCATGTGGTTGCTAGATATCAAAAGTGCTTGCTTCTGTGCAAGTGTCATTTAGGGCCATACTGTGTCACTTGAGGACAAACAGCAAATTTAAGTTGAGAGTTGATGTGCCATGGTAACACAGTGTTTTCAATGCATTTTGCTTAAGAGTTGTGTGTGTCTAGAAACTTTTTGTAGTAGTTTTAACGAGTTTTTTCACTTGTTTTGCAGGAAAGATGTCCAGGTTGAAAACACATAACACAACTAGAAGAAAGTGCATATTTGCAACCTACGAAGGATATTAGCGGTCTGTCATCTCATTGACGGACCGTAGGTGGGGACTGTCATGACCCAACTCGGTGGGCCGTGACTAGTGCCCGTTTTGGACACCCACATACAAACCTGCTAAGTATAACCAACTAAAAGTAAGACAATATGGAATTTAATCAAATCAAGCCAACCCCAACGTCATATATATATAAAGAGGACCTGTCTCATAAGGAGTCATAACCATTCAACCATAACAGCATACGCTAGCCGACAAGGCCGTCACTATTCAAAGCATAATAAAATACGTAAGCCGACAAGGCTGCCACTACACAATACACAATGATGTACGCAGCCGACAAGGCTGCCCCTGTACAAGCGGACATCCCAAACAAACCATGTCCAGACCATTATCCAAAACATATCTATACAACCCACATAATGTCCATAGACCTCTAAGAGTACAGTAGTGAAACTCGACGGGACAGGGCCCCACCATACCCATAGACGAGCAAAACACTACACAAAAAGTTATGTACCAAAACGATTGGGCTCCGGAATAGTTGAGCTCTCCCAATCAGCAGAGTAGATATCCGAGGCGGAAGGATCACCGAACTGTGCGTCTACACCTGCGGGCATGAAACGTAGCCCCCCGAGGAAAGGGGAGTCAGTACGGACAATGTACTGAGTATGTAAAGCATAAGGTAAAGATGACAGGATACCAATATTGCAAGTTGAAACAAAATATCGCTACACATATACCCTTTTAAGTGAAAATCATGCATATATTTAACATATAAGGTGCCCAGCTTCCCTAGTAAGGGGCTCGGCAACATAATCATCACGTCATCTTCATCATCATCATCATCATGACCATCCTCATCACCAATCATATATATAAAATATACATACCCAGCCCTCTAGTGAGGAACTCGGTGACATATGCAAGAAACTCCGCACGAACATTACCCGGCCCGGGACTCGGTGAAATGATAAATGACTCTATGCACGAGTAGAATATTATGAGCAACCATATGCAATTAAAATCATTTCTTATAACTCAATAGAACAATCAACGTGAACCAGCAAGCAGTATTACCAAAGATTAATGTTTTATCAAGATTATGAACCTTTAATACGATATGGAAACGTAAAATCTCAATGACTCTAAGAAGCACTACCATAGATATCAGAAATCATCATAGCCTTAGACATAGCCGATATATAGAGGAATAATTGTGGAAGCAAGAATATACGTCACCTAGACGCTCTAGAGGTAAGTATCAAACCTGTCTGTTATTCGCTTATTTTTAAAAGTCATGCCAAACAAAGAGAGAAGGGACAGCGTTACATACCGTATAATTGGGACGCACGTCCAATATTTACTGCTCAAGCTATTAATCTATAACAAGCAACAATCGTGCTGCAATTAGATAAACATCACGCTTTACTTTCTTGTAAGCTAGCTAATAATCTAATGAAAATTCGGCAGCACTTCCCCTATTTTCCTTACTTCGTCCCAATACGACAACAACCCAAATTATCCACATCAATACCAATAACACATATAACCCAATGAATCATATTAAACAGCCCCCTCCCCAAAATAGTTCCGTCTCGGCAACCATAGCAGCGAAGCAACGACACACCGAGCGATAACTCGTTTTATAATTCGCAACACATCTACCTTATCGTATTCATCCTTTGGAGTATATACTCATAATCACATTTAACATATACATAATGCCAAAACAGAATTTTCCCACAGTTTGCTTTAATCAAAACAGCCCAAGCACCAACACGACACCACTAATAATCCGATTATGGTTTCCGTTCATTCTTAGTACATTCAATAACTAAAACAAACTTCCTAAGCTACTGGTCATGCCCTCTTCTTAAAATTAATGGATAATTAACAAAGGTATTCTAAATAATTAACACACCAAACAAGGAGATTACTAACCAAATTATTTGCAGCTGCTGGCCAAGAGTTGCAGGGTTGGTTTCTCCATTTCCATGGCTGCCTAAAACAAGTGGTGAAGAAGAAGATGATATGCAGCAATGCATTTCACCACTTTATTTAGTATAGAGTGGATTTCTCCACCTCATTTAATAGTATGAAGTGGAGGCAGCCCCCCTCTACACCTGTCCACTAAGGCCAGCTCATAATCTGATCTTTTTACTTTTTGCCTTGAGTGGTGAGGCCCACTGGATTAAATATTAATCAGCCACCAATTATGAGTGGTGGGGCCCACTGGATTAAATTAATCCTAATCAGCCACTAATTAATCTCTCACTTAAAGTTATGGCACTTACATTAGCCAAATCATACTTAATATCACATTTGGAATTAATATCCTTGCCTAATATTTCTTTAATCACTTGGAACTTAAAATAAAATCTCATTCCCCGGACTTACGTCTACTAGATCATGATGCGCACTACGTATAAAAAAAATACGAGGCATAATAGTGACCGTCGATGGCATTTCAAGACTAAGGGAGAAGATTGATAAATTTGACTAAGTGTGGAACCACGAGGGCAAACGAAGGTGCGTTGACTGATTGACAGACCGTACTAGTTAACAGACGATTGGTTAAGAGAAGGTTCTAGTACCTAACTTCTTAAAAATTCTAAGTATAGAACAACGGAGGAGCATATACGGGGCATAGATAGATCAACGGGCCGTACTACTGGTTCATTGTTTGATTCAGAGAAGGTGATATCTGGTGAACATAAACTATTCCAAGTATGATTGACACAAGTAGTCAACAGTCCGTCAGTGAGGTTGTTGATTTAAGCCGTGTTTCTTGAAAATACTTTCCTTATTTCAATTCCTTTTTATTTAGGACTATGTTTTCTATAAATAGGGGATTAAAACCTCATTTTTGGGGTTAGATATTGTTGGTATTGTTCTAATTTGTGTTGGAGATTATTGTTTACAAACTTTTATCAATTAATTAATTTATGAATTCGTGTTGACGGATTTTCTTGCAATTTCAAGTTAAATTTCTGGGTTTCTTCTTGTTGGTAAGTAAGTTCATGAATTCTTAAAAACCATGAAATGTGATCTTGCTTGCATGGATAACTAAATCAACAACTACGGTTATGGTAACCATGGGTAATCAACAAAGTAAACCTAGTAAATAATCAATTCTCAAACATGTATTGATAAATCTTTCACTTAGAAGTCTTTTTTTAACTAGTGCACGCATTAGAACTGCCTTGTTACTACTTTACGGACAAAGGAAGTAGGAATAAGAAAAGAATTATCAACATAGATTAAGTGTGATACTATCTAATAGGCTAGTGTCAAGTGGTGCGAAGTAATAACTGAGACATACATCTATTATGATGTCTAATATGAGGTAAAAAGTAAGAGCTAGTAGATTATATACACATAGCGGGACAAAGATACGGGGTGAAATTCATTAAACGTTGAATCAAAGATTTAGAGATAAATTCTTACCACTTTACATGCAAAACATTAGGGAAGAGTTTCTATTGATAAAAATACGACATTATGAACTTGTGGGGAACATGTTTACCCTAGTTGGTCTCACTACTTGATAAAAACTCAATATATACTTTTTTGTACTTCTTAACTTAGTTTGATTAGGAAACTAGTTTGATAAAAAAAAACCCTTTAGTTACTTGTTTTCGGAAAGACTTTGACTAAATAGACATAATTGTGAATTGAAGTTAACCGTAAACCAGTTTCCTCGTGGAATCGACCTCAACCTATATGATGACTATTGTAATAATGTAAGGGCTATGTATAAATCTTATACTGCTATAATAGATGTTTATGTGTGTGAAAATATTAGACTATGTTAATGGATTTGACTATGTTGTTACAAGAGAAGTCAAGTGAACTCACACATGGATAAACGAGAAGTCTAAATATAATTCATGTGTAAAGTTTAATTTTTTCGCATTTTACATACCTATGATATGAACTGATGTATGCTAAGGGATAGTCTAAGATCTCTTCGAGTATGAAGACACCGGTTACGTCTAGGGTATGCTCCTTGGTCATTGCAAGGATTGATGTCTCACTAAACCACCCCTATCTAGATTCTTGTTCATAATTGTGAAGCGCGCCAAATACTTATGAACAAGAGGCTGTGAGATTCTTAGGAACATTCATTCTTTTTATATTCCTTAGTCGTGTTTAACAGTCTAAGCTATATCTATTCCCTTTCTTCTAATTTCTTTCTTGTGCTTATAAGCAATGAATACAAGAAGGCACAACGTTCGAAGGACCGATGAGGAGAATGTGAATTAGGCGGTTCCTCCTCAAGCTCCTCAAAAGCCTCATGTTCGTATTGAAGAATGGGCTATGTCTAACTTTGAGATAAGGGAGGCCACCAAAGTTTGTAGAGATACTAGGGTGCAAGTGAACCCCAATGCTAACACTAGCGCTTCTTGTATTTGGGATTTCACGAGGGTGAATCCTCCTACCTTCTTTGGCTCCAAAGTGGAGAAGGACCCACAAGGTTTCATTGATGAAGTGTCTAAGGTGCTAGATTTTATGGGAGTTTCTTCTCAAGAAGAGGCAGAGCTAGTTGCCTATCAACTTAAAGATGTGGCTTAAGTTTGGTATGAACAATGGAAGGAGGAGAGACCCATTAGAGAAGGTCCGATTAATTGGGGTTCCTGCAAGATGGCCTTCCTTGATAGGTTTTTTCCCCTGGATTTTAGGGAAAGGAAAGTGCAAGAATTAATCAATCTTCATAAAAAGGGTATGAGTGTGAAGGAGTATAACCTCAATTTCACTCAACTATCCAAGCAAATTCTGGCAAAAATGGTGAATGCTAATAGAACGGATTGATCATGGATGCTTGATGATGCTATTTGGGACTACCAGACTTCATACAAGACACCAATTGGTATGTCTCCATACCAACTTGTATATGGGAAGGCTTGTCACTTGGCGGTCAAGTTAGAGAACAAAGCAACGTGGGCAATGAAGAAACTGAAGGTGGATTGGAATTAAGCAGCGGAACAAAGACTAAATGTGTTAAATGAAATCAATCAGTTTTACCTCCAAGCCTATGAAAGTTCGGCTATATACAAAGAGAAGATAAAGAAGTACCACGACCAAAGGATTGAAATGCGAGAATTTGTGGTAGGTAATTTGGTGCTTCTATTCAACTCTAGGCTTACACTTGTGTCCGGGCAAACTTAAGTCCAATTGGAAAGGGACATTCCTCATCACTAAAGAGTTCTCACACAGAGCGGTTGATTTGAAGGATAAGGAGGGTGCAAAGTTCACAGTCAACGGGCAAAGGATTAAGATCTACCTGGGACATACAAAGAGTGTTCATGAAGTGGTTGAGGACTATCACCTTTATGAAGTCTGAGTAATGAAGGACCATGCATCGTGCCACGATGTTAAATCAAGCGCTTCTTGGGAGGCAACCCAAGGTTTATCCTTTAGCCAACAATAGGTTTTATTTTCTTTGTAAGAATAGTTGTATTGTCGTATTTTGTTTTGTTTTTAATCATATTTCATTATTTCCTTAGTTCTAGTGTTGGATAGAGATTAGTATAGGGTTCGTGTCTCTAAATTATCTAGAAAAACACAAAAAAAATAGCCTAATGGGTTCTAAATGTGCTGGAACCGAAACTAAAAATCTATAGAAAATGTTCTGGAGCACAGGTCTACAGACCCCATTAACGGGCCATTGTTCAATCGACGGAACGTCGATGGTGTCCGTAGATCCCAGGTATGTCTTGTAATTATTTTGAGTCTTCATGCAATCGACGATCCCATTTGAACGGGGCTACTCAGGTGCAAAACGCCAGCGACCTGACATGACTCGGTCCGTCATATTAAAGGATGTAATGGTTGGGATTCATTCCTACCTTCCAAATCTTTTAAAATTCCTTCCAAAACTGTTTCTCTTCATATATTTCCTTCCTTTCTCATAAACCATTATAATTCCATTTTCCATATCCATCCCAAATCACAATTTTTCTTTTTCCCCAAACTCTCTCTTGCCAAATTTTATTTGGTATCCGTTGTTCTTCGGCTGATGTTCAAGTCAGGAGCATAGGATGTTGTAACAGTTCATCTCACAACCACACAACTTCGAATTGAAGGTGTTTTTTATTTCCTTTCCACTTTGAATTCTCGTTAATAGTGTTTAACAGAAATTGGAATGTGGGTCTTGACTGAGGGACTAAACTAACTAAAATTGCATGTTGATAAATATGTCCCTCGAAATGATAGAAAGTGGTTGCGTGGTCTTATAATCTTCTTAAAATGTGATTGTTATTGTAGCGTTTGCCAAATCCGACTTAGGATTTGATACCATGGGTGATAGTAAGCCAAATACTTGAGATTGAAACTCTAGGAATGATGAAATGGTCTCTTTGTTGTTAAAATGGATCTTCTAAACTTGCATGGGTTTAAAAGTGTCCCAGACTGGAGATTTAAAAAGGCATGAAGTGTGCCAACAGAACGAGAAGATGTTCAAGATGGATCGACGGGTTATCGATGGGGACTGTCGATTGGACCACCCTTAATTTGCTGAAGTTTGAAATGACGGAAGTGGACTATGGTCCGTCAAATAATCGACAGAACATTCTGCACGTCCGTCGTTTCACACAGAGAACCTATTCACAAATATTAAAAACAAATCTAAGTGTTAGACGATGGAAGTGGACTACAGTCCGTCAATTGATCGACAGGCCGTTCTGCACACTGTTGTTTCCATGTGAGAGGTCTAAAAATTGTCATTAAGTCGAATAAATCTAAGTTATGGAAAATGGACATTATTGACGGATCATTGATTCATCGACGGATCATCGATAATGCCCGTCGTCCTAAAATTACATAATTAAATTGTGTTTTTAAAATGTTTCTTTCTTCACTCTGATATTTTGAGTATGTAGTATTATTGAAGTGAGACTAACAATTGATCGACAAGTACAAATGTCTCCGAAAAAGGATATCGTCTAATTAAGGGGCAAGTCCAAGTCCATGGCCCCATCTCGTCGAATGATTTATAACTCCAAAAATGAGCAAGATCTAGTATACGTTCAACCAGGTGCCACCACCCCACACCAGCTAGAGGAGTCACTCAGGTACCCCTGAGAAGTTGGTTCCCGGTGTAGTCACTGCATCTCAGTTTGATGAGGTTCACACACTGACTAACTCACCTTCAGGGACTTCCTCTAGCACCGAATGAGCATCAGGCTCTGAATCTCTCTTCTTCTTTAGGGTTGTCCAATTCTTCTAGGTCAAATGTAGACACTGCCTCTTTTTAGCCTCTAGGGAATCCACACGGTCAGAGCTCATAGCCTCGTCAAATGAGGTTAATAGCTCGGAGCCTGAACCCACACCCCGAGCAGCTGAACCTACACCCGTTGTTAAGGAACCCAACTGGCGCTGCATCGATGGGAAGCATCAAATATACAGAGAGCAACATGTTGAATGAGAGGTGGTGTTGACCCTGTTGGTGACAGTTGGGCGTCGGGTTTTTATGGGGAGCTTTTATTTTGTCCTTGAGGTGCACAAATTGTTTACTCGGCACAAGTTAGAAATCATGGCTAGGGGTTTGGGTACATGTAGTTAGGAGATAGTCAATGAGTTCTACGCTTCTTATATGGCTAATCTCCGAGATTCTGTGGGTACGCGGGCAAGGCTTGCCAAATAGGACCTACTCATTTATGTGTTAGTTGGGGCCTTCCAAGTAGAAATCTCCCCAGCCACTCTTCACAATTTCTTATATGGCGTTACCAATAACACACAGTGGGCCTCTATGACTCCAGAATTTGATTACCGGTGGGAGACCGTCAAAAGTGGTGCATTTCAGAGCACAGCCGAGCAGTGGGAGAATATGAAAAAATGGTTGGCACAACATTTGGCGATTGAGGGTGAGAGCGCAAGCTGGTTTTAGATCCTCGAAGGTTGATTTAAAAGGCCAACCTTACCTTCACAACCATGTTTTCCTTGTTGTTAGTCTGACACCACCTATCACAAACAAATGCTGATAATATTCTTACTTCGGATAGGGCGGTGCTAGTAGCATCTTTGGTGGCAAGATTGGAGATTTACTTTGCGAAGCTGCTGATCACGGTGATCCATGACATGGATTTCAAGACCTCAACTACGTACCACTTTACTTGTCTTATCTTCCACTTGTGGAGAAATGCTAGAGTGCCACTTTGGCACTGTGATACACTCTGTAGTCTGGCGGGGACAGTTGATACCGTTCTCATCAAGGATGAGGCCAATGTAGAGGCACCACGGAGAGAGCCAGAGTTCAGTTGCAGTTGTTGAGTGAGAACTTGGCGTACATAGTAGAGTTAGCCCAAGGAGATGACCCTTCTACTTCAGAGCCCGTGGACACAACCCCGACTGAGTCCACCCATGCCGCCAGTCGAGCCCCAAGTTCCTCTTGGTCCACTCCCCCATCCAAAGCACTGGTACCTTTGGCGCGTGCCCAGAAGTTAGAGGCCCAAATGTCCACCCTGTTACATTATATGCAGACTTGGATGCTAAAATCTATAGCCGAGGTTGAGGACAGAATAAAAAAGAGGGTGGCCCTGCAGACTGAGTAGAAGATTCAGGCGGTTCACTAATGCCTTGACGCCTTTGTGCTGTGGGTACTAGCACAATCAGCCCCCAGCAATGACCTTACTACTCTTCATGTGGCAGGTTCTAGTTTGAGGGTTGATGTGGACTCTATCCTGGAGATGAGGGGAGTGGAGCCCGAGAGTGCGCCTGTCGAGCTAGCGGTGGACACAGTTCTTGCCGCCCTATTTACAAACCCTCCTGAGACGCAGGCTCATCAACTTGGTCATTCCATGAGGAACAGTTCTAGCTGCACTACTGTGAGGAGACCTTCTTTGATATATGAGGAGGCCCGCCAGGTGAGGGCACGCGAGATGATTGCTGGGGTGTCTAGTTCCATACCAGTGACCAATGAGATGAGCACCACTGAGGGTGTGGATATTGAAGTGGGCTCCACTTAGGTTGACCCAGGTATTGTTGTTGCAGGTTCTGGGAAATCGAACGTGCCCACTTGTTAAGATATCATTGGTGCTATGCGCCTCAAGTTTGCTTTACCTACCACCATGTACTTGTATTTTTTATGCATTGGGGACAACGGCATACTCTTTTTAGTGGGGTTGGGGTAAAACAAACATGAGTGTTAGGGTGAAGTCTGAGTAGCCCAACTCATAATTCTCGCGTGGGGTTTTCTTACATGTGCTCTGTTTCCTCAAGAGACTGGTTATTTTTCTGTTGAACCAGCATATCATTAGTTGTACAAAGTATAAAGACATGAAATATGAAGCATGATGGATGAAATTAAATGATATCCCATCCAGAAAGTGCTTGCATGAATAGGTGAAAATGAGTTTAACGTGTCGGCTCTAAGTATAACATAGATAGGCACCGCTGCATGACCCTCAACTAACACCTAAACTGGAAAATCTAACAATCTGATAGTGTAATTAGGTGTTAAGAGATTGTGAGGAATTTGGAGTGTTCAACAGTTAGTACCTAGCTAGAACTTTCCCGGTTAGTCCTGCAAAAGGAATTAGTGTTTGAATACTATGAAAGTATCATATGCCCTTGTTCGAATTAGCAACATCTAGCCTAAAATGGAGTTAACCAAACGAAAGCTTTATTCCCTTTTCT
Source organism: Solanum lycopersicum (assembly GCF_036512215.1). Taxonomy (NCBI): domain Eukaryota; kingdom Viridiplantae; phylum Streptophyta; class Magnoliopsida; order Solanales; family Solanaceae; genus Solanum; species Solanum lycopersicum. The sequence continues at coordinate 33,108,447 of NC_090811.1, forward strand.
GATCCAAATTTGTTGAGCCTCTAATATACCTATTTTTTTCACCGACTAACCTTCCCAGGGTTTAATGTTTTGGCCCCGGTACTTCCTTGGACATGTGCACCTCGACTTAGGCCAAAATCCTAAGTTGAGCAGTGCCAAGATAAATGTTTCTTTCTTACTCGTTTTCAAGATTTAGTTGTTATTTAGATTTCAAACTCACATACTCATACATTAAATATATTGATGTTAGTTCATGTGCATTGTCTTATTATATAGATGCAGGTTACCACAATCAGCATCCAGCGTCTTGTTGGTCTTGCTTGAGCACTCGCAGTTAGTGGTGATCCTCCTTGCATTCCGAAGGACACCTTTTTATTGCTTTCTAGTCTTTTCATTTATAGAATGTGGTGGAATTTCATCTTAGTATTATAGAGACTTCATAGAACAATTTTCAGTAAGATAGTTTAGTTGGAGTCTCTCTTTATTTAGAAATATTTTATCGTGAGAGTTGTTTGCTCAAGGCGCTCATTGGAGGTCGGCCACGTCGAGGGTATAGGATTGGGGCTTGACAACTAATCACATCATATCATATTCATACATAAGTGTGTGTACGAGTATAACCTTATAACAACACAACAAGTAGAACATGAGAATATTTCCTTTATTCTAAAAGTGTTCATTGTACATGTACATAACCTTCATAAAACATCCATAATATCATATCTTGCCCTTTCAAGGTCAAAGCTCATATCGAACCAACACATCTAGAATAGACATGGATAAAAATCATAATTCAAGTAGTTCAATTACTACAAGCATAATTTCATACTTCAGCTCCTTCAGGTTCAAAATATTCTTCCCATCATCACATTTAGGGTTAAGCACTGGGCATGGAAATCGACCTAACTCATGCGAGTCTATAGCTTCATACATTCAAACATTCATGATGTAGATTAGGTAGGTAATGTCTCCCACAAAATTCTATCCATTAGTCTTGTATTTTTCATGTAAATTTTACTCACGAAGCCGTTACATTCTTGGTGCACGCCTTAAGTCCTTAGTGATCAACATTCTTGATGCACGCCTTACTATCAAGAATTTACTTCTTACAATCATCATACGATCTGGAGTTAGTGGTCGTGGTTCATGCCTTGAAGATATGGAGACATTATTTATATGGTGTCCATGTGGACATCTATACAGATCATAAGAGTCTCCAATATATCTTTAAATAGAAGGAGCTGAACTTACGACAGAGGCGGTGGTTACAGTTGCTAAAGGATTATGATGTTTATATTTTATATCATCCAGGGAAAGCGAATGTTGTAGTAGATGCTCTTAGCCGTAAGTCCATGGGCAGCTTGACAGATGTACAACCAGAAAGGAGGGATATGGATCGGTAGATTCAGCGGCTATCCAGCCTTGGAGTCCGTCTAGCTAATTCAGAAGATAGTGGAGTTTCTATTCGAGAGGTTGCTGAGTCCTCAATCATAGATGAGGTAAAGAGACACCAATACAAGGACCCTATTCTGGCACAATATAGAGATGCAGCTCTTCAAAAGGAAAAGACCCCATTTAAGGTTACACTTGACGGAGTGTTACGATATGAAGGCAAATTGTGTGTACCCGATACTGCGGGGCTACGATGGCAGGTTATGGGAGAGGCACACTCTGCCCGTTATTATATTCACCCAGGGTCAATGAAAATGTATCATGACCTTAGATGCTTATATTGGTGGGATGGCATGAAAAAGGACATAGCGGAGTTTGTTGCTCAGTGCTCGAATTGTCAACAAGTCAAGATTGAACATCAAAATCCTGGTGGATTATTACAGGAGATAGAGATCCCGACTTGGAAATGGGAGATGATTAATATGGACTTCATTACAGGCTTACCTCGCACTCAACGGAAGTATGACTCTATATGGGTTATTGTAGATAGGCTGAGGAAATCGGCCCATTTTCATCCAGTCAGGACTACTTATTCGGCTGAAGATTATGCAAGGTTATATGTCAGGGAGATAGTGAGACTTCATGGGGCTCCGACGTCCATTATATCAGACAGAGGAGCTCAATTTACAGCCAACTTTTGGAGATCATTTCAGAAGGGATTGGGGACACAGGTGAACCTTAGCACAGCATTTCACCCTCAAACTGATGGGCAAGCTGAGCGTACTATTCAGACATTAGAAGATATGTTGCGATCCTGTATTATTGACTTCAAAGGTAGTTGGGATGACCACTTGCCGCTCATTGAGTTTGCCTATAACAATAGCTACCATTCTAGTATCCAGATGGCACCGTACGAGGCCTTATATGGGAGGAAGTGCAGATCACCTATTGGTTGGTTTGATGTTGACGAGACTAAGTTAATAGGACCGGATGTGATTCAGTAAGCTGATGACAAGGTGAAGCTTATTCAAGAAAGATTATTAGCAGCCCAGAGTCAACAGAAGTCATATGCAGATAATCGGCGTCGAGATTTGGAGTTTCAGATTGGTGACTGGGTATTCCTGAAGGTATCACCCATGAGGGGTGTGATGAGATTTAGCAGGAAGGGGAAGCTTAGTCCGAGATACATTAGGCCTTATCAGATTGTTCGTAGGATAGGCAAGGTTGCCTATGAGTTAGATCTACCATCTGATTTGGAGGAGGTACATCCAGTCTTCCATGTATCGATGCTACGTAAATGTATTGGTGATCCTTCTACAGTATTCCCCGTAGATAATGTTCAGGTAACAAAGGAGTTGTCATATGAGGAGAAACCCGTAGCTATACTTGATCGTCAGGTTAGAAGGTTACGTACTAAGGATGTGGCTTCCGTCAAAGTGTTGTGGCAAAATAACAATAGGGAGGAGATGACTTGGGAAGCAGAAGACGAAATGAAGAATAAGTATCCTTACTTGTTCCCCGTACCTGCAGGTAATTCAATTCCTAGCTTGACTATATTGATTGATAAGCGAGATTATGTAGTAAGTTGTGACTTTGTGAGACATCTGTAAGTTACGAAATGCAGGTTGATAGGTATAACTGTTAGAGAGACCTCGCTGGAATTTGTTTTTGTAAGACGCTAACTTAACATTCGAGGACGAATGTTCCTAAGGGTGGAAGGATGTTATGCCTCGTATATTTTTTATATACGTAGTGCGCATCATGATCTAGTAGACGTAAGTCCGGGGAATGAGATTTTATTTTAAGTTCCAAGTGATTAAAGAAATATTAAGCAAGGAGGTTAATTCCAAATGTGATATTAAGTATGATTTGGCTAATGTAAGTGTCATTAACTTTAAGTGAGGGATTAATTAGTGGCTGATTTGGATAAATTTAATCCAATGGGCCCCACCACTCATTATTGGTGGCTGATTAAGATTAATTTAATCTAGTAGGCCCCACCACTCAAGGCAAAAATTAAAAAAAGGATAAGATTGTGAGCTGGCCTTAGTGGACAGGTGTAGAGGGGGGCTACCTCCACTTCATACTATTAAATGAGGTGGAGAAATCCACTCTATGCTAGATAAAGTGGTGAAATGCATTGCTGCATATCATCTTCTTCTTCACCACTTGTTTTAGGCAGCCATGGAAATGGAGAAACCAACCCTGCAACTCTTGGCCAGCAGCTGCAAATAATTTGGTTAGTAATCTCCTTGTTTGGTGTGTTAATTATTTAGAATACCTTTGTTAATTATCCATTAATTTTAAGAAGGGGGCGTGACCAGTAGCTTAGGAAGTTTGTTTTAGTTATTGAATGTGCTAACGGAAACCATAATCGGATTATTAGTGGTGTCGTGTTGGTGCTCGGGCTGTTTTGATTAAAGCAAACTACGGGAAAATTCTGTTTAGGCATTATGTATATGTTAAATGTGATTATGAGTATATACTCCAGAGGATGGATACGATAAGGTAGATGTGTTGCGAATTATAAAATGAGTTATCGCTCAGTGTGTCGTTGCTTCGCTGCTATGGTTGCCGAGACGAAACTGTTTTGGGGAGGGGGCTGTTTAATATGATTCGTTGGGTTATATGTGTTATTGGTATTGCTGTGGATAATTTGGGTTGTTGTCGGATTGGGACGAAGTAAGGAAAATAGAGGAAGTGCTGCCGAATTTTCGTTTGATTATTAGCTAGCTTAAAGGAAAGTAAAGCGCGATGTTTATCTAATTGCGGCACGATTGTTGCTTGTTATAGATTAATAGCTTGAACAGTAAATATTGGACGTGCGGCTCGATTATACGGTATGTAACGCTGTCCCTTCTTTCTTTGTTTGGCATGACTTTTAAAAATAAGCGAATAACGGACAGGTTTGATACATACCTCTAGAGCGTCTAGGTGACGTATATTCTTGCTTCCACAATTATTCCTCTATATATCGGCTATGTCTAAGGCTATGATGATCTCTAATATCTATGGTAGTGCTTCTTAAAGTCATTGAGATTTTACGTTTCCATATCGTATTAAAGGTTCATAACCTTGATAAAATATTAATCTTTGGTAATACTCCTTGCTGGTTCACGTTGATTGCTCTATTGAGTTATAAGAAATGATTTTAATCGCATATGGTTGCTCATAATATTCTGCTCGTGCATAGAGTCATTTATCATTTCACCGAGTCCCGGGCCGGGTAATGTTCGTGCGGAGTTTCTTGCATATGTCATCGAGTTCCTCACTAGAGGGCCGGCTATGTATATTATATATATGATTGGTGATGAGGACGGTTATGATGATGATGATGACAGAGATGACGTGATGATTATTTTGCCGAGCCCCTTACTAGGGAAGCTGGGCACCTTATATGTTAAAGATATGCATGATTTTCACTTAAAAGGGTACATGTGTAGCGATATTTTGTTTCGACTTTCCATATTGGTATCCTGTCATCTTTACCTTATGCTTTACATACTCAGTACATTGTCCGTACTGACCCCCCTTTCCTGGGGGGGCTGCGTTTCATGCCCGCAGGTGTAGACGCATAGTTCGGTGATCCTCCTGCCTAGGATATCTACTTTGCTGATTGGGAGAGCTCCACTGTTCCGGAGCCTAGTCGTTTTCGTACATAACTTTTGTGTAGTCTTTTGCTCGTCTATGGGTATGGCGGGGCCCTGTCCCGTCGAGTTTCACTAATGTACTCTTAGAGGTCTGTGGACATTATGTGGGTTGTATATATATGTTTTGGATAATGGTCTGGGCATGGTTTGTGTCAAGACCCAACCCGGTGGGCCGTGACTAGTGCTCGTTTTGGACACCCACATACAAACCTGCTAAGTAAAGCCAACTTAAACTAAGACAATATGGAATTTAATCAAATCAAGCCAACCCCAACGTCATATATATATAAAGAGGACCTGTCTCATAAGGAGTCATAACCATTCAACAATAACAGCATACGCGAGCCGACAAGGCCGCCACTATTCAAAGCATAATAACATACGTAAGCCGACAAGGCTCCCACTACACAATACACAATGATGTACGCAGCCGACAAGGCTGCCCCTGTACAAGCGGACATCCCAAACAAACCATGTCTAGACCATTATCCAAAACATATATATACAACCCACATAATGTCCACAGACCTCTAAGAGTACAGTAGTGAAACTCGACGGGACAGGGCCCCGCCATACCCATAGACAAGCAAAAGACTACACAAAAAGTTACGTACCAAAACGACTGGGCTCCGAAACAGTGGAGCTCTCCCAATCAGCAGAGTAGATATCCTTGGCTGGAGGATCACCGAACTGTGCGTCTACACCTGCGGGCATGAAACGTATCCCCTCGAGGAAAGGGGGGTCAGTACGGACAATGTACTGAGTATGTAAAGCATAAGGTAAAGATGACAGGATACCAATATGGCAAGTCGAAACAAAATATCGCTACACATATACCCTTTTAAGTGAAAATCATGCATATATTTAACATATAAGGTGCCCAGCTTCCCTAGTAAGGGGCTCGGCAAAATAATCATCACGTCATCTCTGTCATCATCATCATCTTGACCATCCTCATCATTAATCATATATATAATATACATACCCGGCCCTCTAGTGAGGAACTCGGTGACATATGCAAGAAACTCCGCACGAACATTAGCCGGCCCGGGACTCGGTGAAATGATAAATGACTCTATGCACGAGCAAAATATTATGAGCAACCATATGCAATTAAAATCATTTCTTATAACTCAATAGAACAATCAACGTGAACCAGCAAGGAGTATTACTAAAGATTAATGTTTTATCAAGATTATGAACCTTTAATACGATATGGAAACGTAAAATCTCAATGACTCTAAGAAGCGCTACCATAGATATTAGAGATCATCATAGCCTTAGACATAGCCGATATATAGAGGAATAATTGTGGAAGCAAGAATATATGTCACCTAAACGCTCTAGAGGTAAGTATCAAACCTGTCCATTATTCGCTTATTTTTAAAAGTCATGCCAAACAACGAAAGAAGGGACAACGTTACATACCGTATAATCGGGCCGCACGTCCAATATTTACTGCCCAAGCTTTTAATCTATAACAAGCAACAATCGTGCCGCAATTAGATAAACATCCCGCTTTACTTTCTTGTAAGCTAGCTAATAATCTAACGAAAATTCGGCAGCACTTCACCTATTTTCCTTACTTCGTCCCAATACGACAACAACCCAAATTATCCACAGCAATACCAATAACACATATAACCCAACGAATCATATTAAACAGCCCCCTCCCCAAAACAGTTCCGTCTTGGCAACCATAGCAGCGAAGCAACGACACACCGAGCGATAAATCATTTTATAATTCACAACACATCTACCTTATCATATTCATCCTTTGGAGTATATACTCATAATCACATTTAACATATAAATAATGCCAAAACGGAATTTTCCCGCAGTTTGCTTTAATCAAAACAGCCCAAGCACCAACACGACACCACTAATAATCCGATTATTGTTTCCGTTCATACTTAGTACATTCAATAACTAAAACAAACTTCCTAAGCTACTGGTCACGCCCCCTTCTTAAAATTAATGGATAATTAACAAAGGTATTCTAAATAATTAACACACCAAATAAGGAGATTACTAATTAAATTATTTGCAGCTGCTGGCCAAGAGTTGCAGGGTTGGTTTCTCCATTTCCATGGCTGCCTAAAACAAGTGGTAAAGAAGAAGATGATATGCAGCAATGCATTTCACCACTTTATTTAGCATAGAGTGGATTTCTCCACCTCATTTAATAGTATGAAGTGGAGGCAGCTTCCCCTACACCTGTCCACTAAGACCAGCTCATAATCTGATCTTTTTAATTTTTGCGTTGAGTGGTGGGGCCCATTGGATTAAATATTAATCAGCCACCAATTATGAGTGGTGGGGCCCACTGGATTAAATTAATTTTAATCAGCCACTAATTAATCCCTCACTTAAAGTTAATGGCACTTACATTAGCCAAATCATACTTAATATCACATTTGGAATTAACATCCTTGCCTAATATTTCTTTAATCACTTGGAACTTAAAATAAAATCTCATTCCCCGGAGTTACGTCTACTAGATCATGATGCGCACTACGTATAAAAAAATACGAGGCATAACATCCTTCCCCCCTTAGGAACATTCGTCCTCAAATGTTAAGTTAGCGTCTTACAAAAAAAACCAATTAAAGTGAGGTCTCTCTAAATGTTATACCTATCAACCTACATTCTGTAACTTACAGATGCCTCACAGCTACATAATCTCATTATCTATCAATATAGTCAAGCTTGGAATTGAATTACGTGCAGGTACGGGGAACAAGTAAGGATACTTATTCTTCATTTCGTCTTCCGCTTCCCAAGTCATCTCCTCCCTATTGTTATTTTTCCACAACACATTGACGGAAGCCACATCCTTAGTACGTAACCTTCTAACCTGGCGATCAAGTATAGCTACGGGTTTCTCCTCATATGACAACTCCTCTGTTACCTGAACATCATCTACGGGGAATACTCTAGAAGGATCACCAATACATTTACGTAGCATCGATACATGGAAGACTGGATGTACCGCCTCCAAATCAGATGGTAGATCCAACTCATAGGCAACCTTGCCTATCCTACGAACAATCTGATAAGGCCCAATGTATCTCGGACTGAGCTTCCCCTTCCTGCCGAATCTCATCACACCCCTCATGGGTGATACCTTCAGGAATACCCAGTCACCAATCTGAAACTCCAAATCTCGACGCCGATTATCTGCATATGACTTCTGTCGACTCTGGGCTGCTAATAATCTTTCTTGAATAAGCTTCACCTTGTCAACAACTTGCTGAATCACATCCGGGCCTATTAACTTAGTCTCGCCAACATCAAACCAACCAATAGGTGATCTGCACTTCCTCCCATATAAGGCCTCGTACGGTGCCATCTGGATACTAGAATGGTAGCTATTGTTATAGGAAAACTCAATGAGCGGCAAGTGGTCATCCCAGCTACCTTTAAAGTCAATAATACAGGCCCGCAACATGTCTTCTAGTGTCTGAATAGTACGAGGCCTGCCCATCAGTCATAGGGTGAAATGTTCTGCTAAGGTTCACCTGTGTCCCCAATCCCTTCTAAAACGATCTCCAAAAGTTGGCTGTAAATTGAGCTCCTCTGTCTGATATAATGGACGTGGGAACCCCATGAAGTCTCACTATCTCCCTGAAATATAACCTCGCATAATCTTCAGCTGAATAAGTAGTCCTAACTGGAAGAAAATTGGCCGATTTCGTCAGCCTATCTACAATAACACATATAGAGTCATACTTCCGTTGAGTGCGAGGTAAGCCTGTAATAAAGTCCATATTAATCATCTCCTATTTCAAAGTCGGGATCTCTATATTCTGTAATAATCCACCAGGCTTTTGATGTTTGATCTTGACTTGTTGACAATTCAGGCACTGAGCAACAAACTCCGCTATGTCCTTTTTCATGCCATCCCACCAATAGAAGCATCTGAGGTCATGATACATTTTCGTTGACCCTGGGTGAATAGAATAACGGGCAGAGTGTGCCTCTCCCATAACCTGCCATCGTAGCCCCGCAGTATCGGGTACACACAATTTGCCTTCATATCGTAACATTCCGTCAGGTGTAACCTTAAATAGGGTCTTTTCCTTTTGAAGAGCTGCATCTCTATACTGTGCCAGAATAGGGTCCTTTTATTGGTGTCTCTTTAACTCATCTATGATTGAGGACTCAGCAACCTCTCGAATAGAAACTCCACTATCTTCTGAATTAGCTAGACGGATTCCAAGGCTGGATAGCCGCTGAATCTCCCGAACCATATCCCTCCTTTCTGGTTGTACATCTGTCAAGCTACCCATGGACTTACGCCTAAGAGCATCTTCTACAACATTCGCTTTCCCTGGATGATATAAAATATCAACATCATAATCCTTTAGAAACTCTAACCACCGCCTCTGTCGTAAGTTCAGCTCCTTCTGTTTAAAGATATATTGGAGACTCTTATGATCTGTATAGATGTCCACATGGATACCATATAAATAATGCCTCCATATCTTCAAGGCATGAACCACGACCGCTAACTCCAGATCGTGAGTAGGATAGTTCTTTTCATGCTTCCTAAGCTATCGGGAGGCATAGGCTATAACTTTGCCATGCTGCATCAGTACACATCCTAGCCCAACACCCGAAGCATCACAATAAATAACATAGTCGTCTGGTCCCTCCAGAAGAGTTAGGACTGGAGCTGTAGTCAATTTGTCTTTCAATAGCTGGAAGCTTCGCTCACAAGCATCAGTCCACTGGAACTTGGCTGCCTTTTGAGTTAGCCTTGTCAAAGGCGCTGAAATTGAGGCAAACATTTCTACGAATCTCTTGTAATATCCTGCTAACCCCAGAAAGCTGCGTACCTCAGTAGGTGTCGTAGGTCTGGGCCAAGTCTTTACCACCTCAATCTTCTGCGTGTCTACACGAATACCATCAGCTCAAATAATATGCCCCAAGAATGCCACTGAAGTCAACTAGAACTCGCACATAGAAAATTTAGCATACAACTTCTGGTGCTGAAGCACCCTAAGTACCGTCCTTAAATGGTCTGCATGCTCCTCTTTTGAACGTGAATAGACCAGAATATCGTCTATAAATATAATAACAAACATATCAAGGAGTGGTTTAAATACTCGATTCATTAAATCCATGAACACCACTAGAGCATTAGTTAGCCCAAAAGACAACACTCTAAACTCATAATGCCCATATCGGGTCTGGAATGCCGTCTTTGGATAATCTGCCTCCCTTACCCGCACCTGATGATAACCTGACCGCAAGTCTATCTTTGAAAAACACTTTGCACCCTGCAACTGGTCAAATAGATCGTCAATCCTTGGGAGGGGATACCTGTTCTTTATTATTTCTTTGTTCAGCTGCATATAATCAATGCACATCGGCAGCGACCCATCCTTCTTCCTCACAAACAGTACCGGTGCTCCCCAAGGTGACGTACTAGGCCTTATGAAGCCCTTTACTAGCAAATCCCTCAATTGCTCTTTCAATTCTTTCAACTCAGCAGGTGCCATTCTATAAGGAGGTATAGATATAGGCTGGGTATCTGGCAGTACATCTATAGTAAACTCTATCTCCCATTCTGGAGGAAGGCCTGGAAGTTCCTCGGGGAATACATCGGGACATTCATTAACTACCGGGACTGATTGAAGACTCGGTGCCTCTGCCTTTATGTTATGCACCCGAATCAGATGGTAAATATAGCCTTTTCTAACCATCTTCCTGTCCTTGAGGTACGAAATGAACTTACCTTTCGGCGATACTGTACTTCCCTTCCACTCTATAATCGGTTCACCTGGAAATTGAAATCGAACTATCTTTCCTCTGCAATCAACATTAGCATAACAAGCATCCAACCAATCCATGCCCATGATAATATCAAACTCAATCATATTTAACTCAATTAGATCTGCAACGGTACGACGACTATATATAACTACTGAACAATTCCTATATACTCGCGTAGCTATGACAAAATCTCCTACAGGTGTAGCTACCTCAAATGGTTCTATGAACTCAGACTCTATCCGATCCTACTAGCAACAAAGGGAGATATATATGATAAGGTGGAACCTGGGTCTATCAATGCATACACACTTCGGGAGAATAGTGATAATATACCTGTGATCACATTAGGTGACGCCTCCTGATCTTGCCTATTAGTCAAAGCATATATACGGTTCGAGGGACCGATAGAACTGGAAGCTCCACCACGTCCTCTACCATGGCCTGCTGGCGCCTGAATACCCTGCCCCATAGGGCGCATAGCCACAGAAGAAGATGAACCAGCAACGGACCCTGTAGGCTGTGCCATACCACCTGCACTACCTCTAAGGTGACGCTCCCTCATAGTATGGCCCTGACGGCCGCAAGAAAAACACGCACCTGTAGCCCAACAACATTCCCCAGGATGGGACTTAGCATAGCGAGAACACTGAGGCAAAGGTGGCCGTGACTGGCTCAAACCCCTGCCCATCTGTGACCCTGACGCCCTAGAGCTCTGACGAGCTTCCGAATATCCCATACGATCGAACCCCCTACCTATGAAACCTGGGGGTGCACTCTGTGCTGGCTGGGAAGAAAATCTAACATGCTGCTGAGACTGCCCGCTTCGAAACTCGTCAGGATAACCTGCTGATATAGCCTTCTTATGCTGGCCTTTATTATAATCTCTATCTGGCTGACGTCCCCGGTGCCGATCCTCTACCCCTTGTGCATGTGCCTACACCCGAGCAATGTCCATACCTGGCTGAAGAGTCACTGCCATACAACCGTCAATCAGATAACGATCCAATCTCATCATATAATAATGTACCCTGTCTGCCATATCAGCCAGAATAGTTGGCGCATGCCTAGCCAATGAATCAATCTCGAGGCTATACTCTCGAACGCTTCTGCCATTTTGCTTCTAACGCAAGAATCTATCAACTCTAGCTCGCTTCATCTCTGGAGTCAGGAAGTGGCCCTAGAAAGCCTCCACAAATTCATCCCATACCGCTGGAGGAGCACCCTCACCCCTAGATAACTCCAAAGACTCATACCAATTAATAGCTACATCCTGCAAACGATACGTAGCCAACTCAACAGACTCTATCTCCGAAGCCTTGATTATCCTCAATGTACGCTGCATCTGACGAATAAACTCTTGCGGATCATCTTGGGGCCTTGACCCAAAGAACTCTGGAGGATTACAACTTAAGAAGTCACGAGCCCTTAAGCTATCAGATCTGTTCGCATGATCAACTCCTAGTCCATGCCTGCGAGCCTGATCTGCCACTAACCTAGTCAGCAATTGAACTGCATCTCTCATGGCCCTATCCTCCGCCCCTGACTGAGGAGCTGGAGGTTCAGGTGTTGGGGCCTCGGGGGCTGGTGGTGTCTCCTGAACTGGAGCTGCTGCTGCTCTAAGCTCCTCTGGCGGTGGCGGTGTAGCAGAGCTCTCCGACTGGAGCATAATACCAGGCATAGACTGGGCACGGGCCCTAGTAACTCTCCGGGTCTGACTAGTACCTTCTGACTGATTTGCCCTTCTGGGCGGCTGTCGCTTTCTTTGGAGGCATAGCTGAAAACACACGGATTAGTTAGAGAGGGATTATCCTGTTAATATAGCTTTATCGCACGATCTAGAATAAGAAGAAAGAATGACATCCTAAATGTCCTGTAGCTTCCTATTTATAGATGTGGTGCACAACACACAGCGGTGTGAAAGACTCTACTAGACATGGTCTGTAGACACTTCCGAGGAAGAACCGCTCTGATACCACTCTTTGTCACGACCCAACCCGGTGGGCCTTGACTAGTGCCCGTTTTGGACACCCACATACAAACCTGCTAAGTATAACCAACTGAAACTAAGACAATACGGAATTTAATCTAATCAAGCCAACCCCAACATCATATATATATATATATATATAAAGAGGACCTATCTCATAAGGAGTCATAACCATTCAACCATAACAGCATACGCGAGCCGACAAGGCTGCCACTATTCAAAGCATAATAACATACGTAAGCCGACAAGGCTGCCACTACACAATACACAATGATGTACGCAGCCGACAAGGCTGCCCCTGTACAAGCGGACATCCCAAACAAACCATGTCCAGACCATTATCCAAAACATATATATACAACCCACATAATGTCCACAGACCTCTAAGTGTACAGTAGTGAAACTCGATGGGACAGGGCCCCGCTATACCCATAGACGAGCAAAAGACTACACAAAAATTTATGTACCAAAACGACTGGGCTCCGGAACAGAGGATCTCTCCTAATTAGCAGACTAGATATCCTAGGCGGGAGGATCACCGAACTGTGCGTCTACACATGCGGGCATGAAACGCAGCCCCCCGAGGAAAAGGGGGTCAGTACAGACAATGTACTGAGTATGTAAAGTATAAGGTAAAGATGACAGGATACCAATATGGCAATTCGAAACAAAATATCGCTACATATATACCCTTTTAAGTGAAAATCATGCATATATTTAACATTTAAGGTTCCCAGCTTCCCTAGTAAGGGGCTCGACAAAATAATCATCACGTCATCTCCGTCATCATCATCATAATGACCATCCTCATAACCAATCATATATATAATATACATACCTGGCCCTCTAGTGAGGAACTCGGTGACATATGCAAGAAACTCCGCACGAACATTACCCGGCCAGGGACTCGGTGAAATGATAAATGACTCTATGCACGAGTAGAATATTATGAGCAACCATATGCAATTAAAATCATTTCTTATAACTCAATAGAACAATCAACGTGAACCAGCAAGGAGTATTACCAAAGATTAATGTTTTATCAAGATTATGAACCTTTAATACGATATGGAAACGTAAAATCTCAATGGCTCTAAGAAGCACTACCATAGATATTAGAGATCATCATAGCCTTAGACATAGCCGATATATAGAGAAATAATTGTGGAAGCAAGAATATACGTCACCTAGACGCTCTAGAGGTAAGTATCAAACCTGTCCGTTATTCGCTTATTTTTTAAAAGTCATGCAAAACAAAGAAAGAAGGGACAGCGTTACATACTGTATAATCGGGCCGCACGTCCAATATTTACTGCTCAAGCTATTAATCTATAACAAGCAACAATCGTGCTGCAATTAGATAAACGTCGCGCTTTACATTCTTGTAAGCTAGCTAATAATCTAACGAAAATTCGGCAGCACTTCCCCTATTTTCCTTACTTTCTCCCAATACGACAACAACCCAAATTATCCACAGCAATACCAATAACACATATAACCCAACGAATCATATTTAACAGCCCCCTCCCCAAAACAGTTCCGTCTCGGCAACCATAGCAGCGAAGCAACGACACACCGAGCGATAACTCGTTTTATAATTCGCAACAGATCTACCTTATCGTATTCATCCTTTGGAGTACATACTCATAATCACATTTAACATAAATATAATGCCAAAACAGAATTTTCCCGCAGTTTGCTTTAATCAAAACAGCCCAAGCACCAACACGACACCACTAATAATCCGATTATGGTTTCCGTTCTTACTTAGTACATTCAATAACTAAAACAAACTTCCTAAGCTACTGGTCACGCACCTTCTTAAAATTAATGGATAATTAACAAAGGTATTCTAAATAATTAACACACCAAACAAGGAGATTACGAACCAAATTATTTGCAGCTGCTAGCCAAGAGTTGCAGGGTTGGTTTCTCCATTTCCATGCCTGCCTAAAACAAGTGGTGAAGAAGAAGATGATATGCAGCAATGCATTGAGTGGATTTCTACACCTCATTTAATAGTATGAAGTGGAGGCAGCCCCCCTCTACACCTGTCCACTAAGGCCAGCTCATAATCTGATCTTTTTAATTTTTGCGTTGAGTGGTGGGGTCCACTGGATTAAATATTAATCAGCCACCAATTATGAGTGGTGGGGCCCACTGGATTAAATTAATCCTAATCAGCCACTAATTAATCCCTCACATAAAGTTAATGGCACTTACATTAGCCAAATCATACTTAATATCACATTTGGAATTAATATCCTTGCCTAATATTTCTTTAATCACTTGGAACTTAAAATAAAATCTCATTCCCCGTACTTACGTCTACTAGATCATGATGCGCACTACGTATAAAAAAATACGAGGCATAACAGTTTGTTTGGGATGTCCGCTTGTACAGGGGCAGCCTTGTCGGCTGCGTACATCATTGTGTATTGTGTAGTGGCAGCCTTGTCGGCCTACGTATGTTATGATGCTTTGAATAGTGGCGGCCTTGTCGACTCGTGTATATTTTTATGGTTGAATGGTTATGACTCCTTATGAGACAGGTCCTCTTTATATATATATGACGTTGGGGTTGGCTTGATTTGATTAAATTCCATATTGTCTTAGTTTCAGTTGGTTATACTTAGCAGGTTTGTATGTTGGTGTCCAAAACGGGCACTAGTCACGGCCCATCGGGTTGGGTCGTGACACATCAAGACATCAACATATCAACATATAGATAATATGACATTTCCTCATCAAAGGCTATCAAAAGACTTACTTAAGTAGATCAAGAAGATAACGTCCATGTTTGACCTCTTCAAGACTACCCAAATAATCCTTAAGACTTCCTAAGTTCAGATCATCTCCACATAATCAACATCTTCCCTAACTAGAGTCATTCTTAAGACTCATCAAGTTAAGATACGAGGTAACCATTCCTATTCCCCCTTCACACCTTAACTAGCAACCCTCAACTACTCTAGATAAATACTTATTTCATTAACTTACTTTCTTACTTTAAATTAAGTCATTTCATATATTAATTCATTAAGACTCATACACCACATAGAGGACATTCAAATAATGGTCTTGGACAAGATCTAGGGACTCTAACTAACACCTTCAAAACCTATTGTGCAATGTCTACATAGCGTTCCATACAACCACCAAACTTCATAGAACTTCTCTAGTACTAGTAAGTATCCCGCATGATGAGAATAGACAATAACTGACATAGACCATGATATCTAGAAATAGAATCCAGAGTTCTAACCTACTCCGATGAGGGTGTTCTATTATCCATGGGTAGAACTAGGACACATCCCATGTAGGCACATGGTTAAGGAATATGAGGGGCTTTTATGCACTCTAGTCTCATTCTCAAGTAGAACTACATTGTACTATAGTCTCATTCTCAAGTAAATCTTCTTCACATAACATAATCACTAGGTGCTAGCCTTGGTTCTCATAGAGTAATTGACATTAAAGGATCACATGAAGAGGTTCCTTATCTATTTCATAACCTAGTCACATTCACCCTACCAAATATTCCACTAGGGTTTCCTTTCAATGGAGACTAAGATAGCTCATTAATGCCATGGGGTCATATTCAACCATACCACGCCTAGTTGTGTTTATAGAGGAATGTCCTTCTCCTCAACATAGTTACAATAATAGGAAGTCATTTCACAAAAAACCAATTTCTAGCATACCACTAGCTTTCATAAACATGCATCAACTTGGGAAAATCTTACAATTTTAGGCAAACACAATTAAACTAGCTAGACATGCCTTCATTTTAAAAATCGAGCCTACATTCATGCTTTCCAAACTATAAAAGTCACATAATTTTCAAGAGACTCAACATCTTTCATTTTAAAGAGGCTCAATTTCTCAATAATGGCTTAGATCACCACACGTTAAAAGTGACATAAACATCCTTCTTATATTAACTCATAAAGTTAAATGCACAAATAACATATAAAGATGCACAATCAACTTGAGGAAGCCATAATTTGGTCAAGATTCTATGTCATGCAATTTAGAATCTTCATAACATGCATAAGTTAGTGTCAACTAAGACATACATAACATATGGAGAACAAGCAACTCATACTTCATGAAAGACTCCCATCATGAACAAGCTATTAGAAATTCTTTAGTTCTTGCTCAATTAAGAATAGAAAGACAAGATTGAAATATCTACAACCTTACTACTCATAACATCATCCCTCACTTAGGGTAAACCTAATTAAAAATCAACTTAACCTAACCCCAGGAGGATCTTAGCTTACCAACCTTCATCACTATCACTTAAAAGTGATAACGAAACTAAAAGCAATTACTGTAACTCTGCCCTAGGAATACTAAAGGATATTCTAAACTTTATCACCTAGGCAAATTATCCCCCAATTGGGGTAAGCCTAATTACCATGCGTTTAAACCAGATGGTCAAGGCAAGTCAAATCCAATCTATATACTTCTCACACAAGAAGGTTCAACATTCTTGAGGGTTTTCACTCCTAAACTCTCATCAAGGAGTCTATCAACTGAATCATTAAGGCATAATACCTCATCATTCCTTTAAGTTCAACACCTAATGGAAATCCATAACATTCAAGTTAGGTCATACTACCCAACCACATAAGATATCTACTATACCATGAATACCAAGGGTCATGAAAAGCTTAGGGGAAACAATAGAGGAGACATAGCCATAAGGTCTCTTTCTCTTCTTTCAATACTAAGGTAACTTCAAAGTCATTCCAATTCACATCATCACCCTACAAATACAAGCATGCTACCCTCACTTCTAGGATCAAGCCTATACAAAAGACTATGATCCAAACAAAGAAACTATAAAGAACCACACATATACAATGGACAACATTTGAACAATTACACATATATAAGGCAACCTTGAACTATTAGACATACATATATAGGCAACATGCATTTTTGGCCATTTACCACACTTCCTAAAGCATTTCAAGTCCAACACATATAATAGGAATATCATCATACATAATCGTATAACAATACACTACTCCAAAAAGAGACTAATTTTAACTGTAATAACTTCATACTTTAACAATATCATGAAATACATTTATCATAATAACATTCCATTTCACATAGATATCATATATAGCCACAAAGGGCATCATATCTACATAATCCAAAGTTCACATTCACACATACTCATCAAACATAAAACCAAGATAAGCATTAAACTCACCTTTTCTCCCTCAAGCATAGATATATCATCCAAGCAATCACATCTAAAAGACCACCAGACAAGAAAACAGAAGACAGAGATCTTATAGAGTTTAAGTTCTATGGCACGACATGAGAATGATGAAAAAGAAAAACTCTATCCTTATATAGCCTCTCGCTCATAGATGTATCGCTCACCACGGATGATCAAGACTCTACTAGACGTGGAAAGATGAGACTTTTGGAACATAAAACCACTTCCATAACCTCGTGCTCTTATACCACATTTGTCATGATAGGGGAGAACCCCCTAGAAGTAACATGGAGTACTTGACCCCTTGGAGGTCTTATACAAGACCATATATCATTCATCGCATATTCATAGGTAAATTTAGTGGAAAATTCAAAACGTTAGATTGCACATCATATGCTAGAAAAATCCCCTCCAACATATATAAAATATGATAATACAAAGTTAGACTCTAGGTCTCTTTGTCATCTTTGACTTGAGTACATTATAGACCGAACTTTATAACATAATTCATTAACTAACATATTACAACTTTACTTAAAACAATGACATGTGAATTTCTTGAACTTAAGGATCCCTTTTCCTTGAGCTTGGGAAACACATAACAAGCTCCTCACCATAGAGACAACCTTTAAGCATTCATAACCGACACTTGTGTAAAAAAGTTTAGAAGAATGGTGTTAGTGAAAGAATGCACTAAGTATGGCAACCATGCATTTCAAAGGGACATTTTACTAGAAACCATGCATCATGCCTTTTTGTGAAATCTTCACAAATCATTGATACAATAGTATTATACAATTCATATACTTCACATAGGGTCATACATCATATAAAATCACACACTGCATTTAAGGCATAGTAATAGTCACTTTACACTAAGCATACTAAATTTACAGTAAGCTATTTTCTCATTACAGTGAACTCCTTTACTTCATAACTTCCCAAGTAACCCTCTAGTGAGGCTTGGTGCAATGAATCACCTCAAGGCCACAAGGTATTCATTCATTAACCTTCCTAACTCAATATATACATTCATAGTAGCATAGTACATCATAGACACATTTATGTCAAGACTTACAATATCATTACAGTAAGCTCTAGTCATTATGCACATATACTAACTTTGCTTCACATAGAACATTATAAGATCTTACTCACAATCCCAAACTAAGTCTACTAGTGCAATGCACATGTGAAGCCCCATAACCTTACCCATACTTATTAAACTTATCATGAGACCACAAGCCTTAACATTCACTTCATACATTAACATGACAAGCATAGACAACTTCATTCATGCCAAGCAAGAACTTTATCATATAGTCATTAAGACAAACATTATGCATGTAAGGATAAGATTACATAGACTCATACCATGCATTTCATCACACCAAATAGACTGTCTACACTACAATGCCAATCATAAGAAACATAAACATAGTCACATGCATTACAACACCTACCTACAACTCCCTTCAAGAGCTACTTGTGCAATGCATAGGTAAATTCCCATACCCCCACCTACACTAAGCAATTTCCCTTAGGTTATACTTGTTAGGGTTCTTAATTTACTTCCATTGTCCATTTTACATTAGGAAAACAATAACCTTAAACGACACTAAGACCATGGGTTCTAAACATTGAATTTGGTATTATAGAGCCTTACAACAATGGAAGGTGCTCTACCTAGAAAAGGTAGAACATTAACACATGCTAGCATACTAAGTGATATCATTTTCTAGATCCTATGGTTCAATCATAGTTTATGAAACTTGGAGGCATACATGGAATTATCACTCTATACCCTTTGGGCTATGAGGCTAATCACCTCGTGAGGACTATGGTGAACCCAACCTTCCCATATTGGGAAGAAACGTTTCACCCCTCATCTTCAAGTTCACTTGGTGCTAAGATAAGTTCCCTTTATTGAAAAGCCATTAGTATCTTTACTTTATAAAATATAATCTTAGATGAGTTAACTCCTCATATAATTTTCTCATAGGTCATAGATGAGAGTTCATCAACCTAAATCATGTGAGAAACTCTTTCACACGGACATAGCATATTCAAGAACCATCTAGTTTAATGTACAATTGAGAACACCTTTTAAGGCCCTTCTATTGACTAGATTATCATAGATGTGTGTGTGTATATACATGTGAGCAAACCTTGCACTTAACACCTTTAGACCACACATGTTCATACTTTACTTCATTCATGCATAAGGGCATATGTGTAACTACATGAGCAATCCTTTCATATAAACGCATTTAGACACCATACACATTCATACTTCATCATATCATATACTTAATCATCGCATATAATTTATATTCATTACATGTTCATGCATTGTTATTTATGTACTTAAATCACAAACCTAGGATTATGTTATCAAGGCACACATGTGCTATGCGTATACAAGGTCCAATATCCTTATCGATACTAGTACACCAATCAAGTCATCCTAGTTAAGGGATACATAACATACTTCATAGACATAACATTTACATGCATAGTGGTAGACATGACTGTGTATGAAAATTACCTTTCATTAGACACCATGAACCTATACTACTTGTAAGAATGCATGAAGTGTGAGTGTGTGCACATTGGTTAACATAATCACCTAATGGCTATCAAAAACACATTGAGGCAGCCACCCTGTTAGAACCACAATGCACATCCAAGCATAGACCACACAACACATACTAGCATAGGAGAAAATAAAACTTCAATACTTGCATTCAAGACTCCTTACCATAGCTAATCACATATTCACAAAGGGGTACATAGGTAAAGGGACATCAACCATCATAGTTCATCAATGGCAGCACCTAAACCTATCCCTAACATAGTTATATACATGCTTATACAATAGACATACTACCTAGATCACAAATAGAATAGAAGACTAGCTATGATACTTCACATTGGGTGATCATCACAACCACACATTCATACCACAGTATCCTTCAAGACCATGATCACATCACATATCTAATAACAATAAAGTGAACACCCCCACCATAAGTGGACCATACCATACAATGCCATACAAGGCTTCATCAACTAATAATTTTTATACAATAGACGGGAAGAGCATTCCTGTGAATTGATCAATACTCATATTTCCTAAACAATTAATTATAGGGAAGTCGCTAAATGTATATAAACATGGACGAAATCATGCATAAACCACCACAAGATCATGATACTAACATGTACACTACTTCACCAATTCAATAAAGAGTAGAGAGACAGATCACTTACCAATGTCCCTTTCTTTGTTCATCATGATAAACATTCATAATTCATAAAAGTAGAACTGCCCTAGAATCGAGATCATACAAGTGTTGTATATTAACAATCAATAGAAGATAGAATAACATAAATCAATACTACCTAATCTTCAATCTTTGATCCACATTGGATCCATTATATATAATTCATAATCAATTTACATGATAGACAGTAGATAACAATCAATTTAACAAAATTGAATCATATTATAATGCTCCTAACATCAAGATCATAATAACCAATACATAGGCTAAAACGAGAATTTGAAGGGATCATGGGTTCAAAATGGAATTGGATTGGAATTTGTTTTAAAATCAAAATATAATCAATGATTCATCAGATGAATTCTTTTGAAATCAATTTGAGAAAGAACTCATGGCTAGATTAAAAGATAGGAAAATTGATCATATTTGAAAACTTTGAAAGCAACTCTCCATATCTAGAGGTGAAGGATCACCATACCTCATTATATGAAGAAAAGACTAAAACTAGATGAACAACCTATAGAAATCCCATCAACAAGCTTACCTTAAGCTTCATCTCCCATGGAGGTTTTCTAGAGAGGATATTTTGGGAGAGGGAAGTCAAATATGAATCATGGATTGGGAATGGGGTTTTCACATTTGTAACCAACTCAATATACCCAAAAATAACCAAATAAACCACCTACGGTAAGATTAGGACGTGGGGTGAATTTCCCATTCACCCCTTCAATAAACAGTGCGCAGGCAACTTGTTGCAGCCTGCATCGATGGACAGCCATCGA
Organism: Solanum lycopersicum; assembly: GCF_036512215.1. Classification (NCBI taxonomy): domain Eukaryota; kingdom Viridiplantae; phylum Streptophyta; class Magnoliopsida; order Solanales; family Solanaceae; genus Solanum; species Solanum lycopersicum. The sequence continues at coordinate 33,130,547 of NC_090811.1, forward strand.
CGCCCCTTACTCCCAATAATGATCAGTAGGTGGCCACTGTCGTTTGGTTCTGAGGCTTATCATTGGTTGAGACTTCTCCAGGATAAGTGTGGGACGACGCCTCCCCATTGACGTGGCGACAACACACCTATTGGGCGTCGATTGAAGGTCGTAGGTAGATAGTGCCAATGTCATATATCGAGAGCCTTTGGGTCCCCCTTGATGGCCTTTTTCAGGGCCCTTGGTGAGTCATACCCAAACATTTACAACATAAATACAGACCTTAACATGTCAACGACCTTCCATACAAGTTTGAGCATCAAACAACAATAGCAGCACATCCAAACATGCTAGGCACACTCAAGTCACACATGCATGTCACGACCCGACCAGGGTGAGCCGTGACTAGTGCCCGTTTAGGACACCCACATACAAACCTGCTAAGTATAACCAACTAAAACTAAGACAATATGGAATTTAATCAAATCAAGCCAACCCCAACATCATATATATATATATATATAAAGAGGACCTGTCTCATAAGGAGTCATAACCATTCAACCATAACAGCATACGCGAGCCGACAAGGCCGCCACTATTCAAAGCATAATAACATACGTAAGCCGACAAGGCTGCCACTACACAATACACAATGATGTACGCAGCCGACAAGGCTGCCGCTGTACAAGCGGACATCCCAAACAAAACATGTCCAGACCATTATCTAAAACATATATATACAACCCACATAATGTCCACAGACCTCTAAGAGTACAGTAGTAAAACTCGACGGGACAGGGCCCCGCCATACCCATAGACAAGCAAAAGACTACACAAAAAGTTATGTACCAAAATGACTGGGCTACGAAACAATGGAGCTCTCCCGATCAGCAGAGTAGATATCCTAGGTGGGAGGATCACCGAACTGTGCGTCTACACCTGCGGGCATGAAACACAGCCCCCCGAGGAAAGGGGGGTCAGTACGGACAATGTACTGAGTATATAAAGCATAAGGTAAAGATCATAGGATACCAATATGGCAAGTCGAAACAAAATATCGCTACACATATACCCTTTTAAGTGAATATCATGCATATATTTAATATTTAAGGTGCCCAACTTCCCTAGTAAGGGGCTCAGCAAAAGAATCATCACGTCATCTCTGTCATCATCATCATCATGACCATCCTCATCACCAATCATAAATATAATATACATACCCGGCCCTCTAGTGAGGAACTTGGTGACATATGCAAGAAACTCCGCACGAACATTACCAGGCCCGGGACTCGGTGAAATGATAAATGACTCTATGCACGAGCAGAATATTATGAGCAACCATATGCAATTAAAGTCATTTCTTATAACTCAATAGAACAATCAACATGAACCAGCAAGGAGTATTACCACAGATTAATGTTTTTTCAAGATTATGAACCTTTAATACGATATGGACACGTAAAATCTCAATGACTCTAGGAAGCACTACCATAGATATTAGAGATCATCATAGCCTTAGACACAGCCGATATATAGAGGAATAATTGTGGAAGCAAGAATATACGTCACCAAGACGCTCTAGAGGTAAGTATCAAACCTGTCCGTTATTCGCTTATTTTTAAAAGTCATGCCAAACAAAGAAAGAAGGGACAGCGTTACATACCATATAATCAGGTCGCACGTCCAATATTTACTGCTTAAGCTATTAATCTATAACAAACAACAATCGTGCCGCAATTAGATAAACATCGCGCTTTACTTTCTTGTAAGCTAGCTAATAATCTACCGAAAATTCGGCAGCACTTCCCCTATTTTCCTTACTTCATCCCAATACGACAACAACCCAAATTATCCAAAGCAATACCAATAACACATATAACCCAACGAATCATATTAAACAGCCCCCTCCCCAAAACAGTTCCGTCTCGGCAACCATACCAGCGAAGCAACGACACACTGAGCGATAACTCGTTTTATAATTCGCAACACATCTACCTTATCGTATTCATCCTTTGGAGTATATACTCATAATCACATTTAACATATACATAATGCCAAAACAAAATTTTCCCACAGTTTGCTTTAATCATAACAGCCCAAGCACCAACACGACACCACTAATAATCCGATTATGGTTTCCATTCATACTTAGTACATTCAATAACTAAAACAAACTTCCTAAGCTACTGGTCACGCCCCCTTCTTAAAATTAATGGATAATTAACAAAGGTATTCTAAATAATTAACACACCAATCAAGGAGATTACTAACCAAATTATTTGCAGCTGCTGACCAAGAGTTGCAGGGTTGGTTTCTCCATTTCCATGGCTGCCTAAAACAAGTGGTGAAGAAGAAGATGATATGCAGCAATGCATTTCACCACTTTATTTAGCATAGAGTGGATTTCTCCACCTCATTTAATAGTATGAAGTGGAGGCAGCCCCCCTCTACACCTGTCCACTAAGGCCAGCTCATAATCTGATCTTTTTAATTTTTGCCTTGAGTAGTGGGGCCCACTGTATTTAATATTAATCAGCCACCAATTATGAGTGGCTGGGCCCACTGGATTAAATTAATCCTAATCAGCCACTAATTAATCCCTCACTTAAAGTTAATGGCACTTACATTAGCCAAATCATACTTAATATCACATTTGGAATTAACATCCTTGCCTAATATTTCTTTAATCACTTGGAACTTAAAATAAATCTCATTCCCCGGACTTACGTCTACTAGATCATGATGCGCACTACGTATAAAAAAATACGAGGAATAACAATGCACGTCTCAAGAGCTAACTTTTGAACGTCTTAGACTGGACGTTCTTAGATTTTTGACTTCCAAATGACTTATAATCAATCATAAATGCTTTAAAACACTCAATTAACATATTAACAAGCTTACTGGAACATGTGAGGCTCTAGACACCCAAACTCACTCTGATGGTTTTACATAAAATCTGAGGCAGCGAAGGTGGCTGGAGCTATAAAAGATTATGACATTGATATCTTTTATCATCCTGGTAAAGCAAATGTAGTAGATGATGATTTAAGTCTTAAAATATTAGCAAGCACTGGGCAGTCTTTGGAAATACGAGGAATAACTAAGGATCTATGCCAACTAGCTAGCTTAGGGGGTTCACCTACTTGAATCTCCACATGAAGGGGTTATTGTGCAAAATAAGGCAGAATCCTCATTCGCAGTGGAAGTGAAAGAGAAGAAGTACACTAATCTTAGTCTCTTACATCTTAAGGAGAATGTAAAACATGGTATGACAACGGCATTTGAGCTTCTGCAAGAGGGAGTACTTCGATATCAAAACAGTTGTGTGTACCTAATGGATATACACTAATAAATAGGATCATGATGGAAGCACATCATTCATGATACTATGTTCATCCGGTGTCGACTAAAATGCATTATGATCAACATGTATTTTGTCAATGTCTTGCCTCGCCCATTCCGAAAATTTGACTCCATATGGGTAATAATTGATAGAATAACTAAAGCAGTGGTTCATGCTGGTGATGACTTCTTATACACATGAGGAGTATGCGAGGTTGTACATCAAAGAGATAGTTCGAATATATGGAGGCCAATCTCTATAATATCTGTCTGAGGAGCTCAGTTCACTACAAACATTTTGAAGTTGTTTTAGGAGAGTTTGGGAACACAAGTGAACTTAAGTACAACCTTCCACCCATATACGGATGACCAGGCAAAACCTACAATTTAAACACTTGAGAATATGCTGCGAGCGTGTATATCAAATTTCAAGGGTAGTTGGGATGATGACCTACCACTTATTGAATTTGCTTATAAAAATAGCTACCGTTCGAGTATTAAAATGGCACCTTATGAAGCTTTATATGGTAGATCGTGTAGATCAACAATTGGATGGTTCGAAACAAGTGAAACTGCCTTATTAGGGACAGATCTTGTTCATCAAGCTATGGAAAAAGTCAAAGTGATACAGCAGCGGTTAGAAATAGCTAAAAGTTGACATAAATCATATGCGCATGTTAGAATGAGAGGACGAGAACTTTCTACAGAGGATTGAGTGTTCTTGAAGGTGTCTCAAATGTGGTTTTGTAAAAAGGGAAATTTGATGTCACGTCCCGGATTCTGGTATCCGAATCTCAACCGGCGTCGTTGACCTCTCAGAGATCGCAGACAAGCCTCTTCTTGCATTTATCACATTCATATGGTTAATTTTAACAGAAAATTTAAAAATTTGTTTATATTTGAAGTATACGTAGACTTCATATTATGAACATATAAATGCGTATTTGTAAGGAAGTTCATTGCTCATATACCAACCATCTAGTTATAGAAACATACAACTTGAAATACATTTAATCTCATATCATAAGTAATACTTTCCAAAATGGCATAATTACCAGTGTCTGAATAAAAAAGGAAAAAAACACTAATAGAACATACTCCACTAGTTCAAACCTACTACTAAGGGAGAAATGTAAAGGCAAGCATCCTCGAATGCATGAGGACCTACCATGTCCAGATGAAATCTCTGAGTCCGAACAGCTGCAATGATACCTTCAACATCCACTTGAACCTGCATCTAAAATAGTAATATTGTATGGAATTAGTACACACTTGTACTATGTATGGGTACATGCAGCAACACATAACGATAATGCATTAAAAGGAATGGTTCTTCCTAATCAACATGCTTCCTTAGAAGGTCAAGTCTCGTGACTTTCCTAATTCATAATAGGAAGGTCGTGCTATGATTATGTCACACATCATACATACATAGGTTCACATAACATACATTTCATGTTTCATATATCATACATTTCATATCCACGAGACCTTAGAACTATGGACGTATCATTAAGACATTCCAAGTGAGGGCCTAACATATGGGACCTCAACCCGAGGGCCTCCTTTAACAAACATAGAGTCTGCTTTATTCATACATTCGTACTTAACATTATTCTTTCCATTCATTCATAGGGTGATGTAAACTCTAGCTATACCTAGGATGAAGTTTAAGACTCTCATCGGGATCATGAAGTGCAATTACCAAGAATGACCTAATGTCATTACTTGAATCTGCTTTCACCTCCTGATTGTCTTGCACAAATACCTTTCAGTATCGTTCATTTTATTATCTTTCATAGTTTGAGGAACTTCAACCTTAACCGACATAGATCATGTAAGCATCTTGAAATCCGGTGTCTCCCCCACACCGAAAAGAGGTGGAGTCACTAGCCAAAGTGAAACAAAAAACATGGTAGCTTTAAGGGTTTGAACCAAGCTAGTTCCCTATGTTGCCAACATAGTTCAAACACCAGGAGTATTAGGGAGACCCATACCCACCTTGGTGGGACAGTCTCATCTCATGAGATTTATGTGAACCTTCACCCTTCCCAAAAGAAGGCATCACCACTCATAACTAGCCTATCGATGCTTAGTTTAAAGTTTCTATTTACATTCAACTCATACATCATCAAAGCTTGCTTCTTAGCATGAGATTGTCATAGCTAATTAGATAATTTCCCATTTCTTCTTTACGTATTAAGTGTGAATTGTCCTTACATTGACACATAGATGTTATTTTGACTTGTCTCTTAATAGTCAACACTCTCTTAGGTGAGTACTTTTAGTGACCTTTACTTAGGCTTGGGTGAGACTTGTCTCACAATTCATCTTAACCTCTTATCATGTTGTCACCATTTTCATTAGCATCGTAGTTTAACATAATCACTCACCTCATTACGTGAATGTTCATTTCTTCATTTTGCCCTTAACTTACATCATATGTCATGCTCATGGCCTTTAGTGTACTTTACACTCATGGTAGTACCCCTTTCGTCTTACATCATATAGGGCTTACTTTTGTGATTTAAGTGGTCTTAGATTTTCTTTTTATTTGACACTAGGCATTTTAATCACTTCTTACCCGTGCCTTTCTTACTTGTGGCTTAGGTTCACTCACCTTGCAAACGTACGGTTGACATATGCTTCCACAGGCACAAGCCAAGAGGATTTACTTATATTTGGCTAAGTATTTCATGATCATCTAATTGCAAATTGGGCAAGACTTATATATTATGAAATTTCAGCCAAGGAACCCGAGTCCGATCGCTAGTGGATGTGTTTTATTTTATTATATGTAATATTTATGTACCTCACAATTTCGGTCAAGGTGATCCGTGTTCGAATCCCTTGGGCAGCATATATTTTTTATAATATATGAGACATGCATCTCGCACGTTTTTCCTTAAGGTAGGTTCGATTCCCTTCCTACACACAACATTATTTCCTTTTAATTTACTCAAGACCTCTTCATCTAGTGTTAGAACCTTGAGGTCTTGAGTTCGATTCCTAGGCGTAGCATTTTCTTTATTGGAATTTAGTCGAGTCTTATCTAATTAGCATTAGGTCCTTAATTTCATTTTCTTACATTTTAGTCTAGACAATTTCGTTTAGATTTTTATATCAACTCTAACCAATACTTTAGCTTAAACTTATGTCCATATATCCATACCATTTCTTTGTGCATTGATGTACATGGCCGAGAATTTTATATTCATTTTAATTCGGCAATTAGTATTTCATTTTAGATCATCATTTTCACTTACTTTTCATGAACATCACGGTTTCATCATCATATATATGTTAATAACACGACAATTACATAAAACATAATTCACCACGTTCTTGAAAATAATCCGCAATATGCATCTCATGGTATTAGTATTATCGTGTACATAAAACATACATACAATCAGACACACATAAAATGATCATAATCTGTCCAAAAACATCACATTGTACACAATCACGAACGTTCCTAACATTGTCTACCAGCAAACATACAAACGCATGCATCAACTTTAAAGAGGATCTAATGACAGGGGCATGCAATGGGGGCAACCTTAACTTTTCGATAGGAATATGTTCTGAATCTTATGGGACTCTTGGGAAAGGGACAAAGACCCATACTTTTTAAACTCACACAACCAGCCACAACCACACGTCCTAACACACGCACAAACCTCTCTTTCGAGCCTTGATTCTTGTTAACAAGTAATGCTGTTTACATGATTTCTTAAAGCACTTAGGCGTACAATTTTTCTTTTGATATTTGATGGATGAAGTTGAGAACTCTGTAGAACAGTAGGTTTATTTTTCTGTTTCTGAATTACAATGTAAAGTTGAGAAATATTTTATGAAGAGGTAATTAATTAAGAGTGCACATTGAGTATACTCCTAGTGGGAGTCGTGCGCCTTTATCCTTGGGAGTTTGTTGTTGACTTATTTAACACAATTTAAATGATAAAATCAAATTATATTCTACATATTAAGTTACTATGATGACACTCCTTATTTTTTGTCTAATTTAAATAAATTAAATCGCCAACTTAGTGCCTCCAAATCGGCTAGAACCCGAGTATGGAGATCCGGTCAAACTCAGGTTTGACCACCGAGATTTGACCTATTTTGACCAATTAAAAACCTTATTTAATTAATTAAATATCAACCTAGGGTAATTACTATACTACCCCTAGCCCCAAAATTATCTTTTTACCCCTAGAATCCTTAAAGCCTAGGACTAACCCTCTATGTCCGGTTAAGACTCACCCGCGCGAATCATAGTGTTCGGGTAACCTAACACGGCTGGAACCAACCCTGCCTTGCTCAACCAACTCACCAAGTTTGTTGGCTTAGATGGTGCATAGGTTCAAGGGTCTGGTTCCACGCGCATCAAGCTGTGTGAACCCGATCTAACCTATGCATTCTAGGTACGCTTATGTCTTACATAGCATAGTCAGTTTTGGGTTGCTACATTATATCCCCTTGGGAATATTCATACTCGAATGACATTACTCATTATTTAACAAGAGGGTGATTTTCTAAAGTTACTTCATCATACTGTAACGTTTCTAAACATTTGATCCATAATTATATGGGTGGTGCATATCATGCAAGCTTATCTAAGGCTTCATTCTTGAGATTGAGGAATTTCCTTCTCAATCATACTTAACTTAATGCCAAACATAATTCATGCAACACTAAAATTATGCCTATGCTACACAAAAACAGAAACATATATTGCAAACATAACTCATTTTAACTCATATAGTGACCATTTTAAAACATATGATTAGTGACTTATTACACCAAGTTTACTACATCTCTTAGAACTTAGAGTTTCTTAAACATGAATCAGACTTTAGGAAAAGAATATCTAACCTTAAGAACTAAGCAAATGAGGATAGCTAGATCTCATGTCATCCTCGGCATCCCACATTGCTCCCTCAACAAGGTGGTTCCATCATAGGACTTTCACGCTGGCAATCTCCTTGTTCATCAAACACGTCACTTGACGATCAAAAATATCGATTGGAACCTCTCTATAGGAAGGCTCTCATGAAATCCTAACCCCTCAATAGGAAGGATGGATGTTGGATCACTTAGACACTTCTTAAGCATTAAAATGTGAAACACTGGATGAAAAGAAACCAAATCTTGAGGTAACTTCAATTCGTAGGCAATATTTCTTACTCACTGCAAGACCTCATAAGGACCTATATACCTCGGACTCAACTTAACTTTCTTATCAAAACTCATCACCCCTTTCATGCGTGATATCTTTGAGTATACCTGATCACCCACCTCAAACTCTAAAGGTCTCTTTCTATTATCTGTATAGGATTTTTGACAACTGTAGGCAGTAACCAATCTATCTCTGATCATTGTTACCTTCTCCGTAGCCTCATGTACGATCTCAAGGCCAAGGATGTAATATTTTCCTACTTCAAACCACCCTGCATGAGATCTACATCGTTGAACATATAATGCTTCAAAAGGTGTCATTCCAATACTTGAATGGTAGCTATTATTGTAAGAGAACTCTATCAGTGGCAAGTGAGAATCCCAACTCCCCTTGAAGTCAATAACATAATCTCTCAACATGTCTTCAAGGGTCTGGATGGTACGCTTTGCTTGTACATCCATCTGCGGATGAAAAGCAGTACTAAGGATCCGTTTGGATGGGCTTAATAAAAGCAACTTAAAAAAAGTACTGAAACTTATTTTTAAAATAAGCAGTTATGCGTTTGGATAAAAGTGCTGAAGTTAAAAAAAAGTTGTTGATGTGTTTGGCATATAAGTGCTGATAAACAGCTTTTTAAATCAAAATGTCTGAAATACCCTTAAAAGATGTTAACATAATAAAAGTTAATTAATTTATATTTTATAGACATAAATAATTATATTTAGCTATCATTCACATATTTCTTTCTCATCACAAATTATTTATAAGAGGAATATTAACTTATTATAGATTTAAAAGATATATAATTTGAATAGATTAAAGAACGATTTAAGATTTTATTTTAGTTTCATCCATAGGTAATAATAATTGTCTATCATTCACATATTCCTTTATTATCACAAATTATTTATAAGAGGAATATAAATTTTTATTTGAGTTATATGTGCAAATTATTTTACATTTTAATAATATATAATTTTAATAGATCATTTGAAAGATTTAAGATTTATTTTATTTTCATTCATTAGTAATAGTAATTGTCTATCATCCACATGTGAAAAGGGAAAGATAGAAGAAAGAGATGTTAGGGTTATGTGGGTAATTTGGAGATGTATAAAAATATTAAGGGCAAAAAGGTAAAAATGTGGTCAACTTAAAACAACATATAAGATGGAAAAAAAAGCACCCCTACCCCAGCTTTTAACTTTTGGCTTAAAATAAGTTTTTTTTAACTTAAAATAAGTTATTTTGAGTATTGCCAAACAGCCAAATAAGTCAAAAACCAGCTTTTAAGTCAGTTTGACCAGCTTTTAAGCTGAGCCAAACAGGCTCTAAGCTTTACCTCTACCCAAGCCTTTTTGGAAAGATCTCCAAAAAAGGGAAGTAAACTGGGCTCCCCTATCCGAGATGATAGATAGAGGAGCCTTCTCACTATCTCATCAATATAAAGCTTGGCATAATCTTTTGCTTTGTAAAAAGACTTCATAGGTATGAAGTGAGCGGACTTGGTCATTCTGTCAACAATAACACAAATGGAATCATGTAGTTACCTAGTCTTTGCCAGACCAACCACAAAATCCATATTGCTAGCCTCCCACTTCTATGTTGGAATCTCAATCGTCTGAGTGAGACCCCTAGGCTTAAGGTGTTCTGCCTTAACCAGTTGGCAATTCAGACACTCCTCCACGAACATAGAGATATCTCTCTTCATGCCTTCCCACCAATAGACCTCTTTAAGTTCATGATACGTCTTGGTGTCACCTGGATAAATGGAGTACCTAGAACCATGAGCTTCTGCCAAAATATTAGACCTCAAATTATCAACATTAGGCACAAATAACCTGTTTTGGTACCTAAGTACACCATCCCCTGCTAGGGAAAATGAGCATTCAACTTACTCAATATAGGTCAACTCCATGAGTACTAGGTCAAGATGCTGATTGGCTTTAACATCTACAACAAATGACGATTCAGAACTTGAGTGAACCGAAACACCTCCAATTGGTGCATCTGCCAGCCGTACACCCAATGTAGCCAATTGGTGTACCTCTTTAACCAACTTCTTCTTCTCTTCATCAATATGAGATATGCTGCCCATGCTCAATCGACTCAACACATCAGCCACTACATTAGCCTTACCCGGGTGATAATAAATACTCATATCATAATCATTGAGCAGTTCTAGCCATGTCCTCTGACAAAGGTTCAACTCCCTCTATTTAAAAACACACTGAAGACTTTTATGGTAAGTATATACAGAAAAATGTACACCATATAAATAATGTCTCCAAAGTTTTAATGCAAACACCACAACAGCTAACTCAAGACCATGAGTAGGATATTTCTTCTCGTGGATTTTCAACTGTCTCGATGCATATGCAATCACCTTGCCTCCCTGCATAAGAACACATCCCAAACCTACTCGGGAAGCATCACAGTCCACCACTCCTCGGCAATGTGAGAACCGAGGCTGAAGTGAGTCGGTCTTTAAGCCCTTGGAAGCTCTTCTCACATTTTTCAGACCACTCAAACTTCACCTTCTTCTTCGTCAATGTTGTCAATGGAGTAGCAATAATGGAAAAGCCTTCCACAAACCTGTGATAGTAATTGGCCGAACCCAGAAAACTTCTTGATCTAAATCATTGACTCTAACTAAGTGGTACAAATACCCCTTACTACCCTTTTTCTATAGTCTATTGTAGCATAACACTTATGAAGCAAATTCACACCTTAGCTATATCCTTGAGTTGGTATGCAGCCAACTTTGCCTTCTCCTCTTCATTAGTACTCATAACAGGCTTTTAGAATTTACCATGCATTCACCTCCATGCGAACATCCACGTCTTCTGTTCATTCTGGGCATTTCCATTATGGACCATTCTTGGGAAGACCAAATTTTGAGTTTGGCGCCTTAGATCATTCGTCCATCCTAGTTCTTGTGTGTATTCTTCTACACGTTCACACAAGAAGGAAGATATATACTTAGAATGAGAGAGTGTCAAAGCTATAGATTGTACGATAAAGAGTAAAAGAAGAGAATATTTCCTATCATTGCGTAGTCTCTAAGTCATTATTGTGGCGCGCTTTACAATCATAAGCTAGAAACTACGTAACGTGGTTGTTTTGAGATTTAGTTCCCAGGTTATTTAACCTCATGCTCTAATATCAACTTTGTCACGACCAAGATTCTTGAATCCGAATTGCAACCAGCGTCGTTGACCTAATATTCATATGGTTATTTTAGCGAAAAATTTAAAAATTTTTGTTTATATTTGAAGTATATGTAGATTTCATATTGTAAACATATAAATGCGTATTTTTAAGGAATTTCATTGCTCATAAATCAACCATGTAGTTATAGAAACATACAACTTGAAAGAAATAGAATCTCATGTCATAAGTAATACTTGCCAAAACAACATCATTACCAGCATCTGAATAGAATAGAAAAAGAAACACTAGCGGAACATACTCCACTAGTTCAAACCTACTTCTAAGTAAAAATTGTAAAGGAAGGCATCCTCGAATTTATCATGACCTACCAAGTTCGGATGAAATCTCTGAGTCCGAACAACTTCAATGATACCTTCAACATCACCTGAGACTACACCAAAAATAGTCATATTGTATGGAATCACTACACCCTTGTACTAAGTATGGGTACATGCAGCAACACATAATGTAATGCATGAACAACAATGACTATTCCTAGTCAACATGCTTTCTTAGAAGGTCAAGTCTCTTGACTTGCCTAATTCGTAATAGGAAGGTCATGCTATATTTATGTCACACATCATATAGACATGTATTCACATAACATACATGTCATGTTTCATATGATATATCATACATTTCATATCCACGAGACCTTGGAATCATGGACGTAGCATCAAGACATCTCAAATGAGGGCCCAACATATGGGACCTCAACCTGAGGGCCTCCTTAAACAAACACAGAGTCTGCTTCATTCGTTCATTCGTACTTCACATTATTCATTTCATTCATTTATAGGCTGACGTAAACACCACCAGCTATACCTAGGATGAATTTAAGACTCTCATCGGGACCATGAAGTGTAATGACCAAGAATGACCTAATGACATTACTTGAATATGCTTTCACCTCCTGAGTGTCTTGACCAAACACCTCCGGCATCGTTTATTTCATTATTTTCATACTTTGAGAAACTTTAAACTTAACCGACATATATCATGTGAGCATCATGAAATCTGGTGTGTCCCCCACACCGAAAAGAGGTTAAGTCACTAGCCAAAGTGAAACCAAAAACATGCTAGCTTTAGGGGTTCGGACAAAGCTAGTTCCTTATGTTGGCAAAATAGTTCAAAGACTAGGATATTTAGGGAGACCCATACCCACCTTGGTGGATAGTCTCATCTCATGAGATTTCTGTGAACGTCCGCCCTTCCAAAAAGAAGGCATCACCACTCATAGCTAGCCTATTAGTGCTTAGTTTAAAGTTCCTATTTACATTCAACTCATACATCATCGAAGCTTGCTTCTTATCATTAGGTAGTCATAGATCATTAGATGATTTCTCATCTCTTCTTTAGGTATTAAGTGTGAATTGTCTTTACACTTACATATAGAATGTGTTTGATACTTGTCTCTTAATATTAAACACTCTCTTAGGTGAGTACTTTTAGTGACCTTTATTTAGGCTTGGTTGAGACTTGTCTCGCCATTCATCATAGCCTCTAATCATGTTGTCACAATTTTCATTCGCATCACAGTTTAACATAATAACTCACCTTATTACGTGAACGTTCATTTCTTCATCTTGCCCTTAACTTACATCATATGTCATGCTCATGGCCTTTAGTGTACTTTACACTCATGGTAGTACCTCTTTTGGGTTACATCATATATAGGGCTTACTTTTGTGATTTAAGTGGTCTTAGATTTTCTTATGATAAAAAACTAGGCATTTTAATCACTTCTTATTCATGCCTCTCTTACTTGTGTCTTAGGTTTACTCACCTCGCAAAAGTACGGTGGACGTATTATTCCACAAGAACAAGCCAAGAGGCTTTACTCATATTTGGCTAAGTGTTTCATGATCATCAAAGTACGTATTGTGCAAGACTTATACATCATGTACTTTCAGCCAAGGAACCCGATTCGATCCCTAGTGGGTGTGTTTTATCTTACTGTATGTAAGACTTATGTGCCTCAAAATTTCGGTCAAGGGGTCCGTGTTCAAATCACTTGTGCAGCATATATTTTTTATTATATATGATACTTATGCATCTCACACGGTTGGCCTTGAGGCCGGGTTCAATTCCCAATTTACACACAACATTATTTCCTTTTAATTTACTCAAGACCTCTTCATCTAGTGTAAGAACCTTGAGGTCTCGGGTTTGATTACTAGGTGTAGCATTTTCTTTATTTGAATTTAGCCGAATCCTCTCTAATTAGCACTAGGTATTTAATTTCATTTTCTTACATTTTAGTCTAGACAATTGTTTTAGATTTTTATATCAACTTTAACCAATACTTTAGCTTAAACTTATGATCATTTATCCGTACCATTTCTTTGATCATTGATGTACATGGACGAGAGTCTTAGACTCATTTTAATTTGGCAATTAGTATTTTATTTTAGATCATCAGTTTCACTTACTTTTCATGAACATCACGATTTCATCATCATATGTTAATAACACGACAATTACATAGAACATCATTCACCATGTTCTTGAAAACAATCCATAATATGTATCTCATGGTATAAGCATTAGAGTGTACATAAAACATCCATAAAATACGACACATAAAATTATCATACGCTATCCGAAAACATCAAGTTGCACACAATCACAAACGTTACCAGCAAACATACCAACGCATGCATCAACTTTTAAGAGGATCTAATGACAGTGGCATTCAACGGGGGCAATCTTAACTTTTTGATAGGAATATGTTCTGAACCTTAGGGTACTCTTGGGAAAGGGACAAAGACCCATACTTTTTCAACTTTCACAACCAGCCACAACCACACGTCCTAACACACGCACAAGCCTCTCTTTCAAGCCTTGATTCTTGTTCACAAGTAATGTTCTTTACGTGATTTCTTAAAGCACTTTGGCGTACAATTTTTCTTTTGATTTTTGATGGATGAAGTCGAGAACTCTGTAGAACAGTAGGTTTATTTTTCTGTTTCTAAAGTACAATGTAAAGTTGTGAAATATTTTATGAAGAGATAATTAATTAAGAGTGCACATTGAGTACACTCCTAGTGGGAGTCGTAGCGCCTCTTTCCTTGGGAGTTTGTTATTGACTTATTTAACACAATTTAAATGATAAAATCAAATAATAATCTACGTATTAAGTTACTATGATGACACTCCTTATTTTTGTCTAATTGAAATAATTAAATCGCCAACTTAGTGCCTCTAACTCGGCTAGATCCCGAGTATGGATATGCGGTCAAACTTGGGTTTGACCATCGAGGTTTGACCTATTTTGGCCAATTAAAACCTAATTTAATCAATTAAATATCAACCTAGGGTAATTACTATACTACCTTGCCCCAAAAATACCTTTTTACCCCTAGAACCCTAAAGCCTTGGACTAACCATCTAAGTCCGGTTAAGACTCATCCACGTGAATCCTAGTGTTCGGGGACCTAACATGGCTGGACCAACACTCCATAGCTCAACCAACTCACCAAATTGGTTGGCTTGGATGGTGCATAGGTCCAGGGGTCTGGTTCTATGCGCATCAAGCCATGTGAACCCAGTCTAACCTATGCATTCTAGGTACGCTTAGGTCTTACTTAGCATAGTCCTTTTTGGGTTGTTGCAGTTGATTCCGCGCTATATCGGTACATATAAGATTATTTGAAAAGTCAGCCAAGTAGCCTATGAGTTAGAGCTACCACAAGAGCTTTCATCAGCTCATCTGGTGTTTCATGTCTCAATATTTCGAAAATGCAGAGGTGACCCATCTTGTATTACTCCTTCTAAAGGTGTACCTGTTACGGGAGATCTCACTTATGAAGTAATACTCATTGCTATTCTTGATAAAAAATTTAGGAAGTTAAGAAATAAAGAGGTAGCTTCTGTAAAAGTGTAATGGAGGAACCAACAAGTAGAAGAGGCTGCATGGGAAGCAGAAGAATCAAGGAAATTGTAGTATCCTCATCTCTTTTAGATCCATAGAAAAATGAAAATGCTTACTTTAGACGCTGTCAAGTAAGTGTAAATCTATATGTATTATGTGATTAATAGTAGTACTTACTTAGGCTTTGCCCTTTTTGGAATGTATAACTATGGTAATATTCGACGACGAATGTTTTAAGGGGGGTAAGATGTAATAGCCCGTATTACGCATATGCTTGTTCGATTCTTGTGATACTGGCCTTATAGTATATGTGAGGGACCATGTTTCCTATATGATTAGTTCTGCCAAGTCCCAATATAGTTAAATCCCAAGTGAAAGCAAGTAGGTGCATCACCTAGTTTTACCTTTTGAGTTTCTTGGTGAACGTAAGCAGGTGCATCACATACTTGACCAATTAGTGTTGGAAAATGGACCAAAAAAGGGGTAGGTCGTAAAGGATATTTTTGTGTTCAATAAAGCTCTATATAAATCCAATATGAGATGATATTTTCACCCATTTTAACATTAAAATGAGGATTAACTCCATATTTTTCTCTCTTTTCTCTTAGAGATTAAACCAGCAGCAGCCTTAAAGTTCTTCTAGGGTTCTTGAAGAAACCCTTATATCTACAAACCTGGTAAGTGAAAACACATAGATTTAACTAATTCTCTTATGGATGATTAGGAAAACATGTTATTCATGCGATAGTATAAGTACAAAGACAGAATATTTGAGAAGCTACTGTTCACTTCCTTAATTATTAAGATACCATTTTATTCTTCTTTGGTTAAGTGTGAAGGGAATCTGAAGTTCTAGACGAATTCAAGTTATAAGGAGAAGTTGAAGAAATTTAGGTAAGGTGACTGCTCCATTTTTGTCCTCCTTATGTATGAGTTTGAGTGAGGAATTAGGGGTGTGATGTCATGAAAAACTCAAGGGGGTCCTGAGCTTGATTATTGGTTGTATGATAAAGAATATTTGAGGTGTTTTATGTGTATTGTTGCTAATGCAGCTTGATTAATATTGAGAAAGGATATATAATGTATGTGTCGGATAGAGAATGAGGGTGTTGTGATACACATTATGTTAAAGTTAGCTACTGTTTTAGGAGGGTCAGGGTGTGATAGCTGCTAATTTTTGTTTACCGTGACTTATATCCTTGATTAAAATTGAAAAGGGGTGCCTGAATTGTGATAGTTATATCGGTCAGAGGATACCGTATGTAAAACTATTCGATTCCATATTCCTTGGCGTGACATCTGATACATGTGATTAATATCAATGAAGTGAATCTCCTAAGTTACATTTATAGTGAAGGAAACATAGCGGCAGTGTACGATATCCAAATAGCTAACAATATTTCCCCCTCTCCTAAGTGCATAGAACTACTTCATTATATGTTTACAATTTTGTACTTGTGTAGTTATCCCCCATGTACTGGTATGGAAATGGTATTTACGAAAGAAAGTCTGGTGAATCCTCGTCTTTGTTATTTGAAGTCAATTGTGTCATTGAGATCTTAAAATAATGTGTTGATGTTACAAAGATCCTTATGTCATTGTTACTGCCTTGAAGTATTATTTTCATGTCTTCAACTAGTGGTCCATATTTCCATATATTTTAAATGATTATGACCACAAAAACAACATCTCAAAAGAGTTGTGATTATCCAAATAACAATCCCAAAAGAGTTATGAACTAATTCCAGCACCGGTCGACCCCAGCTGGTACATAAGGGTGGCAGCTCAGGGACTTAAGCCTAGCATAAGCCGATCCACTAGCTAGTATTCCTATGGGGCGACATAGTTAAGGTAGTTAAGGAACTAGGAGATATGTATTTAACCCTCTAAATGGCCACAAGCATTGGATTCCTCATCTCATGAGAATCATTGTGAACCTACCTTCCCACATTAGGAAGGGACACCTCTCATTTCTAATTTTCTTGGTGCTAAGCTAAAGTGTCTTTTTGAAATATCTTCAAGACTTTCTTAAAAATCATATCTTTATATAGCCCATAGGAGATAACCCCTTGTATAATCATGTCATTAGATCATTAGGTATTGCACAAGAATTTTCTTTCAATACAACCCTTCATGTACTGAGATCATCATATCATTGGCATATCATAGTAAGGCACACAAGTGATTCAAATTCAACCTTGTATCATCATACCCTTAACATGATCTAACAATTCAACATATTCATGACATTTAATGACATTCATCATATCATCTTCTTCTTAATATAATCACTTATATTGCATCAATTGAACACCATCGTCAAGTATAAACCATCATCATTTAAGGCAAAACTCATAATTATAAAGTCTTACAAAATAGCCTTCAAAGCCTTCTTCAAGATCTTACCACCTATACAACAATATTCATTCATCAATTTAATTTATATAATCATATAATAGTAATATATACATGAAATAAGTTAATTGCATCATCACTAATCAAACCAACCTCAATGGAGAACCTACGGTTAGGAAAAAGGGTTCATTTATGGATTCCTTCATAAAACTAGGTCAAAGACTAAGAACTACAACAAGTAACAAAAATTCATTCCTAATCTATCAATAATAATCAAAGGAATTCAACATCAAATCAATTTGAAAGATCATTCATGAAATTGGAAGAAAACCCATCTTTTAGACATCATTAGAAACCAATTTATAAGAGACACTTGGGGAAAGAGATCCCAAAAGTGAATAGCTTCTATACCTTAGGTTTTCTTGAAGAATGATGGATTAAATATTGAGTCTTGGATCCCTAATCAATCTTGGAGTTCGTCTTTAATGGTGGTCTTTGGAATAGAGAGAGAAAGTAGAGAAAATTTGGAGAGAATCGGGTTTGGGGAAATAATGATTGTTGAGTTAGTTTAATGAGGGTTTAAATCTTATATAGTCCCCAAATAACTTAATTAATCACCCCTTGACCCCTAATTAATTATTTAACTAACTGACTATTAACCCAACTTAAACTAAAACTTACTAGTGAACTCTCCCTCCAAACGATAGTTGCCCGTCTACGCCTCGTCGACCAATCGGCGACTCCGTCATGTCACTCCGTAGTTTGTAACGGATAGGTGATTTTTGAAACCATATTCTAAAATTGCTGAATATTTACAAACGACCACCATCGACGAGTTGTTGGGATGGCTCGTTGATTGGTTCTGTCCTTAGCCACTATCAAATGACAACTTTGGGGTCAAATGATAGGGTCCTCTCTAAGGACCCTTAGGGTGGTCCTTGGGGAGTTGTACTTGGACATTTCTACCCTAAACACACTCTAGCACTTCTTAATTGAGTATATTACTTTTTATAGACTTAGAAACATTGTTCTAAGGCTTGTTCATCTAGTAATCAAGAGGTAAACTAGACTCAAGTAATGACTCTAGTCCACTCTTGGTCATTGAATAGTGAACACTATATGTAATATGTTATATGTTGTTTGCAATATAAAAAAATGATGATGCATGTTACTCAAATAGCATGACTTTCCTAATCTTATTTGGCAAGTCCAACTGACTTGGCTTTCCATAACTCATATCGTTCGGAGAGAGATATTCTTAATCATGTATGTCCTTGGTGTGTATTTGCATACAGCCATACTTAGTACAAGTGTGTACTAAATACATTATACAATTTTAGGTGCAGGTTCAGGAGGGTGTTGAAGATATTCATTGCAGTTGTTCGGATATCAGAGCTCTTCATCTGGACTTGGTAGGTCCCATGTATTCGAGGATGCCTGCCATTATTTTTCTAGCTTAGTGATATGTTTAGGCTAGTGAAGCATGTTCCACTAGTATTTCTTTCCTATTTTGTTCAGACTTATGAATTGGTGCCATTTTGGCAATTGTTACTTATGCTATAAGACAATTTATTTCAAGATTGAATGACTCTTTATTAGATGGTTGATACACATGAGTAATGAACTTCTTTATACGCGTATGCATGATATAACTATGAAGTCTACGTACACTTCAAACAAAACAAAAAGTTTCAAATTTTTTGCCAAAATTAATAGAACGAATGTAATGATGACATAAGTAGGCTTGTCTGCGATCCCTGAGAGGTCAACGATGCCGGTTTCGGCTAGGGTCTATACCCCGGTAGTGAAACCTAATACAAGGCGTACTCCAATACAACATCATGACTTAATCACAATTAAGCATAATTTGAGGTAAAGGATAGGGATCATAAGACATACCAAGTCTCCTTCATAATCCATCATTAAGTTGTTACCATCAACCCTTAACTCAACCAAATTAGGGTATAGTTTCATCATTAAACAATAACCAACATAATAAAAAGGATAATTGAATCACTACTACAACACAATTCACCACTAGTTCATAGCTTAAGATAAGATACTTAGGTCAATTCACAACATACTTCATAACCTAGATCATTTTTCAAGAAATAGCATCAAAGGACTATAAATAACCCTAATTCATTCATTATTATTATAAAAACATCATCTAGTAGTAATTCAACCAATAACCAAGTCAATTGATTCAATATAACCTAATTCATATCAAGATTATAACCTAGGGTCATGGGGTAAAGGTCATCTTCTAGAAACTAGACTAAACCATCAAAATATATCATAATTAATTTAGAATCGTGATAATATATTCATATTATCCAAAAGATATCATACACAAATCAATTCATAACACCAATTTCGAGATTGGATAAAACCAACTTGAAAACTCAACTTTTGAAATTAATTTGATGGAACCCTTTGAGGAAATAGGTCTCAAAGGTGAATCAGACCTCATAATTTAATAATTGATGTATATTGATGGTGAAACTTGACTCTTTTCATCCCTTACACCCTCCCCTAGCTTTGTCTTCAATGGAGTTCTTCACTAGAGAGGGAAAGAAGAGAGAAGGAAGAGAGTTTGGGTTTGTGAGTTATGATAGCTTAGATTAGTTTAGTTGGGTTGGGGTATTTATATGGGGTGTTAATTAACTTAATTAGGCTTCCATTAACCACTAAATAATGACCTAACCTAATTATTTAACTGGAACTAACTTAAAATGTGCAGAAAATCAGGCCTTCACAGACGACACCACGATCAACAGTTCGTGGGTCAATCGATGGCCAACCGCCCCCCCCTCTATGTCCTTCACATCCATAGGTAAGTTCAGAGACTGTTAAAAAAATTTGCTTCAAGGATTTGTTTAAGTGTTGTTCGACGGATGATCGACGCCCCGTCGATTCCCTTCGTGGGTGTACACTGCCCAGGCAGTCCTTGATCCCAAAATCCAAGGGTCCTCCTTAAGGGACCTTGATTGGTTCTTGGGGGAGTTGCACCAGGACGTTTCGACCATGAATCAACATAAACACATGTTAGACACCTTTCCACCAATTTTCATCATTTTCCAACTTTTAAAAGCTATTCAAATATGCTAAGGTACGCTAAGACATCTTTTAACTAGTTTCCGGATGTCATGGACGTTCTTGAACATTTTGGTTTCTTGACACCCTAAATGTCTTATATTCATTAAAATAGACCTTAAAATAGTGTGTAAACCTTATGAAACTCATGTTAGGCACTAGAACATGCCTTGGAATTTTGAAGTGTTACATTTTAAGAGGGCCAGATCCATGGGGCAGTTTACCCCATCCCAAGGTGAGTTTAGGCCTCAGTTCACTAACATACCACCTAGGCCATCATCTTTCTACTCTACGGCTAGTGCTCCACCATGGTTCAAAGGGTTTAGGGGGAAATCAGTTTGGGAAAATAAGTGAAAGCCAAGGCTCACAAATAGCGGGTCATCAAGAGAAGGGAAGTATAATCCAATCAAGGCCTCCTCGATAGCCTTGTAAACAGTGTGGGAGGAATCCTCTAGGTATATGCAGTTTTGGGACAAATGCTTGTTTTTGGTGTGGCACACCATCACATATAATGAGAAAATGTCCCAATAGGGGCGTGGGTGGTTCTGCACAGCTGACTAGATCAGTTATTGCATCAACCTCATCAATACCTTCTTTAGGTAGTGGACTACAGATGCGTACAGGACATGGTAGCAGAGCTAGGGGGAAACTAGTTCTAGTGGAGGTTAGAATCACACATATGTTCTAGTGGATCGAAAAAATTCATGAGCCTCGACGGATGTGGTTACTGGTACATAGTACATCTTTTCAGATATTGTTTGCTGAAAAGTTCAAAAGAACACCAGAATTATTAGTGAAGCCATTTAAAGTGTCTACAACGATTGGTTAGTCTATTGTAGCTAAAAAGGTTTATCGTAATTGCATTGTAAATTTTAGTGACCGTTATGCATTGGTTGAACTTGTTCTGCAGAAAATGGTAGATTTTGATGTTATAATGGGTATGGATTTGTTAGATTATTATTATGCCACGTAGATTGGTGAACTAAGATAATGCTTTCTAGTTTCCGAAAGAGGCAGTACTCAAATGGAAAGGTAATATTGGGGCACCAAGAGGTAAATGTATTTCATATCTTAAGGCAAAAAAGATGAGGTCCAAAGGGTACATGTGTCATCTTATGAGAGTGAAAAATACGAATGCAGAGCCACCAACTCTTAGTGAATGAGTTTCCTGATGTATTTCCTAAAGATCTTCCAGGTTTGCTTCCAGAATGAGAAGTAGAGTTTGGTATTTATGTGCTACCAGATACTCAACCTATCTCAATTCCCCCGTATAGACTGACTCCAGCAGAATTGCGGGAGTTGAAAGAGCAATTGAAACACTTATTAGAAAAGGGATTCATAAGGCCTAGTATGTCCCCATGGGAGCACCAGCTTATTTGTACGCAAGAAAAATGGCTTGTTAAGAATGTGTATCGACTACCAGCAGTTCAATAAGGTAACACTTAAGAACAAACATACCCTCCCTAGAATTGATGATTTGTTTGATCTGTTACAAGGTGCTAGGTGTTTTTTAAAGATTGACATGAGGTTGGGTTATCACCAAGTGAGGTTCAAAGACAAAGATATACCCAAGACAACTTTCCTTACATGGTTTGGACATTTTGAGTTTTCAGCCATGTCATTTGGGTTATCAAATGCACCAGTAGCTTTTATGGGTGATGAATAGGGTGTTCAAGACATTTTTAGATATGTTCTTGATAGTGTTCATAGATGATATTTTTGTGTATTCAAGATCAGAAGAAGAGCATGATAATCATTTGCGACAGATTTTAAATTCTTCATGATCGTAAGTTGTATGTGAAGTTCTTTTAATGTGAGTTCTAGTTGAAATCTGTGGCATTCTTAGGTAATGTTATATATGGTGAAGGAATAAGGGTGGCTAACCAGAAGATAGATGACGTGAAAAACTTGCTAAGACCTACATCTCCTACAGAAATCCATAGCTTTCTTGGATTGACAGGTTATTACAGAAGGTTCGTTGAAGGATTCTCTTCAATATCTGCACCCTTAACAAAGATAACCCACAAAGAAACTGAGTTTCAGAGGAGTGATGAATGTGAAAGAAGCTTCTAAGAGCTGAAGAATAAATTAACGTCTACAACTTTATAGGTACTTCAAGAAGGTACGAAAGGCATGCTGTGTATTGTGATGCTTCTGGAGTGGGCTTAGGTTGTGTATGGGTGCAGCATGGTAAAGTTATAGATTATGTCTCAAGGAAGCTTCGGCCACGGGAATAAAATTATCCAAGCATGACCTATAGCTAGCAGCAGTTGTGTTTGTGTTGAAGATACGATGCTACTACATGTATGGAGTTCATGTTGACATATACACTAATCACAAGAGTTTGCAATATATCTTTAAGCAAAAGGACTTAAATTTAAGGCAACGAAGGTGGCTGGAAGTATTAAATGATTATGACATTGATATTTCGTATCATCCCGATAAAGCAAATTTAGTAGCTGATGCTTTAATCTCTAAAATACTAGCAAGTACTTATGGGTACTCTGTGGAACCACAAGGAATAGATAAGGATCTATGCCAACTAGCTAGCTTGGGGTTTCCCCTTTCTGATTCTCCAAACAAACTGGTTATTGTGCAAAATGTAGCAAAATCCTCATTAATAGTGGAAGTGAATAAGAAGCAGTACAGTGATCCTATTCTATTACAGCTCAAAGAGAATGTACAATATGGTATGAAAAGGCATTTGAGTGTTATGCCTCGTATTATTTTTATATACGTAGTGCGCATCATGATCTAGTAGACGTAAATCCGGGGAATGAGATTTTATTTTAAGTTCCAAGTGATTAAAGAAATATTAGGCAAGGATTTTAATTCCAATGTGATATTAAGTATGAGTTGGCTAATGTAAGTGCCATTAACTTTAAGTGAGGGATTAATTAGTGACTGATTAGGATTAATTTAATCCAATGGGCCCCACCACATAATTGGTGGCTGATTAGGATAAATTTAATCCAGTGGGCCCCACCACTCAAGGCAAAAATTAAAAAAAGGGATCAGATTGTAAGCTGGCCTTAGTAGACAGGTGTAGAGGGGGGCTGCCTCCACTTCATACTATTAAATGTGGTGGAGAAATCCACTCCATGCTAAATAAAGTGCTGAAATGCATTGCTGCATATCATCTCCTTCTTCACCACTTTTCTTAGGCAGCCATGGTTTTATGCCTCGTATTTTTTTATACGTAGTGCGCATCATGATCTAGTAGATGTAAGTTCAGGGAATGAGATTTTATTTTAAGTTCCAAGTGATTAAAGAAATATTAGGCAAGAATGTTATTTCCAAATGTGATATTAAGTATGAGTTGGCTAATGTAAGTGCCATTAACTTTAAGTGAGGGATTAATTAGTGGCTAATTTGGATTAATTCAATTTGATGGACCCCACCACTCATAATTGGTGGCTGATTAGGATTAATTTAATCTAGTGGGCCCCACCACTCAAGGCAAAAATTAAAAAGGGATCAGATTATGAGTTGGCCTTAGTGGACAGGTGTAGAGGGGGGCTGCCTCCACTTCATACTATTAAATGAGGTGGAGAAATCCACTCTATGCTAAATAAAGTGGTGAAATGCATTGCTGCATATCATCTTTTTCTTCACCACTTGTTTTAGGCAGCCATGGAAATGGAGAAACCAACCCTGCAACTCTTGGCCAGCAGCTGCAAATAATTTGGTTAGTAATCTCCTTGTTTGGTGTGTTAATTCTTTAGAATACCTTTGTTAATTATCCATTAATTTTAAGAAAGGGGCGTGACCAGTAGCTTAGGAAGTTTGTTTTAGTTATTAAATGTGCTAAGTATGAACGGAAACCATAATCGGATTATTAGTGGTGTCGTGTTGGTGCTTGGGCTGTTTTGATTAAAGCAAACTGTGGGAAAATTCTGTTTTGGCAGTATGTATATGTTAAATGTGATTATGAGTATATACTCTAAAGGATAAATATGATAAGGTAGATGTGTTGCGAATTATAAAATGAGTTATCGCTCGGTGTGTCGTTGCTTCGCTGCTATGGTTGCCGAGACGGAACTGTTTTGGGGAGGGGGCTGTTTAATATGATTTGTTGGGTTATATGTGTTATTGGTATTGTTGTGGATAATTTGGGTTGTTGTTGTATTGGGACGAAATAAGGAAAATAGGGGAAGTGCTGCCGAATTTTCGTTAGATTATTAGCTAGCTTACAAGAAAGTAAAGCGCGATGTTTATCTAATTGCGCACGATTGTTGCTTGTTATAGATTAATAGCTTGAGCAGTAAATATTTGACGTGCGGCCCGATTATACGGTATGTAACGCTGTCCCTTCTTTCTTTTTTTGGCATGACTTTTAAAAATAAGCGAATAACGGACAGATTTGATACTTACCTCCATAGCGTCTAGGTGACGAATGTTCTTGCTCCCACAATTATTCCTCTATATATCGGCTATGTCTAAGGCTATGATGATCTCTCATTTATATGGTAGTGCTTCTTAGAGTCATTGAGATTTTACGTTTCCATATCGTATTAAAGGTTCATAATCTTGATAAAACATTAATCTTTGGTAATACTCCTTGCTGGTTCACGTTGATTGTTCTATTGAGTTATAAGAAATGATTTTAATTGCATATGGTTGCTCATAATATTCTGCTCGTGCATAGAGTCATTTATCATTTCACCGAGTCCCGGGCCGGGTAATGTTCGTGCGGAGTTTCTTGCATATGTCACCGAGTTCCTCACTAGAGGGCCGGGTATGTATATTATATATATGATTGGTGATGAGGATGGTTATGGTGATGATGATGACGGAGATGACGTGATGATTATTTTGTCGAGCCCCTTACAAGGGAAGCTAGGCACCATATATGTTAAAGATATGCATGATTTTCACTTAAAAGGGTGCATGTGTAGCAATATTTTGTTTCGACTTGCCATATTGGTATCCTGTCATCTTTACCTTATGCTTTACATACTCAGTACATTATCCATACTGACCCCCCTTTCCTCGGGGGGCTGCGTTTCATGCCCGCAGGTGTAGACGCACAATACGGTGATCCTCCCGCCTAGGATATCTACTCTGCTTAATGGGAGAGCTCCACTGTTCCGGAGCCCAGTCGTTTTGGTACATAACTTTTGTGTAGTCTTTTGCTCGTCTATGGGTATGGCGGGGCCCTGTCCCGTCGAGTTTCACTACTGTACTCTTAGAGGTCTGTGGACATTATGTGGGTTGTATATATATGTTTTGGATAATGGTCTGGACATGGTTTGTTTGGGATGTCCGCTTGTACGGGGGCAGCCTTGTCGGCTGCGTACATCATTGTGTATTGTGTAGTGGCAGCCTTGTCGGCTTACGTATGTTATTATGCTTCGAATAGTGGCGGCCTTGTCGGCTCGCGTATGCTGTTATGGTTGAATGGTTATGACCCCTTATGAGACAGGTCCTCTTATATATATATGACGTTGGGGATGGATTCATTTGATTAAATTCCATATTGTCTTAGTTTCAGTTGGTTATACTTAGCAGGTTTGTATGTGGGTGTCCAAAACGGGCACTAGTTACGGCCCATCGGGTTGGGTCGTGACACATGGAAATGGAGAAACCAACCCTGCAACTCTTGGCCAGCAGCTGCAAATAATTTGGTTAGTAATCTCCTTGTTTGGTGTGTTAATTCTTTAGAATACCTTTGTTAATTATCCATTAATTTTAAGAAGGGGGCGTGACCAGTAGCTTAGGAAGTTTGTTTTAGTTATTGAATGTTCTAAGTATGAACGAAAACCATAATCGGTTTATTAGTGGTGTCATGTTGGTGCTTGGATTGTTTTGATTAAAGCAAACTGCGGGAAAATTCTGTTTTGGCATTATGTATATGTTAAATGTGATTATGAGTATATACTCCACAGGATGAATACAATAAGGTAGATGTGTTTAGAATTATAAAACGAGTTATCGCTCAGTGTGTCGTTGCTTCACTGCTATGGTTGCCGAGACGTAACTATTTTGGGGAGTGGGCTGTTTAATATGATTCGTTGGGTTATATGTGTTATTGGTATTGCTGTGGATACTTTGGGTTGTTGTCGGATTGGGACGAAGTAAGGAAAATAGGGGAAGTTCTTCCAAATTTTCGTTAGATTACTAGCTAGCTTACAAGAAAGTAAAGCGCGATGTTTATCTAATTGCGGCGTGATTGTTGCTTGTTATAGATTAGTAGCTTGAGCAGTAAATATTGGACGTGCGGCTCGATTATACGGTATGTAACGCTGTCCCTTATTACTTTGTTTGGCATGACTTTTAAAAATAAGCGAATAACGGACAGGTTTGATACTTACCTCTAGAGCGTCTAGGTGACGTATATTCTTGCTTTCACAATTATTCCTCTATATATCGGCTATGTCTAAGGCTATGATGATCTCTCATATCTATGGTAGTGCTTCTTAGAGTCATTGAGATTTTACGTTTCCATATCGTATTAAAGGTTCATAATCTTGATAAAACATTAATCTTTGGTAATACTCCTTGCAGGTTCACGCTGATTGTTCTATTGAGTTATAAGAAATGATTTTAATTGCATATGGCTGCTCATAATATTCTGCTCGTGCATAGAGTCATTTATCATTTCACCGAGTCTCGGGCCGGGTAATGTTCGTGTAGAGTTTCTTGCATATGTCACCGAGTTCCTCACTAGAGGGCCGGGTATGTATGTTATATATATGATTGATGATGAGAATGGTTATGATGATGATGATGACGAGATGATGTGATGATTATTTTGCCGAGCCCCTTACTAGGGAAGTTAGGCACCTTATATGTTAAAGATATGCATGATTTTCACTTAAAAGGGTACATGTGTAGCGATATTTTTCTTCGACTTGCCATATTGGTATCCTGTAATCTTTACCTTATGCTTTACATACTCAGTACATTGTCCGTACTGACCCCCCTTTCCTCGGGGGGCTACGTTTCATGCCCGCAGGTGTAGATGCACAGTTCGGTGATCCTCCCGCCTAGGATATCTACTCTGCTGATTGGGAGAGCTCCACTGTTCCAAAGCCCAGTCGTTTTGGTACATAACTGTTGTGTAGTCTTTTGCTCGTCTATAGATATGGCGGGGCCCTGTCCCGTCGAGTTTCACTAATGTACTCTTAGAGGTCTATGGATATTATGTGGGTTGTATATATATGTTTTGGGTAATGGTCTGGACATGGTTTGTTTAGGATGTCCGCTTGTACAGGGGCAGCCTTGTCGGCTGCGTACATCATTGTGTATTGTGTAGTGGAAGCCTTGTCGGCTTACGTATGTTATCATGCTTTGAATAGTGGCGGCCTTGTCCGCTCGCGTATGTGGTTATGGTTGAATGGTTATGACTCCTTATGAGACAGGTCCTCTTTATATATATATGACGTTGAGTTTGGCTTGATTTGATTAAATTCCATATTGTCTTAATTTCAGTCTGTTATACTTAGCAGGTTTGTATGTGGGTGTCCAAAATGGGCACTAGTCACGGCCCGTCGGGTTGGGTCGTGACAAAGAGTAGTATCACAGCGGTTCTTCCTCGGAAGTGTCTACAGACCGTGTCTAGTAGAGTCTTGTTTATCGGTGTGCTGTGCACCACATCTATAAATAGAAAGCTACAGGACATTTAGGATGTCATCCTTTCTTCTTATTCTAGATCGTGCGATAGAGCTATATTAACAGGATAATCCCTCTCTAACGAATCCGTGTGTTTTCAGCTATGCCTCTAAAGAAAGCGACAGCTGCCCAGAAGGGCAAATCGGTAGCAGAAGGTACTAGTCAGACCCGGAGAGCTACTAAGGCCCGTGCCTAGTCTATGCCTGGTATTATGCTCCTGTCGGAGAGCTCTGCTACACTGCCACCGCCAGAGGAGCTTAGAGCAGCAGCAACTCCAGTTCGAGGGACACCACCAGCCCCCGAGGCCCCAACATCTGAACCTCTAGCTCCTCAGTCAGGGGCGGAGGATAGGGCCATGAGAGATGCGGTTCAGTTGCTGACTAGATTAGTGGCAGGTCAGGCTCGCAGGCATGGACTAGGAGTTGATCATGCGGACAGATCTGATAGCTTAAGGTCTTGTGAATTCTTAAGTTTTAATCCTCCAGAGTTCTTTGGGTCAAGGCCCCTGAATGATCCGCAAGAGTTTATTCGTCAGATGCAGCGTACATTGAGGATAATCAAGGCTTCAGAGACCGAGTCGGTTTAGTTGGCTACGTATCGTTTGCGGGATGTAGCTATTAATTGGTATGAGTCTTGGGAGTTATCTAGGGGTGAGGGTGCTCCTCCAGCGGTGTGGGATGAATTTGTGGAGGCTTTCCAGTGCCACTTCCTGCCTCCCGAGATGAAGCGAGCTAGAGTCGATAGATTCTTGCATTTGAAGCAAAATGGCAGGAGCGTTCGAGAGTATAGTCTCGAGTTTGATTCATTGGCTAGGCATGCGCCTACTATTGTGGCTGATATGGCAGACAGGGTACATTGTTATGTGATGGGATTGGATCGTTATCTGATTGACGGTTGTATGGCAGTGACTCTTCAGCCAGGTATGGACATTGCTCGGGTGTAGGCATATGCACAGGGGTAGAGGATCGGCACCGGGGACATCAGCCAGATAGAGATTATAGTAGAGGCCAGCATAAGAGGGCTAGATCAGCAGGTTATCCTGACGAGTTTCGAAGCGGGCAGTCTCAGCAGCATGTTAGATTTTCTTCCCAGCCAGCACAGAGTGCACCCCCATGTTTCATGGGTAGGGGGTTTGATCGTATGGGATATTCAGAAGCTGGTCAGAGCTCTAGGGCGTCAGGGTCATAGATGTGCAGGGGTTTGAGCCAGTCGAGGCCACCTTTGCCTCGGTGTTCTCGTTGTGGTAAGTCGCATCCTGGGGAATGTCGTTGGGCTACAGGTTCATGTTTTTCTTGCGGCCGTCAGGGCCATACTATGAGGGAGTGTCACCTTAGAGGTAGTGCAGGTGGTATGGCACAGCCTACAGGGTCCGTTGCTGGTTCATCTTCTTTTGTGGCTATGCACCCTACGGGGCAGGGTATTCAGGCACCAGCAGGCCGTGGTAGAGGACGTGGTGGAGCTTCCAGTTCTAGCGGTCCCTCGAACCGTATATATGCTTTGACTAATAGGAAGGATCAGGAGGCGTCACCTAATGTGATCACAGGTATATTATCACTATTCTCCCGAAGTGTGTATGCATTGATAGACCCAGGTTCCACCTTATCATTTATATCTCCCTTTGTTGCTAGTAGGATCGGAATAGAGTTTGAGTTGATAGAACCATTTGAGGTAGCTACACCTGTAGGAGATTTTGTCATAGCTACGCGAGTATATAGGAATTGTTCAGTAGTTATATATAGTCGTAGTACCGTAGCAGATCTAATAAAGTTAAATATGATTGAGTTTGATATTATCATGGGCATGGATTGGTTGGCTGCTTGGTATGCTAATGTTGATTGCAGAAGAAAGATAGTTCGATTTCAATTTCAAGGGGAACCGATTATAGAGTGGAAGGGGAGTACAGTATCGCCGAAAGGTAAGTTCATTTCATACTTCAAGGCCGGGAAGATGGTTAGAAAGGATATATTTACCATCTGATTCGGGTGCATGACATAAAGGCAGAGGCACCGACTCTTCAATCAGTCCCGGTAGTTAATGAATTTCTCGATGTATTCCCTGAGGAACTTCCAGGCCTTCCTCCAGAACAAGAGATAGATTTTACTATAGATGTACTGCCAGATACCCAGCCTATATCTATACCTCCTTATAGAATGGTACCTGCTGAGTTGAAAGAATTGAAAAAGCAATTGAGGGATTTTCTAGAAAAGGGCTTCATCAGGCCTAGTACGTCACCTTGGGGAGCACCGGTACTGTTTGTGAGGAAGAAGGATGGGTCGCTGCGGATGTGCATTGATTATAGGCAACTTACAAAGTAACAATAAAGAACAGGTATCCCCTCCCAAGGATTGACGATCTATTTGACCAGTTGCAGGGTGCGATGTGTTTTTCAAAGATAGACTTGCGGTCAGGTTATCATCAAGTGTGGGTAAGGGAGGCAGACATTCCAAAGACGGCATTCCAGACCCGATATGGTCATTAAGAGTTGAGAGTGCTGTCTTTTGGGCTGACTAATGCTCCAGCAGTGTTCATGGATTTAATGAATCAAGTATTTAAACCATTCCTTGATATGTTTGTTATTGTATTTATTGACGATATTCTGGTCTATTCACATTCAGAAGAGGAGCATGCAGACCATTTAAGGACGGTACTCAGGGTGCTTCAGCACCAGAAGTTGTATGCTAAATTTTCTAAGTGCGAGTTCTGGTTGACTTCAGTGGCATTCTTGGGGCATATTATTGGAGCTGATGGTATTCGGGTAGACACGCAGAAGATTGAGGCGGTAAAGACTTGGCCCAGACCTACGACTCCTACTGAGGTACGCAGCTTTCTAGGGTTAGCAGGATATTACAGGAGATTCGTAGAAAAATTTGCCTCAATTTCAGCGCCTTTCACAAGGCTAACTCAAAAGGCAGCCAAGTTCCAGTGGACTGATGCTTGTGAGCGAAGCTTTCAGCTATTGAAAGACAAATTGACTACAGCTCCAGTCCTAACTCTTCCGGAGGGACCAGACGGCTATGTTATTTATTGTGATGCTTCGGGTGTTGGGCTAGGATGTGTATTGATGCAGCATGGAAAAGTTAAAGCATATGCCTCCCGACAACTTAGGAAGCATGAAAAGAACTATCCTACTCACGATCTGGAGTTAGCGGTCGTTGTTCATTCCTTGAAGATATGGAGACATTATTTATATGGTGTCCATGTGGACATCTATACAGATCATAAGAGTCTCCAATGTATCTTTAAACAGAAGTAGCTGAACTTACGACAGAGGCGGTGGTTAGAGTTGCTAAAGGATTATGATGTTGATATTTTATATCATCCAGGGAAAGCGAATGTTGTAGCAGATGCTCTTAGCCGTAAGTCCATTGGTAGCTTGACAGATGTACAACAAGAAAGGAAGGATATGGTTCGGGAGATTCAGCGGCTATCCAGCCTTGGAGTCCGTCTGTCTAATTCAAAAGATAGTGGAGTTTTTATTCGAGAGGTTGCTGAGTCCTCAATCATAGATGAGGTAAAGGGACACCAATACAAGGACCCTATTCTGGCACAGTATAGAGATGCAGCTCTTCAAAAGGAAAAGACCCCATTTAAGGTTACACCTAACGGAGTGTTACGATATGAAGGCAGATTGTGTGTACCCGATACTGCGGGGCTACGACGACAGGTTATGGGAGAGGCACACTCTGCCCATTATTCTATTCACCCAGGGTCAATGAAAATGTATCATGACCTCAGATGCTTATATTGGTGGGATGGCATGAAAAAGGACATAGCGGAGTTTGTTGCTCAGTGCCGAAATTGTCAACAAGTCAAGATCGAACATCAAAAGCCTAGTGGATTGTTACAGGAGATAGAGATCCCGACTTGGAAATGGGAGATGATTAATATGGACTTCATTACAGGCTTACCTCGCACTCAACGGAAGTATGACTCTATATGGGTAATTGTAGATAGGCTGACGAAATCGGCCTATTTTCTTCCAGTCGGGACTACTTATTCGGCTGAAGATTATGCGAGGTTATATGTCAGGGAGATAGTGAGACTTCATGGGGTTCTCACGTCCATTATATCAGACAGAGGAGCTCAATTTACAGTCAACTTTTGGAGATCATTTCAGAAGGGATTGGGGACACATGTGAACCTTAGCACAACATTTCACCCTCAGATTGATGGGCAGGCTGAGCGTACTATTCAGACATTAGAAGATATGATTCGGTCTTGTATTATTGACTTCAAAGGTAGCTGGGATGACCACTTGCCGCTCATTGAGTTTGCCTATAATAATAGCTGCCATTCTAGTATCCAGATGGCACCGTACGAGGCCTTATACGGGAGGAAGTACAGGTCACCTATTGGTTGGTTTGATGTTGGCGAGACTATGTTAATAGGCCCGGATGTGATTCAGCAAACTGTTGACAAGGTGAAGCTTATTCAAGAAAGATTATTAGCAGCCCAGAGTCGATAGAAGTCATATGCAGATAATTGACGTCGAGATTTGGAGTTTCAGATTGGTGACTAGGTATTCCTGAAGGTATCACCCATGAGGGGTGTGATGAGATTCGGCAGGAAGGGGAAGCTCAGTCCGAGATACATTGGGCCTTATCAGATTGTTCGTTGGATAGGCAAGGTGGCCTATGAGTTGGATCTACCATCTGATTTGGAGGCGGTACATCCAGTCTTCCATGTATCGATGCTACGTAAATGTATTGGTGATCCTTCAAGAGTATTCCCCGTAGATGATGTTCAGGTAACAGAGGAGTTGTCATATGAGGAGAAACCCGTAGCTATACTTGATCGCTAGGTTAGAAGGTTACGTACTAAGGATGTGGCTTCCGTCAAAGTGTTGTGGCAAAATAATAATAGGGAGGAGATGACTTGGGAAGCGGAAGACAAAATGAAGAACAAGTATCCTTACTTGTTCCCCGTACTTGCAGGTAATTCAATTCCTAGCTTGACTATATTGATTGATAAGCGAGATTATGTACCTGCAGGTATTTCGATTCCTATTTTAACTATATCTGTAAGTTACGAAATGCAGGTTGATAGGTATAACTGTTAGAGAGACCTCGCTGGAATTTGTTTTTTTAAGACGCTAACTTAACATTCGAGGACGAATGTTCCAAAGGGGGGAAGGATGTTATGCCTCGTATTTTTTTTATATACGTAGTGCGCATCATTATCTAGTAGACGTAAGTCCGGGGAATGAGATTTTATTTAAAGTTCCAAGTGATTAAAGAAATATTAGGCAAGGATGTTAATTCTAATGTGATATTAAGTATGAGTTGGCTAATGTAAGTGCCATTAACTTAAAGTGAGGGATTAATTAGTGACTGATTAGGATTAATTTAATCCAATGGGCCCCACCACTCATAATTGGTGGCTGATTAGGATTAATTTAATCTAGTGGGCCCCACCACTCAAGGCAAAAATTAAAAAAGGGATCAGATTGTGAGCTGGCCTTTGTGGACAGGTGTAGAGGGGGGCTGCATCCACTTCATACTATTAAATGAGGTGGAGAAATCCACTCCATGCTAAATAAAGTGGTGAAATGCATTGCTGCATATCATCTCCTTCTTCACCACTTGTCTTAGGCAGCCATGGAAATGGAGAAACCAACCCTATAACTCTTGGCCAGCAGCTGCAAATAATTTAGTTAGTAATCTCCTTGTTTGGTGTGTTAATTCTTTAGAATACCTTTGTTAATTATCCATTAATTTTAAGAAGGGGGCGTGACCAGTAGATTAGGAAGTTTGTTTTAGTTATTGAATGCGCTAAGTATGAACGGAAACCATAATCGGATTATTAGTGGTGTCGTGTTGGTGCTTGGGCTGTTTTGATTAAAGCAAACTGCGGGAAAATTCTGTTTTGGCATTATGTATATGTTAAATGTGATTATGAGTATATACTCCAAAGGATCAATACGATAAGGTAGATGTGTTGAGAAATATAAAATGAGTTATCGCTTGGTGTGTCATTGCTTCGCTGCTATGGTTGCCGAGACGGAACTGTTTTGGGGAGGGGGCTGTTTAATATGATTCGTTGGGTTATATGTGTTATTGGTATTGCTGTGGATAATTTGGGTTGTTGTCGGATTGGGACGAAGTAAGGAAAATAGGGGAAGTGCTGCCGAATTTTCGTTAGATTATTAGCTAGCTTACAAGAAAGTAAAGCGCGATGTTTATCAAATTGCGGCACGATTGTTGCTTGTTATAGATTAGTAGCTTGAGCAGTAAATATTGGACGTGCGGCTCGATTATACGGTATGTAACGATGTCCCTTCTTTCTTTGTTTGGCATGACTTTTAAAAATAAGGGAATAACGGACAGGTTTGATACTTACCTCTAGAGCGTCTAGGTGACGTATATTCTTGCTTCCACAATTATTCCTCTATATATCGGCTATGTCTAAGGCTATGATGATCTCTCATATATATGGTAGTGCTTCTTAGAGTCATTGAGATTTTACGTTTTCATATCGTATTAAAGGTTCATAATCTTGATAAAACATTAATCTTTGGTAATATTCCTTGCTGGTTCACGCTAATTGTTCTATTGAGTTATAAGAAATGATATTAATTGCATATGGTTGCTCATAATATTCTGCTCGTGCATAGAGTCATTTATCATTTCACCGAGTCCCGGGCTGGGTAATGTTCGTGCGGAGTTTCTTGCATATGTCACCGAGTTCCTCACTAGAGGGCCGGGTATGTATATTATATATATATATGATTGGTGATGAGGATGGTTATGATGATGATGATGACGGAGATGACGTGATGATTATTTTGTCGAGACCCTTACTAGGGAAGCTGGGCACCTTATATGTTAAAGATATGCATGGTTTTCACTTAAAAGGGTACATGTGTAGCGATATTTTGTTTCGACTTGCCATATTGGTATCCTGTCATCTTTACCTTATTCTTTACATACTCAGTACATTGTCCGTACTGACCCCCCTTTCCTCGGGGGGCTGCGTTTCATGCCCGCAAGTGTAGACGCACAGTTCGGTGATCCTCTTGCCTAGGATATCTACTCTGCTGATTGGGAGAGCTCCACTGTTCCGGAGCCCAGTCGTTTTGGTACATAACTTTTGTGTAGTCTTTTGCTCGTCTATGGGTATGGCAGGGCCCTGTCCCGTCGAGTTTCACTAATATACTCTTAGATGTCTGTGGACATTATGTGGGTTGTATATATATGTTTTGGGTAATGGTCTGGACATGGTTTGTTTAGGATGTCCGCTTGTACAGGGGCAGCCTTGTCGGCTGCGTACATCATTGTGTATTGTGTAGTGGCAGCCTTGTCGGCTTACGTATGTTATTATGCTTTGAATAGTGGCGGCCTTGTCGGCTCGCGTATGTGGTTATGGTTGAATGGTTATGACTCCTTATGAGACAGGTCCTCTTTATATATGATGTTGGGGTTGGCTTGATTTGATTAAATTCCATATTGTCTTAATTTCAGTTTGTTATACTTAGCCGGTTTGTATGTGGGTGTCCAAAACGGGCACTAGTCACGGTCCATCGGGTTGGGTCGTGACATTGAGCTTACGCAATATGGAGTACTCTAGTGTCAAAACAGATTGTCTGTACCTAATGTAGATGAATTAAGAAAGAGAATTATGATGGAAGCGCATCGTTCGAGAGATTATGTCCATCTGGGGTCATCCAAAATGTATGACTTTAAAGAAATGTATTGGTGGGGGACATGAAGAAGAACATTGCAGAATTCCTAGCTCAGTATCCATATTGTGAACAAGTAAAAGTAGAACACCAGAAGCCTAGAGGTTTCATGCAGCGTATAGAACTTTCTATTTGGAAATTGGACATGATCAACAAGGATTTTGTCATGGTTTTCCTCTCTCATTCTGGAAGTTTTACACCATAGGGTAATAGTTGATAGACTCACCAAAGCAGCACCCTTGTTGCCGGTGGAGTCTACTTATACAGCTGAAGAGTATGAAAGTTTGTACATTAAAGAGCTAGTTTGACTACATGGAGTGCCAATATCTATAATATCTTATACAGGAGCTCAATTCACTGCAAATTTTTTGAAGTCATTTCAGAAGAGTTTGGTAACACAAGTGAATTTCAATACAACCTTCACCCTCAAACGGATGGCCAGGCAAAACTTACAATTCAGACACTTGAGGATATGCTGCGACTTGCCTATTAGATTTCAAAGGTAGCTGGTATGATAACCTACCACTTATTGAATTTTGTTATAACAATATATACAATTCAAGTATTAAAATGACACCTTATGAAGCTTTATATGGTAGAAAGTGTAGATCACCAATTGGATGGTTCGAAATAGGTGAAACTCCTTTATTTTTGTCAGATCTTGTTCATCAAGCTATGGAAAAGTCAAATTGATACATCAATAGCTAGAAACAGCTCAAAGTCGACATAAATCATATGCTGATGTTACAAGGAGAGGACTAGAATTTTCTAGAGGGGATTTGGTGTTCTTGAAGGTGTCTCCAATGAAAAGGGTAATGAGGTTTGGTAAAAAGGGAAAGTTGAGTCCATGCTATATAGGGCCATAAAAGATTATTCAAAAAGTCTAGCAAGTAGCTATGAGTTAGAGATACCACAAGGGCATTTAGCTGTTCATCCGGTGTTTCATGTCTCAATGCTTCGATAATTCGTACGTGACCCATCTCGTATTACTTCTCTGAAGATGAACAGGTTGCGGGAGATCTCACTTATGAGGAAGTACCCATTGATATTCTTAATCGCCAAATTAGGAAGTTATGAAATAAAGAGGTAGCTTGTGTAAAAGTTTTATGGAGGAACAACCAAGTAGATGAAGTTACAAGGAAAGTGGAAGAAGCAATAAAATTGGAGTATCCTCGTCTCTTTCAAATACAAGAGAAAGATGAAAATGCTTAGTTTAGATGCCGACAAGTATGTATAAGTCTATATGTATTATGTGATTAATAGTAGTACTAACTAAGGCTTGAACCTACTTGGGATGGATAACTTTGGTAACATTTGAGGAAGAATATTTTCGGGGGGGGGGGGGGGGGGAGGATGTAACAAGCCGTATAATACTAGCCTTATAGTATATGTGAGGGACTATGTTCCTCATATGATTAGTGTTGGTTTAAACTATCCTGGAAAGTGGTGTGATGTCTTTCACGTTTCAGCCTTTGTACTACAAGTTAACTCTGACAGAAGTATTTAAACTAGAGATAGTAAGGTGGTAATTGAGCTTAAAGTTGAATGTTAAGTGGTAAGTTGAAGAAAATGCGATAATATTTAGAAAATTGAGTAAAATAATTGAGCTGCTTGCTTGACTTAATTAGGCTAGTAGGTGCATCACATACTTTCACTTATTCCAAATAGCATACTATATTTCCCCTTCAGGTTAGTGCATGAAACTACTTCATTATATGTTCACTATTCTATACTTGTGTAATTATCCCCCTTGTGCTCGTATAGAAATGGCATTTGCAAAATAAAGTTTGGTAAATCGTTCTCTTAGTCAATTGAATTCAATTGTGTCATTAAGTTCACAAGTAATACGTTGATGTTACATAGCTCATTATGTCATTGTTATAGCCTTGAAGTATTGTTTTCATGTATTTATCAACTTTTCTGTATTTTTATATCTCGAAAATGATTATGACCACCAAAAAAAACTCAAAGGTGTTATCATTATCCAAAAAACAATATCAAAATAGTTATGAATTGATAAACATAAATTTCAAAGATTAAAGAATCTAAGTGAAGCAATCTATATAATTACGGATGACAGCCCAGAGGAAAATGCCTAGCAT
This sequence comes from Solanum lycopersicum, assembly GCF_036512215.1. Classification (NCBI taxonomy): domain Eukaryota; kingdom Viridiplantae; phylum Streptophyta; class Magnoliopsida; order Solanales; family Solanaceae; genus Solanum; species Solanum lycopersicum. The sequence goes on from NC_090811.1 coordinate 33,168,988, forward strand.
GGGTCGATCCCAACTTAAGGGTGGCAGCTCAGGGGAAGCCTAGCATGGGTTAATCCCTATTGTATAGAAGTGTAAAGCCCAAGGGCAAAAACCTAGCATGGGCCGATCTCAAATTGTGTAATTATGAGGACCGCATCCCAGTGGTTAAAATATGTAGGCATGTGTCATCCTCTTCTACCACTAATCAGCTGGTCACTTGTATCATATGCCCTATAATGATTATAACTTACAGAAAGGAAAGAAAAGAATGTAACTGACATGATCTCACAATACTAAATAAATGTGGTCTTCTCTCCTAATCTATACACTTATAGGTTAATATTTGATTTCATTTGAGCCCTCGTATCATATATGTTATTGCCTTATGTATTAAGTATATTTTTCGTACTGACGTCCCGCATGGGGGACGCCGCGTTTCATGATGCTGACACATGTACTCCAGTTAGTAGACCTCCTCCGTAGCAGCACACAACACTCAGCTACTTTTGGTGATATCCAGATTGATTGAAAGCTTTATTGAGAACTTGGTACGTTCATTTTGGTATTGTATCATAGTTTAAGGTAAGGCAGGGTCTTTCCTAAGCTACTCTAGATTTTCAATCTTTTAGAGGCTTTGTAGATAGATGTATGTATACGGTTCAGTTGTGTCTTAAAGAGTTGGGGCCTCAATTGTCATGACCCAACCCAATGGGCCGTTACTAGTGCCCGTGTTGGACACCCACATACAAACCTGCTAAGTATAATCAACTAAAACTAAGACAATATGGAATTTAATCAAATCAAGCCAACCCCAACGTCATATATATATAAAGAGGACATGTCTCATAAGGAGGCGTAACCATTCTACCATAACAGCATATGCGAGCCGACAAGGCCGCCACTACACAATACACCATGATGTACGCAGCCGACAAGGCTGCCCCTGTACAAGCGGACATCCCAAACAAACCATGTCCAGACCATTATCCAAAACATATATATACAACCCACATAATGTCCACAGAACTCTAAGAGTACATTAGTGAAACTCGACGGGACAGGGCCCCGCCATACCCATAGACGAGCAAAAGACTACACAAAAGTTATGTACCAAAATGACTGGGCTCCGGAATAGTGGAGCTCTCCCAATAAGCAGAGTAGATATCCTAGGCGGGAGGATCGCCGAACTGTGCGTCTACACCTGCGGGCATGAAACGCAGCCCCCCGAGGAAAGGGAGGTCCGTACGGACAATGTACTGAGTATGTAAAGCATAAGGTAAAGATGACAGGATACCAATATGGCAAGTCGAAACAAAATATCGCTACACATGCACCCTTTTAAGTGAAAATCATGCATATCTTTAACATATAAGGTGCCCAGCTTCCCCAGTAAGGGGCTCGACAAAATAATCATCACGTTATCTTCGTCATCATCATCATCATAACCATCCTCATCACCAATCATATATATAATATACATACCCGGCCCTCTAGTGAGGAACTCGGTGACATATGCAAGAAACTCCGCACGAACGTTACCCGGCCCGGGACTCGGTGAAATGATAAATGACTCTATGCACGAGCAGAATATTATGAGCAACCATATGCAATTAAAATCATTTCTTATAACTCAATAGAACAATCAACGTGAACCAGCAAGAAGTATTACCAAAGATTAATGTTTTATCAAGATTATGAACTTTTAATACGATATGGAAACGTAAAATCTCAATGACTCTATGAAGCACTACCATAGATATGAGAGATCATCATAGCCTTAGACATAGCCGATATATAGAGGAATAATTGTGGAAGCAAGAATATACGTCACCTAGACGCTCTAGAGGTAAGTATCAAACCTGTCCGTTATTCGCTTATTTTTAAAAGTCATGCCAAACAAAGAAAGAAGGGACAGAGTTACATACCGTATAATCGAGCCGCACGTCCAATATTTACTGCTCAAGCTATTAATCTATAACAAGCAACAATCGTGCCGCAGTTAGATAAAGATAGCGCTTTACTTTCTTGTAAGCTAGCTAATAATCCAACAAAAATTCGGCAGCACTTCCCCTATTTTCCTTACTTCGTCCCAATACGACAACAACCCAAATTATCCACAGCAATACCAATAACAAATATAACCCAACGAGTCATATTAAACAGCCCCCTCCCCAAAACAGTTCCGTCTCGGCAACCATAGCAGTGAAGCAACGACACACCGAGCGATAACTCATTTTATAATTCGCAACACATCTACCTTATCGTATTCATCCTTTGGAGTATATACTCATAATCACATTCAACATATACATAATGCCAAAACAGAATTTTCCTGCAGTTTGCTTTAATAAAAACAGTCCAAGCACCAACACGACACCACTAATAATCTGATTATGGTTTCCGTTCATACTTAGCACATTTAATAACTAAAACAAACTTCCTAAGCTACTGGTCACACCCTCTTCTTAAAATTAATGGATAATTAACAAAGGTATTCTAAAGAATTAACACACCAAACAAGGAGATTACAAACAAAATTATTTGCAGCTGCTGGCCAAGAGTTGCAGGGTTGGTTTCTCCATTTCCATGGATGCCTAAGACAAGTGGTGAAGAAGAAGATGATATGCACCAATGCATTTCACCACATTATTTAGCATGGAGTGGATTTCTCCAACTCATTTAATAGTATGAAGTGGAGGCAGCCCCCCTCTACACCTGTCCACTAAGGCCAGCTCACAATCTGATCCCTTTTTAATTTTTGCCTTGAGTGTTGGGGCCCACTTGATTAAATTAATCCTAATCAGCCACCAATTATGAGTGGTGGGGCCCATTGGATTAAATCAATCCAAATTAGCCACTAATTAATCCCTCACTTAAAGTTAATGACACTTACCTTAGCCAACTCATACTTAATATCACATTTGGAAATAACATCCTTGCCTAATATTTCTTTAATCACTTGGAACTTAAAATAAAATCTCATTCCCCGGACTTATGTCTACTAGATCACGATGCGCACTACGTATAAAAAAATACGAGGCATAACATCAATAGCCAAGTCTTGTATATAACTTTTGGGTCTGCTTATGTTGGGTCATATCGCTGCATCCGATGTGAACTTGTCACACGATTGTTATAGTTATATGCATAGTAAGCATAGGTTACATGTTGGTTCTCTCGAACCTTTTGGGAATTGAGCACCTATTCGTCTTAATAAGATTTGAGGTGTGACAGATAGCTTGAGATAGTAAATCTCAAGGAGGTTAAAGTTGACATACTCATGGTAGCTTGAGGTGATGAACCTCATGTCAACTTGTGATGGAGGAAGCAAGCTCTCTCATGTTTTGCTTGGTCTTGTGTTGTGAGGATGCTTGACCATGTCAGCTTGATTTTGTTAGGCCAAACTATTTCACGTCAGCTTTAGGAGAAAGGCCTATACTCTCCTAATGTTAGCTTGACTTGCATGCAAGGTGCATTTCATGGTAGCTTGATTTTCATGCAAGGTGCATCTCATAGGATAGCTTGAGATTAGTATCTCATGGTAGCTTAGGGTTGAGGAATTATGCTCCCCAATAGATTAGCTTGCATGTACACAATTGATTGCATGGTGGTTAGGTTGGGACTTTTGTATCCTTCCTTTGTTAGCTTGGTTGGTATGTTTAGATGCTTTCCATGATAGTAGGTCTATTATGTTAGTATGTTGAGCTTAAAATACAAGGATTAAAGATAAGTTAGTTTGGAGTAGCATAGCTTAGAGAAGTACTTAGTGTGGATGGTAGTATGGAATGTCATCTATATATCACACAAGTATGACTTGAGCCTATGATTTGACCCCTACATGATGTATGCTTGGCTTTTATAGTGCTATAGTTGACTTCCATGACATGATTGACTTAAGATGATAGTTCCTTCTCAATATGAAATAGGTCTACTAGATACTCCTAAAATGAAATAAAAGAGAATAGGGTGACTTGAAGATATTCTTAGTGTGTGAGGTAGAAAGGATGCTTCACGTGCATTGCATGATTGTGCTTTGAGGAGGCCTCGGTGCATAGTGCTCATAAATTATGATGAACTTAAGTCTGAATTATGAGAGTGGATTATGATCAAGAATGACCAGGAGTGGTAGTAGCTTTGGTAGTAGTATGGGATGCTACCTTAGCTTGGCACAAGTATACTTGGAGGTGGCTTGTGAAGTAGTACATTTGAGTAAAAAGGACAATGATTCTTTATTATAGTTATGATATTCATGATATGCTTATGCCTTTATTCCTTTGTGATTCATGAGGTTATAAGGTCCTTAAATGCGTTATTGTGTTGTATATAGGCACTGTGTCAAATTTTGTGAAGTTCTGAGGTCAAACGTCCAACAACGTCCATGACATTCGAAAGATGTGCCTTAAAATGATCTTGTGTGTCTAAGTATGTTTCGTTGAGTTTTACGTGTTCGTTTTGTATGGAACTCATGTGGGAGGTCCTTAACCCGTGTACAAATATAGTTGGGTTTGAGACATGAGGGAACGACTCCATGTAGGACTCACAAGGGGTCCTAAAGGAGGACCCTAACTTGGAGCTCAACACTGCCAGGCAGTGGCAATCGACGGACCCAAACGACGGCCGGTCGAGTAGGCGACGGCCCATCAATGGGTCTTGCCGATGGAGCCATGTGACCTGAGGGTTGAATAGCTGCTGAATTAAACCACTAGACCCCATCAACGGGGAGTGGTCTCACACGGACCATTGATGGTGGGGCATCGATGGTGCTTTGAAACTGCGCTGCTTCACTATGATGTTAGGGGTGAAGTTGGAAATTCACCCCAAGACTTTTAAAAATAGGAGGATTGTAATTTTGGGTCTTTCAGGTTATTTTAAGAGTATGTAAGTCCTAAAACTCTCAATCAAACCCTTGCATCTAAATCAAAACCCTTTCCCTCCCAATGTTTCTTCAAAAACCTCTATGAGAGTTCAAGAAGATGGAGCTTGAAGATGGTTCCTCAATGGAGTTTCTTCGTCAATTGTCATTGGGTTTTTCTAATAAGGTATGATACTTCTTCATCTAAGGCTTTAAATCACCTTAGATCCATTTTCAAAGATGATTTACAAAGATTTCAAAAAGATGAAAATGTCAAATTTCTAGTCTAAGTCTTGGGTTCTTACATGAAATGCTTTCAAACATTAAGATATGATGTTATTGATGTATAATCGATTTTCTCCAATTAAATTTTCTATGAACCCTTGAGCTTCACAAATCTCTCAATTTGACTAAAATATGGGTTATGTGATCATGCTTTGATATTGTTGAATTCATGTATAGATTGTTATGGGATTTTCATTCATGTATAAATTATGATTAATTGGTTTATAGTCTGTTTCTGTTTGATCAATTGAGTATTGTATATTCTTAGATCTATTGAATATTAGGCTTATTAAATTGTATTGATTTAAGTCTTATGAATTCTAGTTTAGTTTTCTATGTGCTATTGATTGATGTAATAATTATAATGAATTTATGTCTAATTGGTCTTATATTGATTATCATATATTGAATTGACCTAGTTTAATTGATAATTGTTATGATTGCATTGAATCATTGGCTATGGCCATTGGTAAGTGCCTTATAATATTGAATTTGATGATTTAGCTTTGCAATGAAGTGGTTAGATTGAGTGGGTCTATGATGCCCTAATACCCTTTATTTCATGTTTATTAGACTTCAATTATGTTGTGATTGGAATGGTACACTTATGGTGGCGGTGCTATGTGAATTAATGTGGCCTTGTCGGCGTTACTTTATGCAATATGAGTATCATGGCCTTGTCAGCACTACTTCAAGTATTATGATGAATTGTGTAGTTTATTATGTGAATTATGTTTATATTTGCCTATATGTGAAGTAATGTGAAATTATTTATTCTTCTATTGATGCTATTTAGGTGATCATGTTAGACTATGACTATGTGTTCATGTGTGTAGTGTTAGAGTTGATGCATGATTGTTCCTACATGTCTATATGGGTCTATAATGGTCATAATGATGATTTAGCAGTGTGTAGGATGACTTTAATATGATAATGGTTTTTCCTATGTGCTTCTAGAATGACATGTAGTATGTGCTAAAGTGAAGTATGTTGTGTCTTGTTTATATAGACTCGTGTCCCTTACTTGATGCATGTATAATATGAATAGGTGATGTATTGAATTATTAAGCTAAAGTGTCTTAGTCTTGTATGAATGAATGTTAGGTAAGACAATGAATGATAACAAGAGGGTCCTTTATGCGATACCTTGAACCTAGTGGTAAGATTATGAACCTTGAAGTAGAAAGTCGTAATGGTATCCTTCATGTAATGAATGATGGACTTACGATTGATTGGTTGGAACGGAATCATATCAATCCTTAGAAAATTCATAATGAGCTTCTCGTTGCTATTGTGAGGTATCCGTAGTGGACCTTTCTTTGGTAGGGTAAATGTAATTGGGTTATGAACTTGATATGTAACCCTTTTATATATATGAACCTTAAATGTGAATTACTCTATGAGAACAAATGCTAGCACAGTGAGTATGGTAAGGGAATTAGTTCTAGTTAAAGGATGAGAGTTGAATACAAAGCAAGCCCTACATATTCCTTAACTATGTTCCTACATGGGATGTGTCCAAGTTCTACCATTGGCAAGTAGAACACCCTCCTCGTAGGAGTAGGTTAGAACTCCGGATTTCATGCTTTGCTACCATGGTCTATGTCGGTTATTGTCTATTTTCATCATATGGGATACTTACTATTATTAGAGAAGTTCTATGAAGTTTAGGTGGTGGTATGAGATGCTATCTAGACATTGCACAATAGGCTTTGAATAGTTAAATTCCCTAGGTCTTCTCCAAGACCGTAACTTAAATGTCCTTTATGTGATAAATTTCTCTTGATGAACTAATAAATGTAATGCTTTAAGTTAAGAAAGTATGTTAAATGAATAAGTACTTATCTAGAGTAGTTAATGGTTGTCTAGTTAATGTGTAAGGGGGAATAGGAATGGTCACTTCGTACCTTACCTTAAGTCATGAGAATGACTCTAGTTAGATTAGATGGTTGATTTTTTGGACATGATCCAAACTTAGGTATTCTTAAGGATACATAGGTAATCTTGAAAAGGTCAATAATGGACGTTATCTTCTTGATTTATTTAAGTAAGTCTTTTGATAACCTTTGTAGGGAAATGTCATATTATATGTATGTTAATGTATTAAGTGAGAACGATTTTATCTTAGGTAGTCTACAGGATCTCTTAAGTGTTTGTGTAAGGTATTGTATGGGATGTCACTTCACAACTCACTCAAGTGAATCATAGAATCACCTTTGGTAGGAGGATCTCATGTTCATATGTTTGATGTCTTGTAAATGTATGTGATATCATTATGGGTGGTTTTAAGGATCATTTAGGTGTGCCTAGAGAGGGTGTATGGGCAGTCTCTCTTTGTATTACTTAAGTGAGTCTTAGGAAAGCTTTTAGTGATGGAATTTTATGTTAAAAGATGTGCAAAGTGAAGTTGAACTTCACTTACAGCGAAGTAAGTTCACTGTAACGCTTTTTTAAAATGTGAATATTTGCTTAAATGATTTGTTATATGTTTCTAAGTGTTAAATTTTTTCTTATGCTTATAGTATGATGTTTTAATTGAAATTCATGAAAAGCATGTTATTTACTAAATTTCCCCTTTTCATGGTTTTTGAATGTCTTCCATACTTAATACATCTAATGTGCTAACCTCTTCTTTTCCCTTTTTGACTAAAGTGTAGGGAATTAGAAATATTGATGTGCCATGGAGGATGGATATGTTTCTAAGGTTGAAGATGAAGTATTAGTAAGTCCTAATCGATTCGAGGACAATACCCACATGTGTTCTTTATGTCTTAGTCTTTATTTTATGTGTTGTATTTGTTTAGTCCCAAGTGTTGTATACTCTAAAGTTTAGATGGTTTAAATGAAAGTCTTTTCCTTGCGTATTGATTATGAAAGAGTTCTTCGTGTGTGAAGAAACTTATAAATTCTCACTCATTTTAGTGTCTTTATTATGCAATGAATGGTACGAGTGGCCTAGATGAGATTTCTTGAAGTATCATCTGCCGTGTGGCGACACAAGGATGTTCTAAATTTGAGGGTGTACTTGTGGTTCGTGGCAAATCGAATGTAGGGTCTTGAGAAGATTAAGTTGCTTTGAACATTAGAGTTTCCAAGACTTTCAACAAGTGAAGATTGGTGTGTCGTCATAGCATCCCAGTACACCACCACTATGTTGTCTTTTATTATTCTTTTTATGTTTAAACTTTTATGGTTGTGATCCAAGACTTTTGTACTCATGTTGTCATAGATGGTATTTGATACATGTGTAGAAGTTTTATGAAATGATTTCGCATTGTTGGTTTGTGAGACATATTTAGAAGTTGTATGAAATGATTCGGCATTATTTTATAAGAGAAATTTTTAATTCCCAGCTATTTTTCATATGTATGCAATGAAAGATGTCTAAGGGTTTGTACAAGACCTTCGAAAGGTCAATACACCGTGTTACTTCTAAGGGGTACTTCCCCGTCGTGAGAAACATGGTATCAGAGCAAGGTTATGAAGTGGTCTTAGGATGTCCCAAAACCACATCTAGTAGAGTCTTACTCATCGGTGTGAGTGAAGACAGATCTATGAGTAGGAGGCTATGAGATGCTTAGGAAAGTTTCACTTCTTCATTTTTCTAGTCATGCCATAGAGTGGGCTTTAGTAGGCCCTTCTTCTAATGTTTGCCTAAGATTTTGTCCAGGTTATAATTTACACTAGGTGTAATGCTAGAAGGGAAGGAAATAGCAATGAGGATCAAGAGGTTCCTACCCAAGGGAATCAAATTCCTTTTCAAGTTTCTAATGATCCACAAGTGGGGAATGTCCCTCTAGAGGAGTTTAGGGCTTCCATGAACTTGTTGGCTCAAGCCAAAGGGAGGTGGTGCCAAGTGCTTATAGGATTAGGGAGTTCTTGAAGATGAACCCTCCAAAATTTAGTAGATGCAAGATGGTGGAGGATCCAAATGGGTTCATATATGAGGTTTATAAGACTTTCTATTATGGGATTGACTTCTAGGGAGAAAGTGGAGCTAGCGAATTACTAATTGAAAGATGTAGCTGAAGTTTGATATGAACAATGGAGAGATTTTACGTTGGTAAGGGAGGGTCCCGTAGAGTGGGAGACTTTTGAGTAGGGTTTCCTTGATAGGTTATTTCCTAGGGAGCTGAGGGAGTCTACATTGGAGGAATTTATAATCATCAAGCAAGGAAAATTGAGTGTTAAGGAGTATGCCTTGAAGTTCACATAACACTACGAAAGCTCATGACTTAGTTTAAGCCTTACTAGATGAACCAGGCCTTAAAGAAATGTTTCTAAGCCTAATAAAAAGTAATAAACTCAATTAGAAAGTGTAAGAGTTAAAATGTAAAGAAACAACCAAGGCCTCCGGAGATTTGTGAAATTGAGGTAGTGTGCCTTAGCATGTTTCAAGAGGATTTAAGAGTCGAAGTTTAGACAAATTTGGTAAAAAGGTGTTAAACATTTATAGAAGTGTATTTAGGGTCGAAATGTCCGGGTACGACTCCTCAAGGACCACCCTAAGGGTCCTTGGAGAGTACCCTAACATTTGAACCCAAAACTATCATTTGACAGTGGCTAAGAACGGAACAAATCGACGATCCATCGATGGTTCAACGCCCCGTCGATGGTGGTCGTTGGTGAAGATTTATAAATTCTTGAAAACGGTTTCAAAAATGCCCTATCTGTCACAAACGACGGAGTCATCGATTGGTCGAGGAGGTGTAGACTGACATCTGTATTTGGAAGGCGAGTTCACTGGTAAGTTTTAGTTTAAGTTGGGTAAATCAGTTAGTTACTTTGTTATTTAATTAACTAAGGTTAAGTGGTGGTAAATTAAGTTAGTTGGGGACTAAATAAGAGTCAACCCTCATTAAACTAACTCACACTCATTATTTCCCCAAATCCAAATATCTCCAACTTCTCTCTACATTCGCTTTATTCCAAAGACCACCATTGAAGACCGATTCCAAGATTTATTAGGGATCCAAGAATAAATATTTTTTCCCTCATTCTTCAAGGAATCCTAAGGTATTTAAGCTCGAGAAAGTTTATGTTGTGAAAAGAAAATATTGATAAGATCTATGATGGTTTGTGCATTATAAGTATGTGGTAGTTGGTTCAGGTTCACTTCTAGTTGGGGACAATAATGAGTTATATCATGGTTATGTGAGAAAATATTTCACCTAATGGGTGTTCAAGGTCCTTGAGAACATGTTGTGGATATATGTACGATTAACTTTGGTGGTTATTGAAAATAATATTTATTGTTGGTTGAGCTTACATACAACAACAGTTACATATTAAAATTGAGATGGCCCCATTAAAGGCATTGTATAGGAGAAGGTATAGATATCCAATTGGTTGGTTTGATACTTTTGATATGAGACCTCGGGTACTAATATATCCAAGAAATTGTTGACACAACTATCCCCTTTCTTATCCTGACCTTCTTTTAATCGTTCTAGGACGAATGATGGGTAAACTGATATCTAATGTAATATCTCATTTGTTCATTTTGAGTATTATAGCTTTTTATTTCATAAAATACATTCCGATAGATTTAAATGGATATTTTAAACTATTCGTGGGGTAATATTCATAATCAATTTAATTGGTGGATAAGAAGATAATATTTAAATTAATAGTGGATCCATTTCACCTATAATTTTAAGGTATACAATTAGGGTAATAACTGACCTCAAAAAAATTTATAAAAAAAATAATTGCACAATTTTAGAGAAATATCGAAGAAGGGCGACGACATCAGGTAAAATCATTCTGTCATCTTTCTAGTAACATCAATTGCACTATGATTTTTTTAGCTTGAATGGTTATAGGCGGTGATGTATGTGCTACTAGTTGAAAATTTTGGAAAAGAAAGTGAGGAATAAAATGGTTATAGTGTTTGTGAAGGGTTAATATATATATATATATATATATATATATATATATATATATATATATATATATATATATATATTATATATATATATAACATGTACATGTAAATAGATTTCCTAGGTATTGGTTGATTAGAAGTATCGCCACTGCCAGTGGCGTTAACTTTAATCAATTACTATTATTATTATTATATTGATATTCTTTTATTATTAGGGTGTATATTGAACTTGGATATGAATTTGATTCACTTATTGGTTGGTATTTTGGATGAAAGCGAGGATGTTAGTAATTTACAATGGTGATAAAGGATATTGAGAATTGAAATATAAAAGGATAGGGTATATTGTTGAAATGTTCACTGCCACCGGTTTGGTTGGAGGCATGAGTCCTTATGGATGATATTGATATTGTTGACTTATTACATACTTGCTTTAGTGTTATTGACACTGGTTCATGTTGTTTGTTGCTTATCACCAGTTAAGTGCTATAGTTCAGTTCATACTATTATTCATTGTATATTAGTTTCTATTTTGAGTTGGCAGATGATACCTACTCAATACATGTTGCCCCGTACTGAAGCCTACTTGTGTTTTCCTTTGTTTACTTTTGTGAAGTGCAGTGAGTGTACCTGCGACTTTAATTTGCTTTTAGCTCTAGCCAGTCTCAATTATATCAGATTCCAAGTTGAGCTACTCATTCAAGCTCATGTTGGATTCTCTCGGTCATAACGTGATGTCCTTAGTTTGCAGACATAAACTTTTTTGTTTAATTATTTTGGTGTCTTTAATATTCTTAGAAGGTATTGGAGATTAGATGTCTTTGATGTGATGACTTTCAGGTTTTGGAAAATAATACATTAATAAGTTTTGGAGCTCCCGCATTATTTTTGTTATTCATAGTTGAATTATTGGTATATGTTGGGGTTTTGATTCCTTGATTCTCCCACATAGGAGGTTAAGTGTGGGTGCCACTCACGACTCAATTTGGGTCGTGACACCACAACTCATTTAATCACTGTAGTTTGGTTGGTTTATTTTGAATATAATTAGGACTAGTTACTACTTTAAAAACATGCATATTGTGGTTTGATGGTATGATACATCTCCTAGTTGTACTTTCCAAAAATCGATACAATAGTAATTTATTATACCAATTTTTGGAGAGTACAACTAGGAGATGCAAATATTTTCGTGTATCTCATGGATCGAACATGGTTTTTATGTAATTTTATTTTTATGCATGTAAATGCAATTCAAGTCTAATGGAATTCATTCCTTGCCTATTGTTGAGTATTCAAGTGAAAAAAATGAAATACAGGTTACAAAAGCCAAATACATGTCATGAAAAGCTGAAAATAAACTGATATACAATCCGTATACAATCAATATACATTGATATACGGATTGAGTTCAACAAATTCAGATCCAAAAATCCATACATATATTGAAAGTTGTACTAGACTATATAAACTTGGTATACAATCTGATATACAAAAATAAGAAAAGAAATACAACTTGTATACAGTGGTATACAATTGGTGTATATTCAGTCTTTTAGACATGAGAATAGGCCAAGCCCAATTTTTGATTCACACAGCCTATCCAGGAGAACCTAATGGGCTAGAATCCTTTTATTTGTGGCTGACTCTTTTTTAGAGTTAGGACATGTTGGGACAAAAGCCCAAATTTTGACTTTACTTCCTTTCTTCTTATTATTTGTTTATAGGTATTAACTTTCTAACCTTTGTTTTATTCGAATGTAATTTAATTAAATTTCTAAAAGATAGTTATTTTGTTCAATCGAAATATCTAAATTTTACATATTTATTTAACACTTTATTTAGATATAAATTTATAAATTATGTTAAGTCCATTTCCTTTCAAGTAAAAAATGTGTTATTTTATTAACTCTCAAAGTTAGTCAAGTTTTAGTCATATTATAGGTTAATCACACGTTAGCGGATGCTTCAAATGCTTAAATCCTTCTCCAGGTGGGAATTAAACCCCGAACCCCCTTGGGGTTTTCTTTCAAATATTTGATTGTTTAAGTCTTTGGAAAATTAAAAGTTTTATTTATTTCTTACAAAAAAAAAATAAGTGGCAACTCCTTTTAAAAATTATTTTTTCTATAAATTTTGAGGTTAATTGTTTTTTCAAAAATAAGTTATATATAATTCTTTTTCAAACATAAAATATGTACTCCGGAACATTTCTCTGTCAATGATTTTTTTAACCTGTATTGATATATACATAATTACATTTTTTAATTAATTTTTTTATCTTTTTGTAGTCTATATCATAATATAGTTTGCTTAATCTATAATTCTTGCTTTCAATTTGATTGTCAATATAACTTATTCTTTTTTTAAGAGTTGATTATGAATGTGGATGATTTAATGATTTGGGTTATGAGTTGTAAAATGTGGAATGTGAAGACTTTCAATAACATGACGAAATGATCATTTTGGATATGAATTTAGTTGGCAAAAATACAAGAAAAGAAATGCTTAGACAAACGTGAAAAAAGGAAAACGGATTATAGAAAGGAGTTTTATAAGAATAATAAATCAAATGTCTGCTACAAATTTGGAAGAGTTGGCCATTATGCAAGAGAATGCAAGTTCAAGGATAAGATTAAAAGCCTTGATCTAGAGGATAATATTAAGGATTCTTTATGTAAAATCCTCCTCAATTGTGATACACTCAAATTTACTTCTCGAAAAGAAGTATGAGCGATCGTATCAAGTGAAGGATCAACCTATGAGGTTGGGGTCGATCCCACGAGGAAAATAATTTATACTTAACTTTAACCTACTATTACTTCTATTTAGTCAAGTCCTTTCTGAAAACAAGTAACAAAAAGGGGTTTTTAAATAACGAATGTAATTAGCTATGTATAAGTAAACAAGTGACAAGTTCAAAGATTTGATTTTTATCAAGTAATGAAAGTAACAAGGGTTTAAGTGTTCCTGTGTAATAGTCCTTTCCTATTATCTTGCATGCAAAGTGGTAAGTTATGTATCCCTAATTCCTTGGTCCGGCAACTAGGAAATTTAACTCCACACGTTGTCCGGCTACGTGTGTATGCTTTACTAAACCTTACATTTATCTCATATTAAGCATCATAATCAATGTATGGCATTGTTGTTACTTCGCACCAATCGACACTAACCTATAAAATAGTAAATACTAAATCTACGTTGATAATTCTTTTCTTATTAGTTACCTCTTTGGTCCGGCAAGTAGCAACAAGGTGAGTTTTAATGCGTGCACTCCTTAAAAGGACTTATAAACGAAAGATTTAGATTAGCTAGTTTTACCTTGTTAATTACCCATGGTTCCCACAACCCTAGCTACGGATTTAGTTACCATGTTAATAATTACACAATTCATATTAGTTTGATAAGAATTCATGCACTTGCTTTAATGAGATTGAAGAAAACCCAGAAAATTACTTGAATTGATCAATAAGCTTGCAATAAAAGATTTTCAAAAAATAGAATAATTTCCCAAAATTACAAGTTCACAACTAGAACAATAAAATCTGAAAAATACCCAAGAGTCTAACCTCAAAAATGAGGTTTTTACAAGTATTTATAATACTAGAGTCCTAATAAAGAGGCAAATCTATTTAAGGAAAATCTGCCCAAAAACCGCGTCTGAGTCGACGACCTAGATGTTGGACCGTCAAGGACACAACGGACCGTTGTGGTCCTTTTTCGTTCCACACTTAGCTTCTTTTCAAGATGGGTACTGGGATACTTCTGGTTGATGATGATGGATGTGCAGGATGGTCCGTCGTGGAGATGACGGTCCGTCAAGAGCCTCTGTAGCCCCACAAATAGTCAGAATTCCCAAATCATCATTCAACATCTTTTCCTTCATATGACGGTGCCTATGGAACGTCGAGGGGTCGCCGAACCGTCGATGGCTCCGTAGGTAGTCACTCCTGCAGTTTCAGCATAATTCTTCCGCTTTTTCATTCTGGACAGATTTCCTGCAAACAAAGAGAAAAGTACATTAAAACTAATATAAAAAGGCTTTAGACACACACGAAACTTAAGGAAAAAGCATTGAAAGTACCATGAAACCACGGTACATCAACACCCTCAACTTAAATTCGTTGTTTGTACTCAAGCGACGCACTATGACTCACCACAAAATCTTTGTACAAGAGTATCCTTATTTTAGCTTTCGCAATCATCTAGCTATCAATCCCGATTATTTTCATTATGTTTATTGCATGCTATCACTATTAGGCTTGCTCATGCGGATCAGACCATGATACAGACTCAGCACACACCGACACCTATCCTCTTTCATCTCTCACCAAGGTACCAATTTTCTGGTATTGCAACTAGTATCCTCACTTCAAATCAAGATCCTCATTTTTCACACATTAATTTCAGTTTGAGCATAAGGATTATTTTTCAACACTCACTCTCAGAACAAATTCACACCTCATTTATACTGATTGCCATAGGCTTGCCCTTATTTTCACTACTTTAAGTTCACCATAATAGACTCTTAGGATCACGATAGGACTTATTTAGCTTCTAACTTAGGATCAGGGTCAGGTAGGGTACATTTAGATGTATTTTAGTGAATTATTACCCTCCATGACATAATGGCTAAGCAACCTACCTTTTCATCATTTTATTCCGCCCTATGTCTTAATTTTCTTGTATTCTTTCACCTTGTTGTTCTCCCTTCTTATTCTTTTGTGTAAGTGACTCTTTTCTTTTCTTGCTTGTATTTTAACATTTTCAAATATATTTTTTTCACTTTTCTTTCAACTTTTCTTGAGTCACTTTTCTTTTGTTCTTTCTCTCTCTTTGTTCTTTCAACCCCACTTTCCGGAGCATTTCTCATAATAGCCACCCTCAACTCATGGTTTTGCCATGAGTCAAGGTACACAATATCCAAAGTTGGGTCAGGGCCACACAAGGTTTTTTTCTGCATTAGCCACCCTCAACTTATGCTTTTGGCATAAGTTGAGGTGCACATGTCCAAGGAGGGACCAGGGCCAACACATTGTTCCCAAAAAAGATCAGTTGGGTGAAAACGAAAGGCCTAACTTTATCTCAAATCATTTGGATCAAGAAGGGATTAATTTCATTCATTTTTTTGTTATTTAGGTTAAATATTGGCTATATTGAACAAGGGACTATGATCCTTTCCTCATTATGTCTATTACGACTTACTTTTAGCAGGACTAACCATGCAAGTTCTAGCTCAGTACGGATGGTGGAATATTCAAATTTTTTTCACACTCACTTGACATCTCATTACTCTACCAAATTATCAGAAAACCTTGTTCGAGTTTTAGATTCAGGGTCATGCAGTGGTGTATTTCTATGTCATTCTTAGAGCCACACATTTATCAGTTACTGTGCCTAGTTATGCAACATTTTCTTTAAATTAGAATATCATTTTGTGTCCTTTTATATACTATTTACTAAAGATACCAACATGCCGGTTCAACAATAAAGCAACCAGTCTCTTGGGGGGAAAACACAGGCAAGAAAACCCCAAGAGAGGATCGTGAGTTGGGCTACTCTAACTCACCCTATTCTATTTACCCCATCCCCAACATAAAAAACATGCAATTGTCCCCAATGCATAAAAGTATATAAGACAGAGTGGTAGATGAAGAAACCATAGGCGCAAAGCACCAGTGATCAACAAGCTAGCGGGTCCGGTTTCCCGGAACCCGCTCCCTCTAAAGTAGGGACACCATCAGTATTGTCCTCAGCAATGACAGTACCCTCAGTAGTGCTCCTCTCAACCTCTGCAACTCTAGAACTATACGCCCCAGCAGCCACCTCGATACCCCTCAACTGGCAGGCCTCCTTATCAATTAGCGAGGCTCTCCTTGCAGCCTCAACTCATGGGATTCCTTCTTTCGAGCTGGGACTCATCCTCATCTCTAGTCCGGTACCTCTTGGAACGCTCTCGTGGTGGAATTGGTGGCATATCAGTAGTGGCGAAAACGGCAGCTGTCACAACGTCCTCAGCAGACTCTGTAGAAGAGGCCTCAGACTCAGGCACCGAGCCTCCAATATAGTGTCCAAGTCGGCTCTCAGACTCTCCACAGCATCCTAGATAGTCATCACATCTACTGTAGGTGCTGGCCGAGCAAGAACCCGCAACTCAAATGCGTCCAAACTTTGGTCAACCTCCATGCTCTTCCTATCAGTGTGTTGGGCCATCTTTCTCTCTATACGCTATTCTGCATCAGCAATGGACCTCTACATCCAAGGCTGGATATGATGCAAAAGTGTGGCCATTTGGGCCTCTCGTTTCTGGACCCTAGCAAGCGGGACCAGTGTAGCAAATGGGATAGAGCGGGAGGAGCTCGGAGCGGTCCTACCACCCAGGATAGACTCGACCGAAGTGCTATCGGTAGGCTTAGATGTAGCTAGATTAGTCCCTTGGGACTAATCTATCATTGCTGCCAGGTTCTCACCTAGCGACTGCACCTCAATACGGGGCCCTCTGTTGGGAGCCAACTCATTAGCCTCATCCCGGATGAGACCGATATCAACCTGTCCAGGCAGGGTCTTGATCACATTAATGTGCAACACGGACACTCCTGCAGATTTGCACAATCCAAAAATCATGGACGGGAATGGGTAAGTAAGAGTGGCCTTAAAGTCCCTCTCATGCATCACCGCCTGTAATAGCCATGCGAAGTCCACCTCGAACCACGCAAATATGGCAGCCATCAGCACAGCACGATCCCAGGTTACAATATTATCAGCAGCAGTGGGGGAAAGGCAGTGTCGGACCAATAGCCACAGGAACTTGGTTGTGAAGGTGAGGTTGGATTTCTTGATACTCCCCTTGAGCTCCCCCACCCAATCGGCAGCCTCAACATCTACGGAGATGTACTGTGCAGTCCACCGCTTGGTGGTCTCTCTCACCTCTGGCTAACGCTGGAACCGGCCATCTTTGATCAATTTCCATCGATAGTCAAACTCGGCGGTGAGAGGAGTCCAGGTGGAATCTACATCCACTCCATAGAGAAATCTGCGGGTGGCCTACAAGAAAATGTCAATGGTGCATGCTTGGTGGGGTTGCCCGCCTTTCCAGCTAAGATCAAAGAGTCAGCGAATAGGAGGAGTATGACTCTCGGACCATGTCCTTTCTATAGTGGACTACATATCGAGCCGTCCACTCCAGCCGATGTCGGGTGAATAACTCATGAATGGCCGTCATGGTGGGAAGAATCCCCATGAGAAACTGCTGCTCAAGTGTTAGGGTCCAGGTCATGACCCCTTTGTCATTAGGCATCTAGGCATCAGTGTAGATTTGGTACTGCCCCTCGACACACCACCGATTGGGCTGATAAGCAATCAGAGCGGGGACGTAAGTCTGGGGTACTAGAGTAGAGTAAGCATTAGCAGCCTCATCAGACAGGCAAAAGCAGAAGCCTCCTCCGATTCTGAAGCCTCCACAGAGCCGGAAGCTTCCTCAGAACCGGATGTTTCTACGGAGCCACATCCTCCCTTGGACTATGCAGTCGACCCAGAAAGTGTGCCACTGTGTGCTCCTCGCTAGACTGGGAGACTGTGACTACGCCAGGCGCCACCCTCGTGGGTGTGGCTCTAGTAGAGCGGGAAGCATGGGTAGGACTGCAGGTGCCGGGTGGAATGTACTTTGGGTCATGCTCATCATCTAAGCCTGTGATAACCTAGTTCAACGGGGCGACTGACTTGCAACGCCTTCGTGAGTAGAAACGGTCATGTTTATGTGCCATTTGTACTTGCAGAGAGAAGTAGTTAGTACCAGTGGAAGTAGCAAAACATAGAAAAGGAATGACAGCACAGAAGTACAGAGTGCAGGATGGACCCATCGACTCTTCATCGAAGGCACAAAGGTCTGTTGAAGGCACGACGGTCCATCATGGGGGTCCGTCGAGGGACACTTAGAAATAATATTTAAAACATCATGAAGAAAGGTTCTGACAGTGTCGACGGTTGTGCTGGACGGACCATCGATGGCACGACGTCCGTCATAAGGGTCTGTCGTGGGATACTTAGAACAGATTATAAAAACTCATAAACAAAGGTTCTGACGCCGTTGACGGTTGTGCAGGAAGGACCGTGGAAGGGATGACAGTCCGTCGTAAGGGTCCGTTGCGGGACAGTGGAAGAAATTATAAAAATGTCAGAAACAAAGGTTCTGACACCATTGACGGGTGTGCAGGACGGACCGTCGTAGGGACGATGGTCCGTCATAAGGTTCTATCGATGGACACTTAGATTAATTTAATAAAAAATCAAAAGAAAAGGTTCTGAATGTTGTGCAGGATAGACCGTTGAAGGTACGATGGTCCGTCATAAGGTCCATCGACGGACACTTAGATTAATTTTATTAAAAATCAGAAATAAAGGTTCTGACAGTGTCGACGGTTGTGTAGGACGGATCGTCGAAGGCACGATGGTCCGTCATAAGGGCCTGTCGACGGACACTTAGAAGTTATTATAAAAACATCAAAAACAAAGGTTCTGACACTGTCGACGGTTGTGTAGGACAGACCATCGTCCCTATGACGGTCCGTCATAAGATTCCGTCGTAGTACACTTGGAAGAAATTATAAAAACGTCAGAAATAAAGGTTTTGACACTGTCGATGGTTTCGCAGGACAGACCGTCGAAGGGATGATGGTCCGTCATAAGGGTCCGTCGATGGACACTTAGATTAATTTTATGAAAAATAAGAAGCAAAGGTTCTGACACCGTCAACTGTTGTGCAGGACGAACCGTCAAAGGGATGATGGTCCGTCATAAGGGTCCGTCGATGTATACTTAGAGTAAACTCGAGAAATTTGGGTTGATGGACCCTAACAATGGACCACCGCGGGACCGACTGTCCATCCCGGGACCGAGTGTCCATCGACAGGGTCTCATAGACCTTCAAGGAACACAGTTTTGCAGCCTCTTTTGTACCCAATCATACTAATTTGAAGTATTCTTAGAAGCCTAAGTTTACTAAACATTTACCCAGCATTCCATCATTCGTAGGGCATGAATTTTCCTAGTTTTAACATGCATTTTAGACAGCCTGTCAAACCCTAGGTCAGGAACACAATCATGCAGACACACACTATTTTTTTAACAATACACTCCTTTCCCTTTCAATTTCAGTGTTCTAAGGGACTTGGGACTTTTGTGTGTAAGTTTTAGCAGGCAAAATGGTCCAAAATTAAGTACCCAAAGAGTTAGACATCACATTAATTAGGAATATTAACAAAAGTTAATCTTGCAGCTCAGAATACAACCTGACAACTATAGTAGAGGAGAAAGAGTATGAACACGAGTAGTTGATCATCAGCAAAAACCACCATGAACACCGATTGACAAAGGAATTGAAGAAAATGGGAGATTTTGGGAGAGAATGGATTTTGTGGAAGTGGGGAAGTGTTGGAATCTGGTGATGGAATGGAAGTGAATGGGTCAGGAAGTGGGGGAAAATGAGAGGAATAGGGAGGGAAACGGTTATGGGAGTTATGTGAAGAGGTGGGTAACTGAAGAGTTCAAAAACTTTTAATATGTAGTCGGACGGGTCGGGCCGGGTTGGTGGGTGAGGGATCGACAAGTCCCTGTCAACGGACCGTAAGCCTGTTGACGGTCCATAGATCCTTCCGTCGATAGTTCCCTAACTTGGAAAATTTTAAAGAACATACCTGGGCACGACGGATCCTACCGATGGTCCGTCGAAGGGACAACTGTGTGTCGATGGGTCCGTCGATGGGTGCACCAGACCAATTTTGTGCAGATTTCTGTTGATTTGGTCCCTGCACATTTAACACCCATTAAGCTAATCTTTTTGTGTTTTCTGAACACTTTTTGGACACGGACCCTACTCTACGCTCTAACCAACACTTCTAAAGAAAAATAAAGGAACATTCAGACGTGACATAAGTAATAAAAGCAAAAATAATGCAACTATGCCTAGAAAATCATGAAAAACCTATAGTTGGCTAGAGGATACATATTGGGTTGCCTCCCAATCAGCGCTTGATTTAACGTTGCGGCACGATGGAGGAATCTTGATTACTCAGACTTCATCAAGATGGTATGCCTCGATCACTTCCTTCGCTGTTTCAGTATGACCTAGATAGATTTTAAGTCATTGCCCGTACACCTTGAACCTCATACCCTCCTTGTTCTCCAAATCAACCGCACCATGAAGGAATAGTTGGGTGATCAAATAGGGACCAGTCCATTTGGACTTGAGTTTGCCCAGAAACAAACGCAAACTAGAATTGAACAAAAACACCAAATCCCCACCAAAAAATCGCGCTTCTCAATCTTTTGGTCATGCTACTTCTTCATCTTTTCTTTGTAGAGGGCTGAACTTTCATATGCCTCCAAGCGAAATTGATCAAGCTCATTCAACCCGTTTAACCTCTGATCCGCAGCCTTATTCCAATCCATTTTCAACTTCTTCATTGCCCACATGGCCTTATGCTCTAATTCAACCGGTGAGTGACAAGCCTTCCCATACACAAGTTGGTGTGGGGACATACCTATGGGAGTCCTGTATGTTGTCCTGTAGGCTCAAAGAGCATCATCAAGCCTCCTTGACCAATACTTTCTCCTAGCATTCACCGTTTTTGCCAAAATCTGCTTAATTCCCTGTTTGACACTCAACTTGCCCACTATAGTTTGAGGATGGTAAGGAGTGGCCACATTATGGCGAACCCCATATTTTTCCAATAATCCCTTAAACAGCTTGTTGCAAAAGTGGGATCCCCCATCACTGATAATAGCCCTTGGGGTGCCAAATCTAGAAAATATGTTCTATTTCAAGAACGTGGTGACACTCTTCCCTTTATTATTCAAAAATGCGATAACTTCTACCCATTTTGACATTCAATCGACTGCCAGAAGAATGTACTTCATCCCATGAGAACTCACAAAAGGGCCCATAAATTCAATGCCCCACACATCAAACAATTCAATCACAGGAATGGGATTTAAAGAGAGCTCTTGCTTTCTCAAAATACAACCATCTCCTTGGCATCTATCACATGCCTTGGCGAACTCATGAGCATCTTGGTGGATGGTTGGCCAATAGAAGCCACATTTCAAGAACTTGTGAGCTGTCCGGATACCACTATGATGCTCACGTACAGGAAAAGAATGGCATGCCTCCAAAACACTCAACATCTCAACTTCTGGCACACAACGCCGAATAAGCCCATCGGCGTAACTCCTATATAAGTATAGCTCATCCCAAAATAAATTTTTCACATAATGCATGAACTTTTTCCTTTGATAAAAGAACAAGTCCGGTGGGACGATTTCACTAGCCATATAATTTGCAAAATGTGCGAACCCATGGAATCAAGTCTTGGGAGGCAGCCACTACATGCTCATCAGGGTAAGTATAATAAACTTAAGAATTTTCACCTAACTCCCTCATTGCTTCATCTTATAATCGAGACAAGTGATCAACAACTTGATTTTCGGTCCTTTTTCTATCTTTCACCTCAAAGTCAAATTCTTGCAATAGTAATACCCAACAAATTAACCTCGGTTTCGCATTCTTCTTTGCAATCAAATATCTCAAAGCAGAATGATCAGTATGCAAAATTTCTCGAAAGCAAAGACTACTACAAGGAGCTCTGGTTCAGTCACGGTGTAGTTCTTTTTGGGATTCATTAAGGGCTTTACTAGCATAGTAAATGGGATGAAGGATTTTGTCCCTTCTTTGTCCCAATACCGCACCAAGAGCAACCCCACTAGCATCACACATTACCTCAAAAGGCTTGCTCCAATCCAGATAAATGATGATAGGTGAAGACACCAACTTTTCCTTCAACTTACCAAATGCCTTAAGACAAGATTCATCAAAATGAAACTTAAACAACTTGCACAAAGTATGTGCTATCTTTGAAAAATCCTTGATGAACCTCCGGTAAAAGCCTGCATGCCCAAGAAAACTTCTCACACCTTTTACAGAGATAGGTGGAGGAAGTCTCTCTATCACCTCAACTTTAGCTTGATAAACCTATATACCCTTGTCTGAAATGTGATGACCCAAATACAGTACCTTCTTTCACCATGAAGTGACATTTTTCTCAATTTAGCACAAGGTTGCAATCTTCACACCTCTTAAGAACCTCGGACAAATTACTCAAACACCGCTCAAAGGAGTCACCAACCACTGAAAAATCATGCATAAACACCTCAATAATATCCTCCACCATATCGGAGAATATTGACATCATACATCTCTGAAATGTGGTTGGTGCATTTCATAACCCAAACGACATTCTCTTGAATGTGAAGGTCCTATAAGAAAAAATTAAAGGTGGTTTTCTCTTGATCTTCCAGTGCAATAGAAATCTGATTATAACTTGAATAGCCATAAAGAAAACAGTACCACCCCTTTCCTGCAAATCTATCCAACATTTGATCCATGAAGGGCATAGGAAAATGGTCCTTCTCGGTCCATGCATTTAATTTCCAGTAACCTATACGTACCCTCCATCCAGTCACCGGCCTCATCGGAAAAAGCTCATTTTTCTCATTGGGGACCACAGTCATTCCCTTTCTCTTAGGTACACGCTGAACAGGGCAACTACTATCGGCTATTGGATATATCACTCCAGCATACAACCACTTAATGATTTCCTTCTTCACCACCTCTTGCATAGGTGGATTTAAAAGTCTCTGGTGCTCAATACTTGGCTTATGATCGAGCATGAGTTAGATTTTATGTGAACGAATCTCGGAAGGGATCCCAATAATGTCCGCAATAGTCCACCCAATAGCTCTTTTGGACCTTTTCAACACCTCTACCAAACTCTCAACTTGATGCACATTCAAATCTGATGCAATAATTACCGGCAAAGTGTCACCTTTTCCCAAGAATACATACCTCATATGAGGTGGTAGAGCCTTAATTTCTACTTTTGGAGCCTCATCAATAGATGGTTTTGCAGGTGGAGACTCGTGATGCTTCATATCTAACTCCAACTTCTTTGATTTAAATCGAACATCACCTTGATCAAGTGTCACGACCAATGACCCATACTCTTCAATGCAATCACTACCAAAATTCATGATCACTGCCACTAGTGCTTCTACACCCAGACGCTCTTCTATTTGTACCTCAAGTGACTTTTCAACCCTGTAAGATATGGCAGATACCAATTGGTTCTCACCACTCTGCCTCATGGACCTACAAATGTTGAAAGTCACTTCTTCATTATTCAACCAAAATTTCATTTGCCCTTTCTCCATATCAACCAAGGCTCTACCCGTAGCAAGGAATGACCTCCCAAGAATAATAGGAACCTCAAAATCAACCTTACAATCCAGAATCACAAAATTGTCTAGAAATATGAATGACTCCACCTTAACTAACACATCGTGGAGCATTCCAATAGGCCTCTTCACCGTTTGATCAGCCATCAGTAGCCGCATCGCATTGGGCTTTGGGTCACCCGAACCCAACTTCTTGCAAACTAGAGAGGAATGAGATTTATGCTTACCCCAAGATCACATAATGCTTTTGCAAAGTGTAATAACCCGATTGTACATGGAATAGTGAAGGCACCTGGATCTTCTTTCTTTTGCACTAGAGACCTTGTAGAAATAGCATTACAATGCTGCATTCTATCATCATCCTCAAAACTGACTGATCTTTTTTTAGTGACCATATCTTTTATGAATATGGAATAACAGGGCATTTGTTCAAAAGCTTCTATCAAAGGGACATTGATGTAAAGTTGTTTGAGCATAGTGATAAAACGCTGATATTTACCATCCTCGGTCTTTTCCACTAACCTCTGTGGGAATGGACATGATGGTCTAGGAATGGGGGTCACCTTTTGGGTTACCTCAACTTCTTTCCCCGTTTATCATCTAACTCACCACTAACCTCCACTACCTTATGTCGCGCCCCATTTTTCGCAAAAACGGGTTTTGTGCACGACCTAACAACTCCTTTGGGATTTTGAGTTTAAGGAGTTGCCACCTAACGAATTAAGGCGCGTTAGGGCACCTATATCTGTCACGCCCCATTTTTCACAAAAATGGATTTTGTGCACGACCTAACAACTCCTTTGGGATTTTGAGTTTAAGGAGTCGCCACCTAACGAATTAAGGCGCGTTAGGGCACCTATCTAACCTAACAAAGTCTAGCTAAGGTCAACGAATAAGAGATCGGGGTAAGGGTTCAAATTACCTCGAGGGGAAGGTTTTAGGCATCCCTCGAGGTCCACAAATGTGGGTCCCGTCCATATCTCATGCAATCTATGTGAGGGTTACAAGTAGCAACTAAGGTCACTTCATTTATTAATTTTTTAAGTAGCATGCTTGCTAGATGATAATAAATATGAAATAAATAAGACCATTTTATTTTTAATTAATTAATTAATAAAGGCTAGGTGATAGCAAATATTAACAACTAAAATCATTTTTATTAAATCTAGCATGTAAGACTAGGTGATATATCAACAAGTTGAATCAAATAGCTCATTATTATCTTAATTAATATTTAAACATGCGAGTCTAAGTGATAAAATATTAAACAATTGAGAAATAAATTAATTATTTAAGCATGCAAAACTAAGTGATAATAATAAATGAACAATGAATAAAAATTTAAAAATAACCGAAGGGATAGAAAATAAAAAGGCAAATAAATAAGCAATAAGTTTTATTATTTTTATTTTAATCTTCCCCAAATAAATTACTAAACAATTAAAACTACTTCAATTATTTATTATTTGAGCATACGATCAACGTGATAAACAAACATTGCAAATATTAAGCAATTAATAGAGAGATAAACAAAAGACATAATATGCGCAAAACATATAGAAGATAGTTCGATTTTATTATGCTACACCAAACAAGAATAATATGTGCAAAAGTAAAGTTTTGATAAATTGAGCAAGTTTGCATAGAAAATTTTATTTAAAATAAATGTTTGTTTCTTTATAGGGATGATGCCACGATATTGTTAATCGCGCTACTCCACCATAAAAATCATTTTGTTTTGAGGTCGGTCTTAGAAAAAATAATAAAAGTTTATGTTTTTGAAAATGATTTAAAAGATTCAGTTTGCATATAGGCACATAAATATTTACATATAAATACACATAATTCCTTTTGAAATTCATGGGTAGGTGGTACTTCCGGGGACGCGTCGGTTTAATTTAAAAATTGGAACTAGACCTCGTAGTTCCTTTGACTTTCTCACTAACGATAGGTTAGGAGATAGTGCTTATAATATTTTTAAAAGTAAACAATGTCATAATCAATCCAAAGTTTTAAAGGAGGATTGAACAATGAATTTTAAAAAAATGTTGCAAAACTTTGTAAAGAAAAAAAGAAAAAAACTAGTAGAACATTAATGTAGTAAATTTATTAAAATGCAAAGATTTTACTATGAAATATATTCAAAAGCCAAGTAATTTGTTAAATGCATCAAACGATTTTATTTTATTATTATTATTATTATTTTAAGAAAAAACAACATATTGCATCATAAATGCGGAAAACTTCAAGAGTACAAATAAGATTACTAATTAATAATATTAGCTAATTTAAAAGGGGACAAAAATATGCACAACAAATTTTATTGGAGTTATTGATATGCTGAAAATTTACAAACCTATTGACATGATCTCTAGGTGTTTAACATACTAAAATGACAAAGTAAAGAAACAAATCAATTATGAACATGCTAAAATTAGTTAAACATGATTTCTAAGTGATATAATAATCAACACATTTAAATAAGACCTATAGGCATGATTTCTAACTCCAAATGACATATGAATGCAATAAATTCTATAGACATGATTTATTCAATGAGTAACTAAAATGCACACAAATTATTTACTTAAGATTTTAGTGAGTTTGACACGCTAAATTGAATAATATTAACTTCAAACATAAATTGGTCAAAATTAGCTAAATGATTGAGCGAATATGATTTGGTTTATTTTTATTTTTTATTTCATTTGGTTAGATCTAAATTTATTTCATCACACAAACATTTACAACCCAAATTATGCATTTAAGCATACTTTTAAACACAAAACAAGTTTGCAAATAAAAATGATTTAACACATAATTCACCCTCTAGGCGATCCCCAAATTGCTTCATATATAAGAGTTGATTTAGAGTTATACATATATTGCAATAAAAATAACAGATGAAAATATACACAAAGTTAAAATAAACGAAGCTTTGTCCGAAAATTCTTCTAGGTCACTCTTCATCATCTTGAACTTTAAGTCCAAAACCTGCTAGAATAAGTGAGGTAACACGTATACAATGGAAGAATAATTGTAATGTAAAATATTCATAGTAACAAATTTCTCGTACATCATATATAAACAATGCACAAAAGAAATAAAAAGGACAAAACATAGGCATAGACATATCAACACACATAGGGAAAAAGATAAGGAGTGTTTCATTTTATTCCCAACACACAACAATAATAATAAATGCAAAACAAAAATAAAAAAATAGAAGGCTGGCCAATAGTAAAATGCTAATCAAGAATACTAACTGATTAAGTAGAAAATAGTAGCAACGAGAACAAGTTGATTCAACCTTTACTCAAACAAAAGCAAAGTAGCAAAGTAGCACTTAAATTCAATTAATATAACATTTTTCTTATAACGAGAAACTAAATCAACAAAATTATTCTTAGCTCAATCAAATATTTTTTACTAAAATACAACAAGTAAGAATTAATTTAGCGTTAATTAAGGTTATTATAATCTATAGACAAATAGTAATAAAATAATAGACAAGATTTACCTTATCAAGGCATAAAGTCTGTCCGAATTCACTTTATTAACAAATTAATCAATACCATATAAAATTAGCACACCAAAATTATCATTTAGAGAAGAAGATAATCAGGATGACAAGATTAGGCGAATAACTTAAATCATGTCCGAATCTTATCGAACTCAATCAATGAACAAGCAATACATATTAACCTATTAAAATCTGTTTTAACAGAAGAATCAGACCCAGATCATTAGTTAAATAACTAGGAATACTAAATCACCCACAAATCAAGTTAGAGCATGAACATGATAATATTTTACACTAGCACTAATAGAATTGGAATTTAAAATCACCAAAAGTAGTAGCACAAACAGCAAACAAGAGATAATCACATATTTCAAAAAATCAACATAATAAATAAAGGATAAAAAATCAAATCAAGTGAACATACCCAGATGGAGCTGAAAAAATTCGTCTTCCAATAGATTGAAAATTTTTAAATCGGAGTTCTTGTTGTTCGATGCTTATTCTTGTTTCCAACTGCTGCCAGAGACAATTGGAGAATAGAGGAGGAGGAGGATAGCGGAGAGGGGAGGCGCGATGGCTGCCAGCGGCTGCTGGCTTCGCCGGAGGTGCGTTGGTCGCTGGTTGGAGCTCGCGGCAGCTTGCTGTCTCTGAAAACTGTTGTTGCTTTCTCGTCGAGCTGGAGAGAGGGGGAGAGGAGATATGGGAAGGGGATAGGGAAGCAGAAAAAGAGGGAGAGAGGGTAGAGAAAGGAGGAGAAGAGAGATAGAGCGACGGGAGAAGGGGCAAGCGGGGGGAGAGGGACGGCTGAAGAGGGAGAAGAAAGGGGGGCTGGCGGATGCCAAGGAGAGGGGAGGGAGAAGAGAATGACATTTTTTAGGGATTAGTCTTTTTTAGGGTATTAGAAAATAGGAAGAATAAGAGATTAGATCTTGACCGTAGAATTAGTTTAGATGAGTGGTTAGGATTTAATCTAGGATTTAACTTAAAGAGTTGAGATTAAAAGATGGAGTCTTAAAATCAAATTGGATTGGATGTGGAATGGCTAAAATTCTAATGAAAGAGGGGCTATGATTGAAATAAAATTGACTTAGAGTGGCTAGAATTGGAAGAAATTATAATAGAATAGGCTAGAATTTAAATGATTTTAAGGAAGTGTAGGAGTTGATATTTAATTAAAATATTTTTATATAATTGAAAATCATTTAAATTTTTAAAACATTTGAAATTCATTAATGATTTTAAAATATTTAATAATATTTACAATAATTTTATTAAGTGAACATACTAGAATATATAAAAAAAAATTAAAGCAAAAATTGATTAAAATTCTAAACTTTAAATAGATTTTTAAAATACATATTTAATCGAATAGTAATTCTAAAAAGGTCAAAGGTCGGTCAAAATTGGGTGTCAACACCTTATCATCGCCTCTTATCACATTTTCTATGCCAGACGGCATCGGTGGGTCAATAGTTTGCTTACCACCTCGAGTTGTGACTGTCATTCAATGTCCATCATTATTTCGATTTTGGACAGTATCGCTAGGAAGAGTGCCCAGTTGGCGTGGGTTCATAGTCAAAGACAATTGGGTCATTTGCAACTCAAGATGCTTGATCGAGATTGCATGTGCATCAACTTTTTGCCCAATACTCGCTAAGTCACTCCTAAACTCTTTAGTGTGCTCATCACTAGTATCAAACCTCCTCATCATTTTTGCAAGATATCCTCAACTCGCGCCATACTACCTCCACCATCCCTAGGAGCAACTTCACAATTTTGAGGTGGAACATAGGGCCCACTCCTATCATTTCTGTTACCATAGTAACCCTAGTTGAAGTTGTTGTTGCGGTTGTAATTCCCATCTCGAATATAATGACCCTCTCGATTGTAATTACCATAGTTTCGACCTTGATTTCCTTGACCTTTGCGCCAATTCTCTTGAGTGGAGCCTTGGGCATTTGGTCAGAAACCCCCTGTCTGCTCATTTAGCGCATAAGAATCCTCCTCATAGTAATACTCATCAGTCGGCGGTGATAGTTTAGACAAGTAGTTCAGCGCATTTACCTTTTTTGCACCCCAAGTGACGTGTTTCAACACCAAACTAAGATCAGTTCTCATTTGATCCATTTCTTCATGAATCTCATATGTGGTTGGGTTGTGTGCGGATTGCACTGCATAAGTGTTTCTCCCAGTATCTAACTTTCTAGTGCTCCAAGATTTTTTGGGGGACCCGCTATCATATCCAGTACTAATTCATTATTATCATTTTGTCCTCGATAGAAGTACTCTTTCAGTGACTCATCATCGATGCGGTGATTGGAGACACTTCTCAAGAACGAAGTGAACTGTTCCAAAAACTACTAACTGATTCTCCCGGTAGTGCCACAAAGTTGTTCACCCTATCTTTGTGTTTTAGTTTCTTAGACACCGGGTAGTAACGTGCTAAGAACACATCCCTCAATTGATTCCAAGTGTAGATTGAGTTACAGGGCATCTCGGTAAACCATATAATGGCCTCTTCCGTCAGTGAGGAGAGGAAACACTCTCAACCCAATTACATCCATATTCAAATCAGTCCTCCCTATACAACTCTTACACACCGACCTCACCTTGGCGATGTGAGCATGTGGATCCTCAGAAGGTAGCCCCAAAAAAAAACCTCTAGCGGTGAGCATTTGCATTAGACTACTAGTTACCACAAAAGTATGGTCGTGTGGTAGGGGAGGCAAGACAAGTGGCCCGTTAGAGTCAGTAATATTATAATATCCCCTATGATACTCTTGAAAGCGTGGAGCAGGAGGTTGCCTATGTATTTCACCTTCCTCATGATTTTCAGGTAATAATTGATCATGAGCATCAATCGGTGGTGGAATTTTTGGGTTGTGATCATCATCGAGAATGTCCAAATTTCGGTTCATTCTGCATAGTGTACGCTCTAATTCGGGGTCGGGTGAGAGTATGGGTTCTCCTCTACTCCGCGTACTTGGCATACACGGAAGTTACATCTGCAAAAGACAAAAACAAAGAGAAAAAGTAAAATTAGGAAAATGTTGACTAAACTTTGGTAATAAGCTTAAAGTTAATCTAAAAGCCACTTCCCCCGGCAGCGGCGCCAAAATTTGATACGCTCAAATTTACTTCTCGAAAAGAAGTATAAGCAATTGTATCAAGTAATGAACCCAACTATGAGGTTAGGGTCGATCCCACGATGAAAATGATTTAGACTTAACTTTAATCTACTATTACTTTTATTTAGTTAAGTCCTTTCCGAAAACAAGTAACAAAAAGGGGGTTTTAAGTAATGAATGTAATTAGTTATGTCTAAGTAAACAAGTGGCAAGTTCAAAGATTTGATTTTTATCAAGTAATGAAAGTAACTAGGGCTTAAGTGTTCCCCACAGGCTCATAACGCGGTGATTCTAGCAGAACAATCCTTTCCTAGTATCTTGCATGCAAAGTGATAAGCTATGTATCCCTAATTCCTTGGTCCAGCAACTAGGGAATTTCACTTCGCACCTTGGTCTTGCTATGTTTGTATGCTTTACTAAACCTTAACTTTACCTCATATTAAGCATCATAATCGATGTATGGATTAGTTGTTACTTCGCACAAATTGACACTAGCCTATTAGATAGTATATACTAAATCTACATTGGTAATTCTTTTCTTATTATCTACCTCCTTGATTTGGCAAGTAGCAACAAGGCGAGTTCTAACGCGTGCACTCGTTAAAAAGACTTCTAAATGAAAGAATTATCAATACATACAAGACACTATTTTAGGATTATTATTTCAACTAGTTTTTACCTTGTTAATTACCCATGGTTCCCACAGCCCTAGCTATGGATTTAGTTACCCATGTTAATAATCACACAATTCATATTAGTTTGATAATAATTCATGCACTTACTTTGATGAGATTGAAGAAAACCCAGAAAATTACTTGAATTAATCAATAAGCTTGCAATAAACGATTTCTGGAAAATAGAATAATTTCCCAAAATCACAAGTTCACAACTAGAACAATAAAATCTAAAAAATACCCAAGACTATTACCTCAAAAATGAGGTTTTTACAAGTATTTATAATACTAGAGTCCTAACAAAAGAGGGAAATATATTTAAGAAAAATCTGCCCAAAAACCGCGTTTGAGTCAAAAACCTAGATGACGGACGTCAAGGCCACGACGAACCGTCGTGGTCCATTGTCGTGGTCATCCGTCGTTCCAAACTTAGCTTCTTTTCAAGATGGGTATTGGGGCTACTTTTTGTTGACGATGATGGATGTGCAACACGATCCGTAGTGGAGATGACGGTCCGTCGAGAGCCTCCGTAGCCCCACACTTAGTCAGAATTCCCCAATCTTCATTCAATTCTTTTCCTTCATACGATGGTGGCCACTAACGGACCGTCGATAGCTCCATTGGTAGTCACTTCTGCAGTTTCAGCATAATTCTTTAGAGAATTCATTCTGGACAGATTTCCTGCAAACAAAGAGAAAGTACATTAAAACTAATACAAAAAAAGCTTTAGACACACACGAAACCTAAGGAAAAAGCATTAAAATTACCGTAAAACTACGGTACATCGAATTCTTCTTCATAATATTTAAGTTCTAATAATAGTGACGGAGAGGGATCCTGGGATCCTCTACTACTGAAGACCTAAAAGTTCATCATGAACAAGACTACATGTCCTCATCTGAGGAAGAATGTACGTCTTGCCAGACTGGCCAACCTTTTGATAAAGATAAGGATGAATTCTATCAGTTATACTCTCAGTTAAAGGACTTAAACATCGATGTTATAAGTAATGACAATTGAATATAAATTCTTAGGATGATTGATGACCCAACATTAAGGTCCCAAATTATCGACAAAATTGGTAATACGAGCACCTCTACTAGTAATACTAGAATTCCTAAAGAAAATCCTATTCATAATAATGTTTATACCATGGTAGAGGTAAGAAGACAACTAAAACTGAGGTCTCAAAGGGATCACATTCCTACTACAATCCAAGACTTGGTTGAGGAGATAAATAATCTCAAAAAAAAAAGAAATATCTTTTCTCAAAAATCATAATATGATTCTTGATGAAAGAATTACTTATATAGAAAGTAAGGACAAAAATCATCATAGAAAACATGTCATAGCTTAAGATGATCCTCCTATAATGTTCCAAAAAGTAATCTTCCTGACATCTCTAATGAGTCTATTGATAATGAGAATTTATTTTTAGAAACTATTGAGCTAATTACAGCACATAAACCTTTAGCAAAAATAACTCTTTTTATTGATTATAACCTAAAAATGGATTTTATTGCTCTAATTGATAGTGGAGCTGATTTAAATTGCATTCAAGAAGGATTAATTTCATCAAGATATTTTAAAAAGACTACACATAGTCTTCGTAATGCTAGTGGTCATAAAATGGATATTGAATATAAAATTCCTAACGCATATATATGTACAAATAATATATGTATACCTCAAAGCTTTGTTTTAATTAAAAAATATTTCTAACGAAATCATTTTAGGAATGAATTTTTACTGGCATATATATCCTACAACTTCATGGAATGAGACGGAATTACTGGTACTTTCGAAGGAAGAAAAATAAGAATAGATTTGATATCTCAACCATTTTCAAAATTCGTTAATGAGGTTAAAGATATGATCTCTTTACAAAATAAACAAATTGATTTTCTTTAAAATGCGATTTGTAATCTTACAATTGAAGAGATTTTACAAAATCCTAAAATCCAAGGAAACATTGAAATTTTGAAGAGTCAATCCTCTCTACAAATATGTGGAGACCACCCAAATGTATTTTGGGAAAGTAAGAGGCATGTGATGAGTCTTCCTTATGAAGAAGAATTTTTTAAAGATAATATTCCCACTAAGGCAAGACCATGCCAAATAAATTCAAAATATCTAAATTTATGTAAAAAAAAAATTGATAATCTTCTCCAAAAGGGTTTAATAAAACCCTCAAAATCTCCATGGTCTTGTACTGCTTTTTATGTTAATAAACAAGCAGAACAAGAGAAAGGAGTACCTAGACTTGTCATAAATTATAAAGCGCTAATTAAAATGTTTTAAAATGGATCAGATATCCTGTCCCCAACAAAAAAGATTTATTGGATCGACTTCATGAAGCTATCATATTTTCAAATTTTGATTTAAAATCAGGTTATTGGCAAATTCAAATTTATGAAGAAGATAAATATAAGACATCCTTTAACGTCCCAATGGGATAATATGAATGAAATATTATGCCTTTTGAATTAAGAAATGCTCCTTCGGAATTTCAAAAAATTATGAATGATATTTTTAATCCCTTTAGCAATTTTATCATCGTATGTATAGATGATATTTTGGTATTTCCAAAAACCATATAAATGCATTTTAAACATCTTGATCTATTTAAGAAAATTATTATTCAAAATGATTTGGTTATATCTAGACCAAAAATGCATATTTTCCAAACTAATGTTAGATTCTTAGGTCATAATATTGAAAAAGGAAAAATTATTCCCATCTAAAGAAGTATAGAGTTTGCATCAAAATTCCCAGATGTTATTACTAATAAAACTTAGATCCAATGAATCTTTGTAATTTTAAATTACATCTCTCTTTTTATAAAAGATTTGTCAAAAGACACAACTATACTATATGATAGACTTAGAAAAAATCCTAAAGCTTGGACTGATAATCATACTAAAGCAGTCAAAAACATTAAGACAAATGTTAATAACCTACCATGCCTCACTTTAGCCAATCCGAATTGGCAAAAGTTAGTGAAACAGATGCTCTGATATTGGCTACGGGAGAATTTTAAAACAAATTTCTCCTAATGAAAAAACAAGAATACCTCACACACTTCTATTCTGGAAAATGGAATAATATTTAAAAAAAAAATCTAATATAGCTAAAGAAATTTTGGCTATAGTTAAAAGTGTTCTAAAATTCCAAGGAGATTTATATTATCAAAAATTTATCATAAGTGTCAAGCAGAGAAATTCATCTTTAATAAATATGTAAACCATGATGTTTCAAAAGAAACGTTTGTAAGATGGCAAGCTTTGTTAGCACCTTTTGATTTTGAAATACATTATAAAAAGGGAACATATAATAGTATTCCCGATTTTTTTACTAGAGAATATTTAAGTTAATAAATCTTTATCTATTAATACCAGGAGCGATGCGACCATCGGGAAATTTTTCCTCTAATAGAGGAAGGAAGAGGAAAAGCACTCATGGGAAGAAATAATATCTTGGACTAAATACGAAACCAGAAGCTAACAGCTTCAAACATTGCAGGAGCATATATGAGCACATTGGGAATTAACACTGAACATCAAATGTACAAAGAATTCATGAATTTTATACAATCCAAACAAGCTCAGGGTAATAATCCACCATCCTATTCTTCAGCTGTAACTGACGAAGGAAATGAAAATATTGAAGTATATGATAAAAATGAGAAAGATAAAGTAATACTTCTTCTTGAGCCCATATATTTACAATGGAAAGACGATCCATGACAAATAATGACCAGGTATTTTGATACAACATCATATGTTGTCCCAACTTATAAATACAGAATATATTATGAGATAATACTCTCATCTATTAGGTCAGCTGAATTTGAGAACTTTTACCTAGCCAATACTAAAAATGTTTATAACTTTTCAAAATTCATTATAAAAATGATATTTACCCCAGAAGAATGGGGAATAAGCACGATGAAAGAAAGAGAATGCACCCATCCATAACAAAAAAATTGCACTCAAGTTTAATTACTGGGATTATATTGAGAACTTTAATAATACCTTGTTATATGAAAACTCTGATAGAAAACATTCATAGTTTATAAAAATATGCTCTCACGTTTATAAGCAGACTATACCAAATTGGTTTTGCCAATGGTGGATTTTATATGGTCCATCTATAAATATATTGTCAGAGGAATACAAAATATTATATGTTGAATGGGTTGACGTATCACCCAAATTGATAAAATTACAAAAAGATGATATCATTTTTAAAGAGATGCCATTGATGTAATTTTTTATATAATTCTCTATTCCGTGGATAATGAAATAGACAGGAGATTATAAACTTCATTAAAGACTCTATCGAGATGAACAAGCGTTAATCAAAAGTCATACAAGGTCGTGATGATATCAGTTCTTTCAAATAAATAACCAGAAGGCTGCATATGAAGAAAGGAGCCATCTCAAAATCGGAACTTCTTACTTCATACATGGAAGAAGTCAAAAAAGATCTAATAAAAAATATGGGCATGAAATTTTATATATCTATGGCTACCTCAAATGAAGAAGAAGATACATTTATAGCTGGAGAATCCCAAAGCATTCATAGCACAGAAGAGATGGACATTGAAACATTTCTTCAATAGTCCAGGAATCAGATAGAAGAATCTTCTAGTTCGGACACGCTAAAGGGGAAGGAGACTAGAAAAGACTAGTTGATAAGACTCTAACTTTTACAAAAGTTAAGATAATTGTAAGCTTTTATAAAGTTAGGACCCCAATGTCGGTTCAATAATGTAACATGACGTAAGCACTTACGTCATAAATTTTAGACTTTTCTTCAGGTCCATCCTATATAAGGAACTTTTAGTAGAAGGTAGAGGGCAGACTTTGGTCAACCTCTCTGTATTACTACTCTTGTATTTCCACTACCATATAAATAAAATTGTTATTGTTTCTACTTAGAACATTTATTGTTGAGAGTCTACTCTAATTAAGGTATTATATTTCTCTCTTTTATTATTAATTTAAATATTTTTAATATTTAAAAGCCTAAATGATAGGCTAAATACTTTGTGTTGGACTAACAACAACTTGAACTATAACTACATGATAAGTAAAGGAATTTTCCGATGTATTTTAGGTCAAAGTAATGTAGTCCGGTAATAGGAAGATCTTGACTTAGTCCGGTGTTCCTGGTAAGACCCATGTTACCTGTGAATAAGGCGTTGTTAGGACCGTGTTGGAACCGTAAAAGTTCTTT
This sequence comes from Solanum lycopersicum, assembly GCF_036512215.1. NCBI lineage: Eukaryota > Viridiplantae > Streptophyta > Magnoliopsida > Solanales > Solanaceae > Solanum > Solanum lycopersicum. The sequence goes on from NC_090811.1 coordinate 33,205,844, forward strand.
CCATCCTTAGGTGTCATGAACTTTATTATTATTATTAATTGTTAAAACCCAGAAGAAACTATCACTGTGGATTCTGATCATGGCACCTTCAGATTATTATCTGAAAATGATTTTGCCCCTTATAGGGATAATTATAAATTTATGCATATTGGCCTGGTTCAAGTTGCTTTTAAACCTCTTACTTTAAGAGGTCTACCGGAAAGCTTTATAGCAGCTTTAAGAGATGGTAGAAATCAAAATTGGAAGAAGTCTCTAATAGGGACTGTGCAAACCAGCTTGGCCTATGGCCCTGTATATTTTAATGCTTATCCTAATTTGCAGATATCTTTAAATGATGAAAATTCTTTAAATACTTTAATATTAAGTATTAAATTACATGGCTATGATTATTTACCTGGAACTGAAGTTATATATATTTGTTATAGAATCTATTATAAACCACTCTATACTTTGAATCCTATGTGTAAAATTATGGATCTAAAAAATGAGACTATTTTAATAGAAACTAATTTTAGTAGATCTAAAGTTATTACTAGACGACCTATTAAATGGGATGAAATTGATTTTCCTAAAGAATGGATTATAGAAGAAGCCGTTGCTCCTAGAAATAATATGAATTTTGATATTTCTGATATTGAACAGGCTCCTGATGGAACGGTAAAAATAAAATTTACGGATCAAAACCTGTTAATGAGCTATACCGATAATATCGGACTGCCGACAAGAATGCCTAGATCAAATTATTCTTATATTTCTCCAGCTGATTATGTGGTTAATATATCCTCTAGAGCCTCTACATCTCAAATAAGAGATGAAGAAAACTCTAGATCTTCTATCTTTGATATAAAGGAAAATGAACGAATTGATAATATCAAAATAGAAAATCATATTGTTACTCCTGATATGGATGAACCTACTCTCTCTGAGATGAATTTTCCAAATGGTTTTGATGGATCAAGAAGACAGACTTGATTTTAGACCGGGATCTCCGGTAAGAGAAAAGATTTCAAATGAATTCTTTGAACCTAAATGGAAACTTTTTAGAGAATGGTTCTTTAAAAATTTTGATAAAAACCAAAGGACCATTTTACAAGATGAGTTTTATAAAGATCTTTCGCAAACTAATAAAATTATTGCTTTTATTCCTTGGTTTAGGACTAAATATATTTATAAATATATTTGTATGCTTGAAAGAGATTATAAACTGACTGATGGGTCTATTACTAAATTAGTTTTACCCCCCCAACAGTCTTTTCAAATTGAGAAAGATAATAAAACTGTTCATTTTACAGCTTTTGCAGAATTATTTAATGATGATACTGCTTTAATAACTGCCAAGCATGTTAAAATCCTTATACAGCAAAATAATTATACAAATGTTTATATGGGCATTCTAGGAGATCAAATCCTCTCTTTACATGATAAGATCAATCATATATATTCTACTATTGAAAAATCTAAAGCTTCTGATAGAGGTTAGGGAAGAGCCTCTACGAGTATCCAGCCTCCACCTGAAATCAAAGATTTTAAATTATCAAAGCATGATAATATTGAGAGGTGGCTAGAAGAAAAATATAAAAAAGATCTGGAACTTAGTCCTCTTCATATAGAGGAAAATAATAAGGATAATAATACTTATAAAAAGAGTAATACTCTTGATGAGATTAATAAAATCTCAGAAAAATATGCTAGAAAACCGGTCCAAAGGATGTACTATTATCCTAGACCAACTCCTCAAGATATACTCTTAGAGGAACAAGAATTTGTTGTTTCTAATAGTTTCAGTGGTACTGAGATTTATGAATGGAATATTGATGGTTTCACTGATAGACAGATTTATACACTGGCTCATAGAATTCTTATGTATAGCACTATATGCAAAGCTAATAAGAATTCAGAACAAAATACAGCAAGCATGGTTATTGCCGGGTTTACAGGGCAATTAAAAGGATGGTGGGATAATTATCTCACAGAAGAACAAAGAATGGCAATTCTAAATGCAGTGAAACAAGAAAATGGTAGTTCAACTCCAAATATAGTTTATACGTTGGTTCTGACTATTATAGAACATTTCTCTGGAAGATGGTCAGATAATAGTGAGACAATTAGGACTCTTTTACAGAATCTTAAGTGTAGATCTCTTACTAATTGGAGATGGTACAAGGACACATTTTTGTCCAGGGTAATAGAGTTACCAGAATGTAACAGTTCTCATTGGAAATCCAAATTCATAGATGGACTTCCAAACTTATTTGCAGAAAGAATTAGGAGAGTCCTTAGAGGGGATGAGGTTAATATTAAATATGAAGATTAATACTTATGGAAAACTTATAGCAGCCGTGATTCAAGAAGGGCTAGCTTTATGCAATGAAATACAGTTGAATCAACAAATCAAGAGATATCATATAAATGAGAAGCAGCAATTGGGAGAATTCTGTGAACAATTTGCTATTGACATCCCAGAATCTTCAAAAAGATCTTCTAAAAAGAAGAAAGATAAGGACTATACAGATAGGCCTTATAAACCTCATAGGAAAAAGAAACGTTTGGATAAACGTGAAAATAGAAAATCCAAAAGATCTGATAAAAAATCCTTTAAGCATAATAATTCGGATGCTTGCTACAAATGTGGAAGGATAGGCCACTATGCCAGAGATTGTAGAGTTAAGGACAAAATTAAGAATCTTAATTTAGATGATAATCTCAAGGATTCATTATGTAAAATCCTGTTAAACTCTTCACCTGAAGTATCAGGTCCTGATGATAGTAGGGGAGAAGAATCCCATACCAGTGAGGACTTAAGGGTTCTCCATGATGAGAGTTATATCTCTTCGTCAGATGGAGAATGTATGCCTTGTCAAATAGGAGAAACCTGTGAAGACAAGCAGAATACAGATGAGTTTTATAAACTCTATTCTCAATTCAAAGATCTTAATCTTAATGTCATTAGTAGTAATGATTGGATAGAGATGATCAAATTAATAGATGATCCTATAATAAGATCTCAGATTATTGACAAAATGGGAAGTACTTCTACTAATAAAGTAGAGTCTCCTAGAAAAGAAATTCAGAATGAAAACACTACTTATACAATGGCTGAATTAAAGAGACAACTTCATAAGAGGTCTCAAAGGAATAATATTCCAACTACAATTCAAGATTTATCTGAAGAAGTTAATAACCTTAAAAAAGAAATTAATGATTTAAAAAATAAGAATATTATTCTTGATGAAAGAATTACATTTATTGAGAGTATTAATAAAACTCAAGAAGGTAAGCAGGCTACTGATAATTCTGTAGATTCTCTTAATAATTTAACTCCTGAAGATTTTACAGAAGAAAAGAAAGAATCATTTTTAAAAATTATTGAGTTAATTACAGCTCATAAACCTCTTGCAAAAATTTCTATAGTTATTGATTATAATTTAAAAAGAGATTTTATTGCTCTTATTAATAGCGGAGCTGATTTAAATTGTATTCAAGAAGGGTTGATCCCTTCAAAATATTTTAAAAAGACTACTCATATTTTAAGAAATGCTAGTGGTCATAAGATGGATATTGATTATAAAATTCCCAAAGCTTATATTTGTACAAACAATGTTTGCATTCCTGAAAGTTTTGTTTTAATAAAAAACATTTGAAATGAAATTATTCTTGGAATGCCTTTCTTTTGGAAAATTTATCCAATTACTTCTTGGGATCATACTGGTATTACTGGAAATTTTGAAGGGAAAAGGGTTAGGATTGATTTTATATCTCCACCTTATTCTAAATTCATAAATGAAGTTAAAGATTTAATTTCTTTAAAGAACAAGCAAATAGGCTTTTTGAAAAATGAAATTTGTAGTCTTACTATTGAAGAGACTCTACAAAATCCTAAATTACAGGAAAAAATTGAATATTTAAAAAATCAATTTTCTTCACAAATTTGAGGTGATCACCCAAATGTTTTCTGGGAGAGAAAAAAACATATTGTTAGTCTTCCATATGAAGAAAATTTCTCAGAAGATTATATTCCTACTAAGGCAAGACCTTGCCAAATGAATTCAGATTATTTAGAATTATGTAAGAATGAGATTAATAGTCTCTTACAGAAAGGTTTAATAAGACCTTCAAAGTCACCATGGTCTTGTACTGCTTTTTATGTTAATAAACATGCAGAATAAGAAAGAGGAGTTCCTAGACTCGTTATAAATTATAAACCTTTGAACAAAGTTTTGAAATGGATCAGATATCCTATTCCTAATAAAAAGGATTTACTAAATCGTCTTCATGAAGCTATTATATTTTCAAAATTTGACTTAAAATCTGGTTATTGGCAGATTCAGATTTCTGAAGCTGATAAATATAAAACAGCTTTTAATGTACCCATGGGACAATATGAATGGAATGTTATGCCATTTGGTTTGAAAAATGCCCCATCGGAATTTCAAAAAATAATGAATGATATTTTCAATCCTTTTAGCAATTTTGTAATTGTTTATATAGATGATATCTTGATATTTTCTAAAAGTTTAGAAACCCATTTCAAACACCTTGATTTATTTAAGAAAATCATTATTCAAAATGGTTTGGTTATATCTAAAGCAAAAATGCATATTTTCCAAACTACTGTTAGATTTTTGGGTCACAATATTGAAAAGGGAAAAATCATTCCTATTCAGAGAAGCATAGAATTTGCATCTAAATTCCCTGATATCATTACGGATAAAACACAGCTTCAAAGATTTTTAGGAAGCTTGAATTATATTTCTCCTTTTATAAAGGACTGGGCAAAAAATGCTGCTCCATTATATGAAAGGCTTAAGAAAAATGCTAAGCCATGGACAGAGGATCATACGAAAGCTGTTCAACAAATTAAAAATAAGGTTAATAACCTTCCATGTCTTGTTCTAGCTAATCCCAGTTGGAACAAGATTGTTGAAACAGATTCCTCTGATATAGGCTATGGAGGAATTTTAAAACAAATCTCCCCAGATGATAATAAGGAATATCTAATACAATTTTATTCAGGAAAATGGAATAATAGCCAAAGAAATTATGCTACCATAGCTAAAGAAATCTTGGCTATAATAAAAAGTGTTCTAAAATTTCAAGGAGACCTTTATAATCAAAAGTTTATCATAAAAACTGATTGTCAAGCTGCTAAATTCATCTTTAATAAGGATGTAAAACATGATGTTTCTAAACAGATGTTTGCTAGATGGCAGGCCTTATTGGCACCTTTTGATTTTGAAATACTTTATAAAAAAGGAATAGATAATAGTCTTCCTGATTTTCTGACTAGAGAATACCTAATCAAATAATTCTCTTTTGCAGCATGATGAGGCCATCTTGGCCCTCTTCCTCTAATAGAGGAAAGGGGAGAGGACGAGGAGGAAGGACGAACAATAATGTCTTAGCTCAAATCGGAAATCAGAGGCTTATAGCCGCAAATATCACAAAAACATCTGCTAGCACATCTACTGGCATATCAGGGATAGACGCAAGAAATCCAATGTATAAAGAATTTATGGATTTTATAAAATTCAGACAACAAGAACAGCCATCATACTCAGCAGTGGCCAATGAAGAGGTCATTGAAAATATTGAAGTCTATGACCAAAATGATTTGGATGAAATAATATTAATTCTAGACCCAAGGGATCTACAATGGAAGGATGAACCTTGGCAAATCATGACAAGGTATTTTGACACAGCATCATATGCTGTCCCGACTTATAAATTCAGAATGCATTATGAGATTATACTCTCATCCATGGGATCAGCTGAATTCCAACATTTTTACCCAGCAAATACTAGAAAAGTTTATAACTTTTCTAAAATAATCATAAAAAAGATAGTTACTCCAGAAGAATGGGGAACTAGTACAATGAGGGAGAGAGAATATACTCACCCAGAACAGAAAACAGCAGTAAGATTTAATTACTGGGATTATGTGGAAAGCTTTAATAAAGCTCTGTTATATGAGAACGCTAATAGAAAGCATTCATGGTTTATCAAGATTTGCTCTAATAATTTTAAACAAAACATCCCAAATTGGTTTTGTAAATGGTGGACTTTATATGGTCTCACAATAAATATTCTTCCTGAGAATTATAAACGATTATATGCAGAATGGGTGGATATATCCCCCAAGATCTTACAATTACAAAAAGATGATATTTATTTTAAAGGGATTTCAATAATGTATTTCTTTATAGAATTTTCAATTCCATGGATAATGAAATGGACAATTGAATTCCAAACAGATGGACAAGAATTTCCTTGCCTCAAGAGGAAATTTCATACAAAGTTTTGGAGTAAATTACTCCACAAAAATCCAGAAGGACAATTACATGGAAAGGAGATAATAGACTCCATTAACATTTCCATTGAAAAAGGTAATAACCAGAATGGTTCATCAACAGATAGGGGATGGGAGTATAAACGGTCAAATTTTGAAAAGGGGTCCAGCCGGGTCGGGTCGGGTTAATTTCATTAATCGCGCGACGATACCCCGACGACGGTCCATCGCACATGCGACGCCCCGTAGTGGTGTCCGTCGTGTGTGCCCTAATTTCAAAAATGACAGAAATACGTACCTGGTGTGACGGTGTATACGACGGTCTGTTTCACACGCGACGGTCCGTCGTTGTATCCGTCAGTGGCTACTGCGGAGTAGTTTTCTGAAGAATTTCCTGGTGATGTGCCTGCAAATTTAAAACCCATTTATAGAAAAATGCTACCATTATTAAAAAGACGACAAGTATTGGGTTGCCTCTCAACAAGCGCCAGATTTAACGTCGCGGCACGACTGGGGCCACTTGATTACTCAGACTTCATCAAGATGGCATGCCTCTATCACTTTATTCCCCGATGCTTTATGCCCAAAATAGAGTTTTATTCTATCTCTATTCTTCTTAAACCGCACTCCCTCCTTGGCTTTTAACTCAACTGTCCCCTGAGGGAATACTTGGGTAATCAAGTAAGGGCCAGTCCATTTGGACTTGAGCCTACCTGGAAGACAAGGCACCCCAGAACTGTCTACAAGTACCAAATCCCCAACCACAAACTCTTGTTTTGCAAATTTTTGTTCAGTCCCCTTCTTCATCTTTTCTTTGTGGGATATGGCAGATACCGATTGGAGCTCACCACTCTGCCTCATGGTCCTACAAATGTTGAAGGTTGCTTCTTCATTATTCAACCGAAATGTCATCTGTCCCTTCTCCATGTCAACTAAGGCTCTACCTGTAGCAAGAAATGGCCTCCCAAGAATAATGGGCACCTCGAAATCGACTTCGCAATCAAGAATCACAAAATCTGCTGGAAAGATGAATGACTCCACTTTTACTAGCACATCATGGAGTATCCCTATGGGCTTTTTCACAGTCCGATCGGCCATCAGTAGCCGCATCGCAGTGGGTTTTGGATCCCCCAAACCCAACTTCTTGTAAATTGAGAGGGGCATTAGATTTATGCTTGCCCCCAGATCACATAATGCTTTCGCAAAATGTAATGACCCAACTGTGCAAGGAATAGTGAACGCACCCGGATCTTCTTTCTTTTGTACTAGGGATCTTGTAGCGATAGCACTATAATGTTGCAATCTATCATCATCCTCAAACGTGACCGATCTTTTCTTGGTGACCAGATCTTTCATAAATTTGGCATAACCGGGCATTTGTTCTAGAGCTTCTACCAAAGGGACATTGATAGAGAGATTCTTTAACATTGTTATGATGCGCCGGTATTTACCATCCTCAGTCTTTTTTACTAATCTCTGAGGGAAGGGTGGTGGTGGCCTAGGCATGGGGATTACCTTGATAGGTACTTCTGCATCTGTTCCATTACTTTCATCTGTTTAACCACTACCCTTTACCACCTTATTATTATCCTTTCTTACATTTTTCTCAGCAGATGGCATGGGTGGGTCAATGGTTTGCCTACCAACCCGAGTAGTAATTGCCATACAGTGTGCATCATTCTTTTGGATTTTGGACAGTGTTGCTAGGAAGGGTGCCCGGTTGCCGTGTGTTCACTGTTGTAGATAATTGGGCCACTTGCAATTCGATCTGTTTAATCGAAATTGCGTGTGTGTCCACTTTTTGCACAATACTAGCTAACTCACCCCTTAATTCTTTAATGTGCTCATCACTAGCATCGAACCTCCTCATCATTTTGTGCAACATATCCTCAACTCGCGCCATACTATCTCCACCATCCCTAGGAGTAACTTCACGATTTTGAGGAGGAACATAGGGTCCACTCCTATCGTTTCTATTACCATAGTTACTCCTGTTGAAGTTGTTGTCGCGGTTGTAGTTACCATCTCGGACATAATGACCCTCACGGTTGTAGTTACCATAAATCCGACCTTGGTTACCTTGACCTTGGCGCCAATTATCCTGATTTGAGCCTTGGGCGCTTGGTCGGAAACCCGCCATTTGTTCATTGACTGCATAGGAATCCTCCTCATAGTAACATTCACCGTTAGGGGGTGGTGGTTTATCCAAGTAGTTGACTGCATTAAGCTCATGTGGTTTTATTATCGGTTATTAGTAGCTTCCACAGTTAAGTCAGACTCTATTGCATTGACCATTTGTCAGTATATTCACTATTTAGTTTCAACATGTTATGAATTGGTCATGGAATTCAGTTATCTCCTCATTCAGTATATCATGTTTAGAAAAATTTTACTTGCTTTTTTTCTTGTTCTGTTATGTCAGACTCTATTGCATTGACCATTTGTTAGTATATTCACTATTTAGTTTCAACATGTTATAAATTGGTCATGGCATTTAATTATCTCCTCATTCAGTATATCATGTTTAGAAAATTTTTACTTGCTTTTGTTCTTGTTCTGTTATGTTTTAGTTCAGCTTTACTCTATAGTTTATGCTCAGTACCTTTCAAGTACTAACACATACGTCTGCTACATCTTCTCGTGATGTCGGTTAAGGTTCACAGCATCCCGATCACGCTTAGATCGACTTCCGATCTCTATTTTAGCAGAAGTAGTGGTGAGTCCTCATTCTGCGATGACAACGGTCATGAGTTTCGTTTTAGTATTTTAGCCTTTAGTTTTACTTTTTCTAAACTTAGCTAGAACTCTCCTAGCATTTCTAGTCAATTTAGAGGTTAGTTTTAGACATAGTTAGTTTCAGCTTAGCATTGAGTTAATATTTTCTTGTATTAAACTCATTTGGTTTCAAATAAATATTTCATCTATATATGAGTATTCCCCATATTTTCATTTTCAGTATGATTTAGCTTCCGCATCAGTTTATATTCATTAGTATTCTCATGATCATACCAGTAGGTTTAGCTTGAGATCACTTGTGGTCTTAGGTCTCGTGTCTGCGTCTCAGGGGTAGCTCGGGGCGTGATAATTTTATTCCATTTCTATACTTAATACCTTTAAATTAACTTATACTACTAATGTACAATGTCATGTAAACTTTAAACTCAAATGCCACCTGATGATCTCAAGTTTTATAAACTTCCATTGGTTTCAATTTAATGAGGTCACATTAAAATATGCATGAAGTTCACTTTAAACCTATTCTATTGTCACTAGTTGCACATGAAACTGAGTCCATAACTATACCACAAGGAAATTTATAAGTGTCATATAAATAGAACTATTACACGCAGAATAAAGGTGTTACACTCAAGACTTTGTGAATATATGTGGTTGTGTTGATATAGTATATCTATGAAAGACTACCTTAGGTGACTTCAAGGTGATACATTGTACTAAATACACTTCATGGTTGCTTATGGAATGATGTTGAGGTAAAAAGAAGAAGTAATATGTCATATGTAATGAATGTGCCTCAAAATGTGATAAGTGGTTTTTATGTGTTGTTATAAATCGCATCCATGTCTACATTATGTATGTGAACTATGTTGTGGTTATTATGCCAATGTTCATGAAGTTTACTAAAAAGGCATGATGCATAGTTTCTAACTAAATGTCCTCTTTAAATGCATGTTTTTGCATGGTTGTCATACTTAGTGCATGCTTCAACTAATATCATTCTTCTTCATCTTTTTATACAAAGTGTAGATGTTGATGACTAGAGGATGTCTCCTAAATGAAGGGCTTGGATAGATCTCCCAATTTCAAGAAAAAGGAATCTTATGGTAAGAATTTCCCATGTCAATTTTTTATTCAAATGATGTAATAGTTTAGATATTAGTTTATGTTGTTAAGGGTCGTGTCTCTATTCTATTCTATTGATTTTTGTCTTCAGATGGTGTAACACCTTGAAAATCCAAGACTTATCGTAAAGCGTAATAGGTGTCATAAGGTCTAAGTACTATTTCTAAGTCCATTTTAATGAATATAGGTCATTTAGGAGGTTTAAGAACCAAAACATCCAAGAACATCCATGACTTCCGGGAAGTTGGTTCAAAGGGGTGTTCGTGTATCTTAGCCTATTTTACTAACTTTTAGGAGTCAAAAAAGAACGAAAAATTGGTGGAAAGGTAGCTAATAGGTTTTTGAGTTGTTTCATGGTTGAAACGTCTGGGTATGACCCCCCAAGGACCAACCAGGGGCCCTTGAGGTGGACCCTTGTAGTTTGATGCAACACTGCCTGGTAGTGTGCATCGACGGGACGTAAGAAGGCTCGTGTGAGGATTGACGTGGCGTCGAAGCCACCGTCATCCCAAACTTAGGTTGTTTGAGAAGGTCCATTCACCTGCACCACCTCTGAACTCATCGATTTAGTGCAGAGGTGTAGACCATAGTTCGTGTGTGGATCGACGGGGCGTCGATGCCACCGTCGTCCCACATTTAGCCAATGCATGGAATCCCCTTTCTTGCACAATCTCTGAACTCATTGATGGAGTCTAGGACAAAGGGTGAGGGACCTTCGACTCACAGATGGCTCGTCGATCAGGGTTTCGTCTGTGAGGGTCGAGTTTTTTGCCTAATTTAAGTTGGTCCTCATTTAATTAGTTAGAAGGTTAGGCAGTTTAATTAGGGGTTAAGGGAGTCTAATTAAGTGGATTTAAGACCCAATATATATACTCCCAGCTCTCATTAATCTAAAGACAAATCTCAAATAAACTCTCTCTCTCTCTCTCTTTGATCTCTCTACTTGAACTCACCATGTGAAGGCTAGCAAGGATTAGGGTTTGGGGGCTGAAAAGGGACGAATTAACCATCAAATTGTTGTCAAACGTTAAGGTATGGATTCTATTCACCTTTGAGACTCTTTTCTCAAAGGGTTCTTTCAAAATAGATTTCAAAAGTTGAGTTTTTTTATGGGTTTCATTCAATTACGAAATTGAAGTTATGAATTCAGTTGTTAATGATTACTTTAGGTTACATTGAATAGAGAAACATGTAATTTAACTTTTTTATGGTAATTGTTGATGTTTTGGTCTAAATTGAAGAACATGATCCTCAATCCCTAACGCTAGGTAGTGATCTTGACCTATATTGTATTGTGATCATTCAATTGACTTTGTTATTGATTAGATTAATATCCTATGGTGTTATTATGATTAAAATTAAGATGAACTATAGGACTATTATGCTAGTTTTTGAGATGTGATTTAGGTTATGAATTGTAATGTGAAATTAGCCAATGTATCTTGTCTTAAGTTGTGAGCTAGTGTTGAATTATCTTATAGAGATGCAATTGGCCTTATATCACACCCGGATTCTGGAATTCGGATGCGACCGACGTCGTTAACCTCTCAGAGGTCTCAGACTCACAATCATATAGTTAAATTTCCGAAAAATTCAAAACTTTTTAATACTTAATGAAGTGTACATAGACTTCATATAACTACTATATATAGTGATATTCTAATAAGCTCAAACTAAACAACCATCTATCAATAGATTAAACAATTGAAATAAATGATCGTAATAATAATAATAGCTTGCGAATCGACATTATTACAAATGCTTGAACAAATGTTTGAAATAAAACGCTATGGACAACAACCACTAGCTATATCTAATGTATTAAGATAGAATAATAAATGTAGCATCCTCGAACTTAAGAGGACCTACCAAAGTCTAGAGATCGCTAGTCCAAACCGCTTCTTTGAGTCTTCAATCTTCTCTAGAAGCTGCGCCTATAAAAATAGTAATAGTATATGGGGTTAGTACACACATGTATTAAGTATGGGCGTATGAACATAACACATCAAGGAAAGCTTTTCCTAAAGCAACATGCCATTTCTTGAAAGTTAAGTCTCTTTACTTTCTTAAATCATTACTTCTTATTTATTATATGAATATGACATGTTCTCATGCAATCAATCCATACAACTCATTTTCTATATGAACATATGACCTTGGAATCATGATCATAATTTTAGAACAACTTAAACGGAAATTTATATTTTTGCTCCCTCTAAGCCGAGAACTCCTTTCCGTCACTTTAGATTATTTTTCAGTCTTTTCTTCTTTCTGTTGTGTAGTTCGATGATCTCCTTTAATCTTATGTCAAACTTAATAGTGCAATGATTCATTATAGTCCCATACCTACAATGAGTCGAGTAAGTAATCCAAAAGACTCAAGAAATGATTTGGCTACCTTACTTACAAGTTATATCTTCTATTCTTGTTAAATTGACATAAGTCTTTATAAGCCAATCTTTATTACCTATGCCCATTATGTGGTTGTTTGCATAGTATAAGGATATTGGAGCATTGATTAGCCATTAATTTTTGCTCCCTTTTATTGGTATAATAGAAGAAGTCATTATAAGTCAATCTTTATTGGCTATACCCATAACTTGTTGAAACATCATTCTTATCGAAATTGGTAATTGATAGTCTTGAGCTCATACTTCTTAGTTCACTTTGAACTTACGTTTCTACTTCTTTGATTTGTTGTTCACTGTGAACATGCTATTTTCATTCTTTATTAGTTTCATTAAAGAATTCTTTAGCATTAATGGAAGTAGATCATGCGAGCTAACATTTAATCTAGTGTCTCCCTCACACCTAAATGAGGTGATTCACCGGTTAAGGTGAACCAAATTCTTTGTCTACCCCACACTGAGAAAAGGGGGGTTCACTAGCTAAAGTGCAACCAAGTTAGTGTCTTCCCCACACCGAAAAGAGGGGTTCAGCTAAAGTGAATTAGATACTTTCCTAAGCTATAACCGACATTGATCATGTGAGATAGACATGAAATCCAGTGTCTCCCCCACGCCGAAAAGAGGTGGAATCACCGGCCAAAGTGAAACCTACTGCTAGCCTTCTTAGGCTAGTACCCCTATGCTGGGAAACATAGTTCGAAGACTAGGAGACATACAGAGACTTACATGTTCTAGCACAAGCTCATTGATAGTCTATCTGTGCTAAACTCAGATTTACATTACTTTCTTATCTCTTAGAGTATGACTAAACATTAAGGAAGCTTGCTTCTAGTTATGAGATTTACTTAACTCTATGGATGACTGGTCATCCCTTTCTTTGCTTGATGAACATTAACTTAGGTCTTACATTATCATCATGGTGCAAGTGAGACTTGTCTCATGGACTCTGGCACACTTTTATGTTAGTATTTTTGACGTAATATATTGACTGTAATTGCCACTTGTCTCACTTCTTTTAACACTCTATATTAGGTCAATTTCATTACTTAAGATTTTAGTTACTTCATTACTCACCTTAACTTGTTCAACATTCATTGGTAGTTTTGTACAATTCTCTATGGAAGTTATAATAACTACTTATACAATGCTATTGCGTTCACAAGTTCGTGTGGATAGGGTATGTTGGGACTTGTCCCATAGATTGGCATACCCTATATTATGAGTTCATTAATGTAGTGATTGGTATGCCTTTACACGTTTTGGAAATAATAGGTTGGACATAGTTTTGCTAGCCAATTTGTTGACATAAATTACAATTTCATAGATACTTGTAATAACAATGTCTCTATCCATGCCAATCACTTCATAAATACATTATAATAAACTTTCATGATAAACAAGCCAACTTTTTTTAAACTTATATTATCATATGATAAAATTCAATGAACACTTATAACAATTTCACCTTCTCGAACACAAGTAGACATTACAACACTTCAACGTTCATGTAGATAAAACTCTAAGTATGCTGATATAAATTGTAGGTTTTGTTTGACAATAAAATCATGGAAACATACACATAATAATCAGTTAACACCATATACCAACAACATGCTCGAAATTCACATCATACAACTTCCAAGAATCGGAAATCGGGAGAACTAGGGAGATGAACATGCAATTCATTGGGAACAACGCTAGTTTTGATATTCTTGATTGCAAAAACGTTTGGAAGTACTCTTGGAGAAAGAATTCCAGGAGATAAAACAAATACCTTATGTAGAATTGAATCTACAAAGATCACCTTGCATGAAAACCTTGAAGAATACCTTGAAATCGCCTATGAGAATCGAGATATATTTTCTGTTTTCATCAAATTTGTTTAGTGTTTTGCAGTCGAGAGTTTTCTAGTGTTTGAACATGAGTCTAGGTTTTAGAAACTGAATATTTAGTAATTTAACTTAGACTAATTAACTTAATTAATAAATCAATTAGCTAATTTACTAAAGAAACCCTCCTAAATTGACTAGAATTAGAAGAACACTTGACTTAACCAAATCTAGACATTGCTTAGTGGTTTCGGTTTTGACTAATTAAATTAATTAATTAAGTTTCTAATTTAAATAAATAGGTACCTATGGTAATTACTAAAGTACCCCTAAGTTGTTAGGGCCATAAGCAACCCTTTGGAACATCCTAGGTTATGTAATAGGATGTTTCTTATTTAGTTACTTGTCTAGTGTAAGGGTTTCGATTTGACCATTTGAATTAATTAATTAAGTTGTTATTTTAATTTATTAAGTGACCTAGGGTAACTACTAAAGAACCCCTAATTTTTTAGTACCATAACCAACCCTATGGACCATCCTAGATTAGGTACTAGGATGTTTCTTAGTTAGTTACTTGTCTAGTGTAAGGATTTCGGTTCGCCCATTTAAATTAATTAATTAAGTTTTTAATTTAATTAATTAAGTGAGCTAGGATAATTACTAAAGTACCCCTAAGTCATTAGGGCCATAACTAAACCTTTTGGACAAACCTAAGTTAGGTACTAGGATGTTTCTTGAGTTAGTTACTAGGTTAGTGTCACCCGGTTAGGTCTTAGGTTGTCGGGTGCACTAGTTAGTTTATTTCGGTTAGTCCTTGGTTATTTAGATAGTTAGGTAAGTTAGTTCGAGCCTAGAGTTTGTTAGGAATCTCAGCCCCACATTTCTTGACCCCCACATGTGCGCCTAACCCTAATTGCCCTAACCACCCTAATCGAATTCTTGCACAAGTGCTTGCACATGGATTGCACATCGATTGATGCTCATTTCTTGTTGTCCCAAGGAATCTCACTATATCATTGGGGACAACTTACTCTACATAATCATTTTAAATAATAATGTTCTATGGTACCTAGGCTTGACACTTGGATGCCTCGTACCTAATATGTGTAATATATAGTCAAAAAATTTAGCTTAGGGTCTTCATTGTAGGTACAATTCCCGAATAAGCTTGGATTGGAGCAGTTTAACATCAAAGTATATCTTAATATATAGAAATTGACTAACTCCATAAAGCCAATATTTTATATTATGTCCAATATTACTCAATATTGGGCATTGGGATTCCTATGTACCCACAATACCTATTCTTAAAACATAATAGGCTCTTCACTAGACAAGTACATTTTCTGGAATGTTACATTATCCCCCCCTTAGGAACATTCATCCTCGAATGACACTACCATTATTTTTAAACAAGTAGGGTATTTTTGAAAAACACATCGCATACTTGAAACTTTACTCTTTGTGAATATCTGATCAACAACTTACTTTGGATGATGTACATCATGCAAAGCTTATCTAAAGCTTTATATATGAGATTGAGAAATTTCCTTCTCAATCGTACTTAAACTCAACGCACATCACAACTCATGCAACACAAAAAACATGTCAACGCTATACAAAAACAACAACATGAATGCAAGCATGAACTCATATTAACTCATATAGTGCAAATATAAAACACATAGTTATGGACTTAAAACACTAAAACCGACTAATGCACTAAAATTTAAAGTTTCATAAACAAAACAAGACTTGAGAAGAGTATATCTAACGTCAAGAACTGAATAAGTGAGGGTAATGGGATCTCAATCGATCGACTGGGTAAGACCTCCAAGCTTAAGATGTTCGGCCTTAAACTGTTTGGCAATTTGGGCACTCCTCCACAACATAGAAACATATCGCTTCATACCTTGCCACCAATAAATCTCCTTGAGACCATGATACATCTTGAAACTTATTCAATATGGACACAGAGTCTATGGAAGGAACTTCATGTTCTAAGTTATTGACTCTAACTAAGTGGTATAAATACCCTTAGATCTTATTGCCTTTAAGATCGGAAACTATTTGTCCTGTTGGATTTGAACTACGCCCTTCTCATTCAAGCTCTAACTCATTAGAAACTGAAATCTTACTACCTTTTTTCGACAATCTATAGTAGCATAACACCTATGGAGCCAATCCATACACAAAATTATACTAAAGTCAAGCATGGTTTCCCCAGCAACTGCTTCTCCAACACTCCTGCCTGCTTTCTTCTTGTGTTCATTCTCTACACGCACACACAAGAAGGGAGTTCTATGCTAGAATGACAAGATGTCAAAGATTTACATGGAACGATAAAGAGTAAAAGAAGGGAAGATTCCAAACATCACTTAGTCTCTAAGTCATGGTTGTGGTGCACTTCACAACCAAAAGTTAGAAACTACGCAACGTGGTTGTTTTGAGGCTTAGTTCCTAGGTAATTTAACATCATGATCTGATACCAAGTTTGTCACACCTGGATTCTGGAATTCGGATGCGACCAGCGTCGTTAACCTCTTAGAGGTCGCAGACAAGCCTCTTCTTAGCTTGTATCACAATCAAAAAGTTAAATTTGCAGAAAAGTTAAAACTTTTCAATACTTAATTAAGTGTACATAGACTTCATGTATTACATAGCTTAAACTAAAAATCCATCTATCTATAGCTTAAACAATTGAAATAAATGATCGTAATAATAATAATAGCTTTCCAATCAGCCTTATTACAAACGCTTGAACAAATGTTTGAAATGAAACGCTAGGGACGACATCCACTAGCTATATCTAATGTAATAAGCTAGAATAATAAATTTAGCATCCTCGAACTGAAGAGGACCTAAGAAAGTCTGGAGATCGCTAATCCAAACTGCTTCATCGAGTCTTCTATCTTCTCTAGTTGCCGCGCCTATAAAAATAGTAATAATATATGGGGTTAGTACACACTTGTACTAAGTATGGGTGTATGCATATAACACATAAGGACTATCCATGATCATAGAAAACTCTTCCTAAAGTGACATGCCATTTCTGGAAAGTTAAGTCGCTTTAGTTTGTTAAGTCATTACTTCTGATTTATGCTATGAATATGACACGTTCTCATGCAATTAAGTCATACAACTCATATTCTATATGAACATAAGACCTTGGAATCATGATCATAAATTTAGAACAACTTAAATGGAAATTTATATTTTTGCTCCCTCTAAGCCGAGAGCTCCTTTTTCACACTTAGATTATTTTCAGTCTTTTCTTCTTTCTGTTGTGTAGTTCAATGATCTCCTTTCTTATGTCTTACTTACAAGTGCAATGATTCATTATTGTCTCATACCTACAATGAGTCGAGTTAGTAATCCAAAAGACTCAAAAAATGATTTGGCTACCTTACTTACAAGTTATATCTTCTATTCTTGTTAAATTGGCATAAGTCTTTATAAGCCAATCTTTATTAGCTATGCCCATTATGTTGTTGTTTGCATAGTAGTATAAGGATATTGGGGCATTGATTAGCCATTACGTTTTGCTCCTCTTTATTGGCATAATATAAGAAGTCATTATAAGCCAATCTATATTGGCTATACCCATAACTTGTTAACACTTCATTCTTATCAAAACTGGTGATTGATATTCTTGAGCTCTTACTTTGTTAATTCACTTTGAACTTTCATTTCTACTTCTTTGATTTGTTGTTCACTGTGAACATGCTACTTTCATTCTTTCTTAGTTTCTTTTTAGCATTATTGGAAGTAGATCATGCGAGCTAACATGAAATCTAATGTCTCTCCCACACCAAAAATAGGTGATTCACCATTAAGGTGAACCAAGTTTTGTGACTACCCCACACCGAAAGGGGGGTTCACCATCTAAAGTGTAACCAAGTCGGTGTCTTCCCCCACCCGTAAAAAGAGGTTCACGCTGAAGTGAACCCAGATACTTCCCTGAACTATAACCGACATAGATCATTTGAGCTAAACATGAAATCCGTTGTCTCCCCCGCATTGAAAAAAAAGGTAGAATCACCGGCCAAAGTGAAACCTACAGCTAGCCTTCTTAGGCTAGAACACCTATGCTGGCAAACATAGTTCGAAGACTAGGAGACGTACGGTGACTACTTCTCCACCTTGGTGGTAGCCTCGTCTCATGAGACTTACATGTTCTAGCACAAGCTCATTGCTAGTCTTTTGGTGCAAAGCTCAGATTTACTTTACTTTCTTATCTCTTGGAGTTTGACTTAAACACTAAGGAAACTTGCTTCTAGTTATGAGATTTACTTAACTGTATGGATTACTGGTCATCCTTTATTTGCTTGATGAACATGAACTTAGGACTTAGATTATAATCATGTTGCGAGTGAGACTTGTCTCACGGACTCTGGCACCATTTTGTAGTATTTTTGACGCAATAGATTAAGTTTAAATGAGACTTGTATCACTTCTTCTAACACTCTATATTAGGTCAATTTCTTAACTTTAGCTTCTAGTTACTTCTTTACTCACCTTAACTTGGTAGTTTTGTACAATTCTCTATGAAAGTTATAACTACTTATTCAATGCTACTGCGTTCACAAGTTTGTGTGGATAGAGTATGTTGGGACTTGTCCCATAGATTGGATACCCAATGTTATGAGTTCATTGATGTAGAGATTTGTATGATTTACATGTTTTGGAAATATTATGTTGGACATAGTTTTGCTATTCAATTTTTTAGCATAAATTACAATTTCATAGATACTTGTAATAACGATGTCATTATCCATGCCAATCACTTCATAAATACATTATAATAAACTGTCAGGATAAACAAGCCAACTTTTAACCTTATATGCTAATATGAGACAATTAACGAACACTTATAACAATTTCATCTTCTCGAACACAAGTAGGCATTACAACACTTTAACATTCATGTAGATAACACCCTAAGTATGCGGATATAACATGTAGGTTTCGTTCGACAATAAAATCATGGAAACATACGCATAATAATTAGTCAACACCACATACCAACAACAAGCTTGAAATTCACATCATAAAAATGCAAGAATCGAAAATCGTGAGAACTATGGAGATGAACATGCGATTCATTGGGAACAACCCTAGTTTCGATATTCTTGATTGCAAAAATGTTTGAATTGCCTCAAGAATAAATAATTACAGGAGATAAAACCAATATCTTATGTAAAATTGAATCTACAAAGATCACTTTGCATGAAAACCTTTAATAATACATTGAAATCGCCTAAGAGAATTGAGAGAAATTTTCTACATTTCTCACGTTTGTTTACTGTTTTGCAATTGAGAGTTTTCTAGTGTTTGTGTCACGACCCAACCCTATGGGCCGTGACTAGTGCCCGTTTTGGACACCCACATACAAACCTGCTAAGTATAACCAACTGAAACTAAGACAATATGGAATTTAATCAAATCAAGCCAACTTCAACGTCATATATATATATATATATATATATATAAAGAGGACCTGTCTCATAAGGATTCATAACCATTCAACCATAACAACATACGCGAGCCGACAAGGCCGCCACTATTCAAAGCATAATAACATACGTAAGCCGACAAGGCTGCCACTACACAATACACAATGATGTACGCAGCCAACAAGGCTGCCCCTGTACAAGCGGTCATCCTAAACAAACCATGTCCAGACCATTACCCAAAACATATATATACAACCCACATAATGTCCACAGACCTCTAAGAGTACATTAGTGAAACTCGCCATACCCATAGACGAGCAAAAGACTACACAAAAGTTATGTACCAAAACGACTGGGCTCCGGAACAGTGGAGCTCTCCCAATCAGCAGAGTAGATATCCTAGGCGGGAGGATCACCGAACTGTGCATCAACACCTGCGGGCATGAAACGCAGCCCCCCGAGGAAAGGGGGGTCAGTACGGACAATGTACTGAGTATGTAAAGCATAAGGTAAAGATGACAGGATACCAATATGGCAAGTCGAAACAAAATATCGCTACACATGTACCCTTTTAAGTGAAAATCATGCATATCTTTAACATATAAGGTGCCCAGCTTCCCTAGTAAGGGGCTCGACAAAATAATCATCACGTCATCTCCGTCATCATCATCATCATAACCATCCTCATCACCAATCATATATATAATATACATACCCGGCCCTCTAGTGAGGAACTCGGTGACATATGCAAGAAACTCCGCACGAACGTTACCAGCCCGGGACTCGGTGAAATGATAAATGACTCTATGCACGAGCAGAATATTATGAGCAACCATATGCAATTAAAATCATTTCTTATAACTGAATAGAACAATCTACGTGAACCAGCAAGGAGTATTACCAAAGATTAATGTTTTATCAAGATTATGAACCTTTAATACGATATGGAAACGTAAAATCTCAATGACTCTAAGAAGCACTACCATAGATATGAGAGATCATCATAGCCTTAGACATAGCCGATATATAGAGGAATAATTGTGGGAGCAAGAACATACGTCACCTAGACGCTCTAGAGGTAAGTATCAAATTTGTCTGTTATTCACTTATTTTTAAAAGTCATGCCAAACAAAGAAAGAAGGGACAGCGTTACATACCATATAATCGAGCCACACGTCCAATATTTACTGCTCAAGCTATTAATCTATAACAAGCAACAATCGTGCCGCAATTAGATAAACATCGCGCTTTATTTTCTTGTAAGCTAGCTAATAATCTAACGAAAATTCGGCAGCACTTCCCCTATTTTCCTTACTTCGTCCCAATCCGACAACAACCCAAATTATCCACAGCAATACCAATAACACATATAACCCAACGAATCATATTAAACAACCCCCTCCCCAAAACAGTTTCGTCGCGGCAACCATAGCAGCGAAGCAACGACACACCGAGCGATAACTCGTTTTATATTCGCAACACATCTACCTTATCGTATTCATCCTTTGGAGTATATACTCATAATCACATTCAACGTATACATAATGCCAAAACAGATTTTTCCCGGCCTTGAGGTATGAAATGAACCTGCCTTTATGTCATGCACCCGAATCAGATGGTAAATATAGCCTTTTCTAACCATCTTGCCGGCCTTGAGGTACAAAATGAACGTACCTTTCGGCGATACTGTACTTCCTTTCCACTCTATAATCGGTTCCCTTGGAAATTGATATCGAACTATCTTTCCTCTGCAATCAACATTAGCATAACGAGCAGCCAACCAATCCATGCCCATGATAATATCAAACTCAATCATATTTAACTCTATTAGATCTGCTACGGTACGACGACTATATATAACTACTGAACAATTCCTATATACTCGCGTAGCTATGACAAAATCTCCTACAGGTGTAGCTACCTCAAATGGTTCTATCAACTCAGACTCTATTCCGATCCTACTAGCAACAAAGGGAGATATATATTATAAGGTGGAACCTGGGTCTATCAATGCATACACACTTCGGGAGAATAGTGATAATATACCTGTGATCACATTAGGTGACGCCTCCTGATCCTTCCTATTAGTAAAAGCATATATACGGTTTGAGGGACCGTTAGAACGAGAAGCTCCACCACGTCCTCTACCACGGCCTGCTGGCGCCTGAATACCCTGCCCCGTAGGGCGCATAGCCACAGAAGAAGATGAACCAGCAACAGACCCTGTAGGTTGTGCCATACCACCTGCACTACCTCTAAGGTGACACTCCCTCAGAGTATGGCCCTGACAGCCACAAGAAAAACACGCACCTGTAGCCCAACGACATTCTTCAGGATGGGACTTACCACAACGAGAACACTAAGGCAAAGGTGGCCTCGACTGGCTCAAACCCCTGCCCATCTGTGACCCTGACGCCCTAGAGCTCTGACCAGCTTCCGAATATCCCATACAATCGAACCCCCTACCCATGAAACGTGGGGGGTGCACTCTGTGCTGGCTGGGAAGAAAGTCTAACAAGCTGCTGAGACTGCCCGCTTTGAAACTCGTCAGGATAACCTGCTGATCTAGCCCTCTTATGCTGACCTCTATTATAATCTCTATCTGGCTGACGTCCCCGGTGCTGATCCTCTACCCCCTGTGCATATGCCTGCACCCGAGCAATGTCCATACCTGGCTGAAGAGTCACTGCCGTACAACCGTCAATCAGATAACGATCCAATCCCATCACATAACGATGTACCCTGTCTGCCATATCAGCCACAATAGTAGGCGCATGCCTAGCCAATGAATCGAACTCGAGGCTATACTCTCGAACGCTCCTGCCATTTTGCTTTAAACGCAAGAATCTATCGACTCTAGCTCGCTTCATCTCTGGAGGCAGGAAGTGGCCATGGAAAGCCTCCACAAATTCATCCCATACCGCTGGAGGAGCACCCTCACCCCTAGATAACTCCCAAGACTCATACCAATTAATAGCTACATCCCGCAAACGATACGTAGCCAACTCAACAGACTCGGTCTCTGAAGCCTTGATTATCCTCAATGTACGCTGCATCTGACGAATAAACTCTTCCGGATCATCCTGGGGCCTTGACCCAAAGAACTCTGGAGGATTACAACTTAAGAAGTCACGAGCCTTTAAGCTATCAGATCTGTCCGCATGATCAACTCCTAGTCCATGACTGCGAGCCTGATCTGCCACTAATCTAGTCAGCAATTGCACCGCATCTCTCATGGCCCTATCCTCCGCCCCTGACTGAGGAGCTGGAGGTTCAGGTGTTGGGGCCTCGGGGGCTGGTGGTGTCCCCCGAACTGGAGCTGCTGCTGCTCTAAGCTCCTCTGGCGGTGGCGGTGTAGCAGAGCTCTCCGACTGGAGCATAATACCAGGCATAGACTGGGCACGGTCCCTAGTAACTCTCCGGGTCTGACTAGTACCTTCTGCTACCGATTTTCCCTCCTGGGAGACTGTCGCTTTCTTTGGAGGCATAGCTGAAAATACACGGATTCGTTAGAGAGAGATTATCCAGTTAATATAGCTCTATCGCACGATCTAGAATAAGAAGAAAGAATGACATCCTAAATGTTCGGTAGCTTCCTATTTATAGATGTGGTGCACAACACACCGATAAACAAGACTCTACTAGACATGGTCTGTAGACACTTCCGAGGAAGAACCGCTCTGATACCACTCTTTGTCACGACCCAACCCGATGGGCCGTGACTAGTGCCCGTTTTGGACACCCACATACAAACCTGCTAAGTATAACCAACTGAAACTAAGACAATATGGAATTTAATCAAATCAAGCCAACCCCAACGTCATATATATATAAAGAGGACCTGTCTCATATGGAGTCATAACCATTCAACCATAACAAAATACGCGAGCCAACAAGGCTGCCACTATTCAAAGCATAATAACATACGTAAGCCGACAAGGCTGCCACTACACAATACACAATGATGTATGCATCCGACAAGGCTGCCCCTGTACAAGCGGTCATCCTAAACAAACCATGTCCAGACCATTACCCAAAACATATATATACAACCCACATAATGTCCACAGACCTCTAAGAGTACATTAGTGAAACTCGACGGGACAGGGCCTCGCCATACCCATAGATGAGCAAAAGACTACACAAAAGTTATGTACCAAAACGACTGGGCTCCGGAACAGTGGAGCTCTCCCAATCAGCAGAGTAGATATCCTAGGCGGGAGGATCACCGAACTGTGCATCAACACCTGCGGGCATGAAACGCAGCCCCCCGAGGAAAGGGGGGTCAGTACGGACAATGTACTGAGTATGTAAAGCATAAGGTAAAGATGACAAGATACCAATATGGCAAGTCGAAACAAAATATCGCTACACATGTACCCTTTTAAGTGAAAATCATGAATATCTTTAACATATAAGGTGCCCAGCTTCCCTAGTAAGGGGCTCGACAAAATAATCATCACGTCATCTCCGTCATCATCATCATCATAACCATCCTCATCACCAATCATATATATAATATACATACCCGGCCCTCTAGTGAGGAAGTCGGTGACATATGCAAGAAACTCCGCACGAACATTACCTGCCCGGGACTCGGTGAAATGATAAATGACTCTATGCACGAGCAGAATATTATGAGCAACCATATGCAATTAAAATCATTTCTTATAACTCAATAGATCAATCAACGTGAACCAGCAAGGAGTATTACCAAAGATTAATGTTTTATCAAGATTATGAACCTTTAATACGATATAGAAACGTAAAATCTCAATGACTCTAAGAAGCACTACCATAGATATGAGAGATCATCATAGCCTTAGACATAGCCGATATATAGAGGATCAATTGTGGGAGCAAGAACATACGTCACCTAGACGCTCTAGAGGTAAGTATCAAATCTGTCTGTTATTCGCTTATTTTTAAAAGTCATGCCAAACAAAGAAAGAAGGGACAATGTTACATACTGTATAATCGAGCCGCACGTCCAATATTTACTGCTCAAGCTATTAATCTATAACAAGCAACAATCGTGCTGAAATTAGATAAACATCGCGCTTTACTTTCTTGTAAGCTAGCTAATAATCTAACGAAAATTCGGCAGCACTTCCCCTATTTTCCTTACTTCGTCCCAATCCGACAACAACCCAAATTATCCACAGCAATACCAATAACACATATAACCCAACGAATCATATTAAACAGCCCCCTCCCCAAAACAGTTCCGTCTCGGCAACCATAGCAGCGAAGCAACGACACACCGAGCGATAACTCGTTTTATAATTCGCATCACATCTACCTTATCGTATTCATCCTTTGGAGTATATACTCATAATCACATTCAACATATACATAATGCCGAAACAGAATTTTCCTGCAGTTTGCTTTAATCAAAATAGCCCAAGCACCAACACGACACCACTAATAATCCGATTATGGTTTCCGTTCATACTTAGCACATTCAATAACTAAAACAAACTTCCTAAGCTGTAGGTCACGCCCCCTTCTTAAAATTAATGGATAATTAACAAAGGTATTCTAAAGGATTAACACACCAAACAAGGACATTTCTAACAAAATTATTTGCAGCTGCTGGCCAAGAGTTGCAGGGTTGGTTTCTCCATTTCCATGGCTGCCTAAGACAAGTGGTGAAGAAGAAGATGATATGCACCAATGCATTTCACCACTTTATTTAGCATGGAGTGGATTTCTCCACCTCATTTAATAGTATGAAGTGGAGGCAGCCCCCTCTACACCTGTCCACTAAGGCCAGCTCACAATCTGATCCCTTTTAAAAATTTTTGCCTTGAGTGGTGGGGTCCACTAGATTAAATTAATCCTAATCAGCCACCAATTATGAGTGGTGGGGTCCATTGGATTAAATTAATCCTAATCAGTCACTAATTAATTCCTCACTTAAAGTTAATTGCACTTACATTAGCCAACTCATACTTAATATCACATTTGGAAATAACATCCTTGCCTAATATTTCTTTAATCACTTGGAACTTAAAATAAAATCTCATTCCCCGGACTTACGTCTACTAGATCATGATGCGCACTACGTATAAAAAAAATACGAGGCATAACAGTTTCAACGTGATTCTAGGTCTTAGAAACTTACTATTTTTAAAACTGAATAGGCTCTTGACTAGGCAAGTACATTTTCTTAGAATCTCTATCTTTATTTTTCAATTGTGATTAATTGTTGTTAAGTAATAATGTTACATTGGAGTATGCCTTATATGCTAATAGGGTGATATGATGTTGAATTGAAATGTCTTGACTATGTTGTGAGATTGATTAAGATGTATGTGATATAAGGATGGTGGAAACCATCAATGTGTCTTAATATGCTATGTATATATATACATATATATATATACATATACATATATATATATATACATATATATATATATATATGTATATATATATATATATATATATGAAATGCTAATATGTTGACATCACTCATATGAATTGTGATGAAAGAACTTATACTCATACAATTCTTATTGAGCTATTGATGATGATGAATATACAAGGGATAGACCCTATGACCTAAACTAAGGTATGATCGATAATTAAAGTCTTCAAGACATTTCAATGAAGGGACTTAGCTTAGCACCGAGTGAACTTGACAATGGAAGGTGATGACTTCAAAGAGGAAGATTTTCCCTATAGTTCAATATGATATGTTGACTTCCCAAAGAGGAATACTAATCTAATGGATTCCCATGTTAGGAGGATTCAACTACCAAGTGGTATCAAGAGGGAATATACTATCTCTTAGTTCTTGAACTATGTTGCCCCCATAGGAAGACTAGCTAATGGATCCACCTAGAAAGTTATGTTTGTGTTTGGTTCTACTTTGGCCGGTACACCACCTTTCATCAGTGTAAGGGTTTACAACACCAGATTCCATACTGAGCTCATGTGGTCTATGTCAGTTAAGGTAAGTGTTCCCTAAAGTAAAATAAAGTAACGAAGTATATACTAACTAAGGTTTCTTGAGAGGATTAACTTAACCCAGGTAGGCGTATGGGACTCTACCTGTGCCTTGCACTAGTTGAGTTTGATGGAAGATTTAGGAAGTCGATATCATGTAAACATATGATAATGATGTATATGATGATAATATATTGATGCTACAATCTAAATTTCTATATATGATGATGATTATCCTCTTGATATATCTAGTTGGACTATATTGTTAAAGTTGGACATTGGTTATGTTCTCTTGTTGAGTATACTTGGTTGGGCAAGGTTATGGGTCTTTGCTTGGTCATTGCACTTGTTGACTTGATAAGTATTTATGAGTAGTTGTCTTGCTTATTATGATATGATTGACTCTTATTCATTCTTGTGAAAATACTCCTTGATCATAGGGTTATAGTAAATCATTGTTTTAACTGTGTTGGGATAAGTATTACTTGTGAGATAGAAAGCATGTTTGGTTGCTTGACATGACTTGCGTGACTTTGCATTAAGTTCCTAAAAGGGTAAAATGGCATGTTTTAACTAAAAGTCCCCTTTTAGCATGTTTTGGTTGTATATGTGCATAAGGTTTCGTAGTTAGTACATGTGGAGTACTAACTCTATTTTCTTCCCTTTTTCCCAAACATTTTAGGTTCCGTCGTTGAAGAATTTGGAAGGCGGCATTGTTGAAGGCTTGAATTCTTCCTTTCATCCAAGTGAGGTAGGTCCTCAACATATGTGGTCAATGCCATCATCTAGCTTACAGACTTTTTATGAGCTTAATGACTCTTTCATATCTTTTCTTTTCAATTGAGTACTACACTTTTTTATGACTTATATGTAGTCTTGTTGGATTGACGTAAGGGCTATTCCCATATTGTAATAATTGTTTAGATGGTATGAGATGAGACAATCGTTGAAACTATTTCTATATTTTATATATTTATATGTTCAATAAAAGTAGAAGACTATGTAACCTTCCTATACGAAGGGTCTATGTATACTCGATATGAATTATGTCTCTCTTTACCACGTCTATGTAGGTTTGTATTCATTATTATGAAATGCGCCACACTTATGAGTAGGAACCTATATGATGCTTAGGAATCACTCTCTTTCTCGGAAATCTTATATCATGCCAATAGAGTATACTTATGTGTGCTTTTACATCTAAACGTATTGTTGTGATTATAGGAATCATGAATTCGAGAAGGAATACGACTTGAAGACTTAAGGAGGAAGTTGCTAATGTGGGAGCTCCTCCCTGTGGTGACCAAGTTCCTCCTCTTAAGGAAAATGCTAACGTTGACCAAGCCCCGGCTAACCCTCTACCAATGACGGAGGCTGAGATGAGAGGTATTGTTGCTCAAATGTCCCAAGCCATTATTACTCAAGCACAAGCTGCGACGGTTCAAGCCCAAGCTATGACGGCCCAAGCCAATCGAGAGATTGTTCCCCGTCCTCATCAACAAGTCACTACTATGGCTTCCTGTCTAAGGGACTTCACTCGAATGAATCCTCCTACATTCTATAGCTCTAAGATTGATGAATACCCCCAAGAATTCATCAATGAGATCTATATGATACTATATGCAATGGGGGTGTCTTAAAGTGAGAAGGCCGAGTTGGCCACATACCAACTCAAAAATGTGGCTCAAACTTGGTATATACAATGGAGGGATAATAGGCCTTTGAGTGGTGGTTCAGTGACTTGGGAGATCTTTAAGGTTGGTTTTCTAGATCGGTTCTTCCCTAGGAATATGAAGGAGGAAAAAGTGGTGGAGTTCATCAATCTTCGCCAAGGAGGACGGAGTGTCCATGAGTACCCTTTGGAATTCATTAAGTTGTCCAAATGTGCTCCTTCTCTGGTCTCCAATCCCAGAGACCAAATGAGTCGTTTTATGCCGAGGGTGTTGAAGGACCTACAAAAGGAGTACCAATCGGCCATGCTACATGACAACATGAACATTTCCCGTCTTATGGTGCATGCAAAAAGGATTGAGGAGGCAAGGACTAAGCGAAAAAGTAGAGATGCTAATAGAACAAGGTCATATGATGGTTGTTCTTCAAAGAATAAGCTTGAATACAAGACAAGCCTAGATTAGAAGCGGATTTCTAATCAAGTCCTTTCTAAATTTCCAAAACCTGTGGGTGATAGGGTGTCTAACCCTAAATTCAAGAGGGGAAAAGGTACTAATTCACCAAATGAGAATCCTACTTGTGCCAAGTGTGGAAAGGGCCATCTTGGTGAGTAATTGGTAGGAACGGGGATTAACTTTAGTGGTGGAAAGAGTGGTCACAAGATGAGAGGTTTTCCTAACTTGAAAAGTCATGACAAGGGTAGTTTTTCAAGTCAAGCAAGTGGTTCTAGTGATGATCCAAAGAAGAACCATTTCTATACTCTCCGCTCTAGTGGTGAGCAGGAGACTTCTCCCGACTTGGTAACCGGTATGTTGAAAGTTTTCTCTCTTGATGTATATTCCTTACTTGATCCTGGTGCTACTTTATCATTTGTTACACCTTTAGTAGCTAAAAAGTTTGATATTTTACCCGATATTTTGCATGAACCATTTATAGTGTCTACTCCGGTGGGTAAGTCGGTTATTGCAAAAAAGGTGTATAGAAATTGTCCAATAATGTTGCCCAATAGAGTTTCTTTTTTTTGATCTAGAAGAACTCGATATGTTTGATTTTGATATTATATTGGGTATGGATTGGTTGCATGCATGTTTCACATGCATTGATTGTAGGACGAGAGTGGTGAGGTTTAACTTCCCAAATGAACCCGTTGTTGAGTGGAAGGCGGTTCTTTCATAGAGGTCGTATTATTTCTTGTATAAAAGCATGCAAAATAATCTCAAAAGGTTGTCTCTATTATATAGTAAGAGTCCAAGATCTAGACTCCGAAGTTCCTCCCATCGAGTCAGTACCCGTAGTGAGTGAGTTTGCGGAGGTCTTCCATAATGACCTTCCCGTTATTCCTCCTGAACGATAAATTGACTTTGGCATGATTTGATGCCTGATACAAATCCCATATCAATTCCTCCTTATCGGATGGCTCCGACTGAGTTGAAGGAGTTGAAGGCTCAACTCAAGGATTTACTAGATAAGGGTTTTATAAGGCCTAGTATTTCTCCGTGGGGTGCTTCGGCTTTGTTTGTGAAGAAGAAAGATGGGTTCTTGAGAATGTGTATTGATTACCGCCAACTCAACAAGGTCAGTATTAAGAATAAGTACCCTCTCCCTCAGATTGATGACTTGTTTGATCAACTCCAAGGGGCGAGTTACTTTTCAAAAATTGACTTGAGATCGGGGTATCACCAACTTAGGGTAAGAGGTGAGGATGTACCAAATACGACCTTTCGAACTAGGTAAGGGAACTATGAGTTCTTGGTCATGTTTGTCGGTCTCACCAATGCTCCAGCGGCGTTTATCGACCTAATGAATAGAGTGTTTCGAAATTACCTAGATTCATTTGTGGTCTTTAGTGACGATATCTTGGTATATTCAAAGAATAAGGGTGATCATATAGGTCATTTGAGAGTGGTATTGCAAACTCTTAGAGAACATCCATTGTATGCCAAATATACTAAGTGGGAGTTTTGGTTGAGGTCGGTGATATTTCTTGGGCACATTATCTCTAGTAAGGGAGATGAGGTATACCCAAGGAAAATCGAAATAGTGAAAAATTGTCCTAGACCATTGACTCCAACAAACATTAGGAGTTTCGTGGGTCTAACGGGTTATTATCAAAGGTCCAAAGATGGTTTTGCGTCTATTGGGTCTCTTTTGACCCAAAATAGTAAAAAGTTTGAGTGGTCGAAGGCGTGTGAGAAAATCTTTCAATTGTTGAAAGATAGGCTTACTTCCGCTCCGGTGTTGATTTTAACGGAGGGTACAAAAGGTTTTGTAGTGTATTATTACGCATCCCGAGTGGGGTTGGGGTGTGTGCTTATGAAACACGACAAGGTTATAGCCTATGCCTCTAGGCAATTTAAGGTACATGAGAGAAACTATCTCACTCATGACCTTGAGTTAGAGGCTGTGTTGTTTGCTTTGAAAATTTGGAGGCATTACTTGTACGGAGTTCATGTTGATGTCTCTACCAATCATAAGAGTCTCCAATACTTGTTTACCTAGAAGGAGTTTAATCTCTAACAAAGAAGGTGGCTAGAGTTGTTGAAAGATTATGATATGAGTGTCTTTTATCACCCTAAGAAGGCTAATGTATTTGTGGATGCCCTAAGTTGTATGACTATGGGTAGTGTATCTCATCTTGATGAAGCCAAGAAGGACCTAGCAAAGAAAGTACATAGTTTGGCTAGGATGGGGGTGAGGTTGAATATTTCTCAAGATGGGGGTTCTATAGTTCATCATAACTCCGATCACATTAGTGGTTGAGGTGAAGTACAAACAACAACACCTTGATCTAGCCTTAATAGAGTTAAAATAATCGGTTATCGACAAGTTGAATGAATCATTCTCCTTAGGGGGATGGTGTGTTAAGGTACTAAGGGAGATTATGTGCTCCCGATGTAGATGGGTTGGGGATCAGATCCTAGAAGAAGCACATGGGTTCCACTACTCAATTTATCCGGGGTCGACAAAAATGTACTATGACCTAAGGGAGATATATTGGTGGGAAGGTCTTAAAAGGGACATAGCGGAGTTTGTCTCTAAGTGTCTAAATCGCCAACAAGTAAAGGCCGAACACCTAAAGCCGGGTGTCTTACTACAAAAGATCCAAATTCCTACTTGGAAGTGGGAAGATATCAATATGGACTTTGTAGTAAGTTTACTTCGGACTCAAAAGTCATATGATTCCATATAAGTGGTTGGGGATTGATTGACTATGTCCGCTCAATCTATATCCGTCAGTCTGTATATTCGGCGGAGGATTATGCAAGAACCTTCCTAGATGAGATTTTGTGCTGCCATGGCATTTCTTTATCCATCATATCGGGTCGGGGCGCAGAATTCACATCTAGATTTTGGAGGTCGTTTCAAAAAGGGTTGGGTACTATGATGAAGTTGAGCACCGCTGTTCATCTCCAAATAGATGGTCAAGCGGAGCGTACGATACAAATCCTTAAAGATATGCTTAGGGCATGCATTATTGATTTTAAAGGGAATTGGTATAAACGTTTACCTTTGGTGGAGTTTGTCTATAATGATAGTTTTCGCTCATCCATTTCCATGGCTCCCTATGAAGCCTTGTATGTAGGAGGTATAGGTTTCCTATTGGATGGTTTGAAGTGGGTGAGCCATCACTTCTTGGTCCCAAGTTGATCTATAAGACTTAGTGAAAGGTTCATATCATAAGAAATCGGTTGCAAACGGCCTATAGTCGGCAAAAGTCTTATGCCGATCATTGGAGAAGGGATTTGGTGTTTCAAGAAGGTGATAAGGTGTATTTGAAAATTTCACCAATTGAAGGGGTAATTAGATTTGGCTAGAAAGGGAAGTTGAATCCTCGTTATGTGGGTCCCTATGAAATCTTGCAGGTTGGTAAGGATGCCTATGAATTGAAACTTCCTAGTGAATTGGCTTTAGTTGATCCGATTTTCCATGTTTCTATGTTGAAAAAGTGTATCGTGGTCCTGAGTCCCTTCTTCCTATTGAGGGTCTTGGTGTCAAGGATAACCTCTCGTATGAGGAAGTTCTGGTTCAAATTCTTGATAGGCAAGTCAAGAAGTTAAGGAATAAAGAGGTGGTTTCCGTAAAGGTGATATGGAAAAATCGTCTAGTTGAGGGTGCAACATGGGAGGCTGAGGCCGACATGAAGTCTCGTTATCCTCATCTTTTTGAGAATTAAGGTTAGTCATTCTCTTAAATAACATAAATATGACTAGAAGTTAAAGTATCTTGATTTTTGGGTGAAGCTTTGCATATTATGCATTTTTGAAAAACTTACAGTGAAGTTACGGTAGTTTTTTTTTAAGAACTTGAAATTTTTGTTTTTGCTAGTTTTGAGTCATGTTGTGCATTTTGATATGGTGAGTCTTCATTAAATGATATGTAGCATGTTGTTAAGTTAAACTTTGTGCTAATTAACTCATGTAATGTATGTTGAGCTCACAAGTGTTGTGAGAAGGAAATGCCTCATGATGAAGGGTTTTGAGCCTTATGTGTGGTAATATGAGTTTTGGTATTTGCCTTGTTGAAATGGTATGATTTATGTTGATTTGATATTGTTGATTTGTTGGGCTACTAGTCTTGAGTCTATTCCTTCCTTCAAAAAGAGTTTTGGTTTCATTTGGGGACGAATGTTCCTAAGGGGGAGGGGATAATGTAACACCTTGAAAATCCAAGACGTGTCGTAAAGCCTTACATAGGTGTCATAAGGTCTAAGTATTGTTTCTAAGTCCATTTTTAATTCATATAGGTCATTTAGGAGGTTTAAGAACCAAAACGTCCACAAACGTCCATGACATTTGGGAAGTTGGTTCAAAGGGGTGTTAGTGTGCTTTAACCTATTTGATTAACTTTTAGGAGTCGGAAAAGTACGAAAAAATTCATGGAAAGGTAGATAATAGGTGTTTGAGTTGTTTCATGGTTGAAATGTCCGGGTATGACTCCCCAAAGACCAACCATGGGCCCTTGAGGAGGACCCTTGTAGTTTGATGTAACACTGCCTGGTAGTATGCATCGACGGGAGAGAAGATGGTTTGTGTGTGGATCGACGGAGCGTTGATGCAACCATCATCCCACACTTAGGCTGGTTGAGAAGGTCCTTTCACCCGCACAGCCTCTAAATTCATCGACGGAGTGCAGAGGTGCAGGCTAAGTCTATGTGTGGATCGATGGGGCGTCGATGCCACCGTCATCCCACACTTAGTCAATGCATCGAAGCCCCTCACCTGCGAATTCTCTGAACTCATCGACGGAGTGCAGGACGGAGGGGTGAGGGATCGTTGACTCACAGATGGCCCGTCAATCGGGGTTTCGTCTATGAGAGTGAGTTTTCTGCCTAATTTAAGTTGGTCTCATTTAATTAGTTAGGGGGTTTAATTGAGGGTTATGGGAGTCTAATTAAGTTGATTTAAGACCCAATATAAATACTCAACCCTCATTAATCTAAAGACAACTCTCAATTAAACTCTTTTCCTTCTCTCTTATTTCTCTCTCTACTTGAACTCACGGTTGAAGGCTAGAAAGGATTAGGTTTTTGGGTCTGGAGAGGGCTGAATTCACCATCAAATTATTGTCAAATGTTAAGGTATGGGTTCTATTCACCTTTGAAACTCTTTCCTCAAAGTGTTCCTTCAAAATAGATTTCAAAAGTTGAGTTTTCTTATGGGTTTCATTCAATTACGAAATTGAAGTTATGAATTGAATTGTTAATGATTTTTTAGGTTACATTGAATAGATAAACATTTAATTTAATATGTTTATGGAAATTGTTGATGGTTTGGTCTAAATTGAAGGGCATGATACTCAATCCGTAACTAGGTAGTGATCTTGACCTATATTGTATTGTGATCATTTAATTGACTTGGTTATTGATTAAATTACTATCCTATGTTGTTATTATGATTAAATTAAGATTAATTATTGGCCTATTATGCTAGTTCTTGAGATGTGATTTCAGTTATGAATTGTAATGTGAAATTAGCCTATTCATCTTGTCTTAAGTTGTGAGCTAGTGTTAAGTTACGTTATAGAGATGCAATTGACCTTATTATCTTATTGGTTATCATTGTGTGATGATGTTACTCCCCAAATTTGTTTGAGTTATGAGTTGATGGTAAGACCTTGATGATAGACTATGAGAACGAATTGGTAAGTCTTAGAATCTCTATCTTTATTTTCAGTTGTGATTAATTGTTGTTAAGTCAGAATGTTACATTT
Organism: Solanum lycopersicum; assembly: GCF_036512215.1. Classification (NCBI taxonomy): domain Eukaryota; kingdom Viridiplantae; phylum Streptophyta; class Magnoliopsida; order Solanales; family Solanaceae; genus Solanum; species Solanum lycopersicum. Next base: position 33,240,519 of record NC_090811.1, read on the forward strand.
GAGTATGCCTTATACTAGAATTATAGAGTGGTATGATGTTGAATTGAAATATATTGACTATGTTTTGAGGTTGATTAAGGTGTATGTGATATAAGGATGGTGGAAACTATCGTTGTGTCTTGATATGCTATGAAATGCTAATGTGTTAACCTCACTTATATTAATTGTGATGAAAGGACATATACTCATACAATTCTTATTGAGCTATTAATGATGATGATTATACAAGGGGTAGAACCTATGACCTAAACTAAACTATGATTGATAAATAAAGGCTTAAAGACATTTCAATAAAGGGACTTATCTTAGCACCAAGTGAACTTGACAATGGGAGGTGATGACTTCCCAAAGAGCAAGTTTTGCCCTATAGTCCTATATGAGATATTGACTTCCCAAAGAGGAGTACTCATCCAATGGATTCCCATTAGAGGATGCCCCAATGACCAAGTGGTATCAAGAGGGAATATAGTATCTCTTAGTTCTTGAACTATATTGCACCCATTTGAAGACTAGCTAGTGGATCCACCTAGAAAGCTACGTTTGTGTTTGCTTCTACTTTGGCCGGTAGACTACCTTCCTCGCTATAAGGGTTTACAACACCGGATTCCACACTTAGATCATGTGGTCTATGTCGTTTAAGGCACGTGTTCCCTAAAGTAAAATAAAGTAATGAAGTATAAACTAACTAAGGTGAATTGAGAGGTTTAACTTAGCCTAGGTAGGAGTATGAGACTCTACCTTTGCCTTGCACTTGTTGACTTCGATGGAAGATTTAGGAAGTTGATATTATGTGAGCATATGATAATGATGTATATGATGATAATATGTTGATGCTACAATGTAAATGTCTATATATGATTATGATTATCCTTTTGATATATCTAGTTGGACTATATTGTGAAAGTTGGACATTTGTTATGTTATCTTGTTGAGTATACTTGGTTGGGCAAGGTTATGGGTCTTTGCTTGGTCATTACACTTGTTGACTTGATAAGTATTTATGAGTAGTTGTCTTGCTAATTATGATATGATTGACTCTTATTCATTCTTGTGATATTATTCCTTCATGATAGGGTTATAGTAAATCATTGTTTTAACTGTGTTGGGATAAGTATTACTTGTGAGATAGCAAGCATGTTTGGTTGCTTGACATGACTTGCGTGACTTTGCATTAAGTTCCTAAAAGGGTAAAATGGCATGTTTTAACTAAAAGTCCCTTTTTAGCATGTTTTAACACGTGTAGTACTAACCCTATTTTCTTTCCTTTTTCCATAACATTTTAGGTTTCGGTCGTTGAAGAGTTAGGAAGACGACATTGTTGAAGGCTTGGATTCTTCCTTTTATCCAAGTGGGGTAGGTCCTCAACATTCGAAGGCAATGCCATCATCTAGCTTATGGACTTGTTATGAGCTTAATGACTCTTTCATTTCTTTCCTTTTCAATTGAGTAATATACTTTTGTATGACCTATATGTGGTCTTGTTGGATTGATGTAATGGTTATGCCCATATTGTGATAATCGTTTAGATGGTATGAGATGAGAAAATCGTTGAGACTATTTCTATATTTTATATATTTATATGTTCAATAAAAGTAGAATATTATGTAACGTTCCTATACGAAGGGTCTACGTATACTTGATATGAATATATGTTATGTGTATGTAGAGGTCAATGTAAACCTCCAAGTAGTTATAATGAAAGTTTTAAATTTTTCCGTATTTTTCAACCTATGAATGTAATGACATGAGAAAAAGTGGCTAGTCTTAGTCCTTAAAATAGACGCCGACGCCGGTTACGTCTAGGGGGTAAACCCGGATGTGACAGATGGCAAGCAGACTTAGAGTCGATATATATATATACATATATATATATATATATATATATACACACACACACACACACATATATATATATATATATGTGAAGCAATGTTATGCTATGAATTTTTTTGTTGCTATTTTTATGATTATGCAATCAAAGATGTGTAAGGGCTTGTATATGACCTATGAGATGTCAAGTTTGTCGTGTTAGTTCTAATGTGTTCCCCGGTCGTGACAAACTTGGTATCGTATCATAAGGTTATAGAAAATGGTTAAGGGTCAAAAGTCTCATATTGCCACGTCTAGTTGAGTCTCATTAATCGGTGGTGAGTCAGGACACATCTATGAGTGAGAGGCAATAGGACGATAGAGTTTCACTTACTTCACTACACTTGTGTTATGCCATAAAAATTAGCTCTATATGATTTCTCTCTTATATTTCCTTATCCGGTGGTCTTTTAGATGTGATTGCTTGGAAAGGATTATGTCTCAAAGCTTGAGGGAGAAAAGGTGAGTCTTAATGCTTACTTTGATTTTGTGGCTTAATGAGTATGTGTGATGGTGAAAATTGGTGTGTCTTGATATGATCCCATTTATGGCTATAGATAATTTATGAGAATTTAGGTGATATTTTGAGAAGGTATGGTATGATGTGAACATAGATTGTTAATGGTTTCTATAGTGGGATGGAGATCCCTTTTGAATGATAAGTTGATTATGGTTATGTATGATGGTAGTGAAATGTTATGAAATAGGCTTGAAGAGTTTTGGAGAAAAGTGGTAAATAGTGAAAGATGAATGGTTCCCTTATATATGTGTAATGCCTCATAGTTCCCTTATGTGGATTGGAGTCTTTTGTATAGACTTGCTCCTAAGGATGGAAGATAAGTGTTGAACCTAGTAAGGAAATTGTGGAGTATGCTAGTAAATGGGAGAACCCTTATGATTGGTTGATGAGTCCCTATATGAACCTATTCTAAGATTCTATGAGTTGGGATTATGTTTTATCCCTAAAGTGACTTAGAGGGTATTATGTAGCCCTCAATTCTCAAAGAGAAGGAGAGAATTGATGTTGACCTACGTTTAAGTGGTTAGTTGAATTCTAAGATTGATCTTAAGGATGGCAATTTGAGTATGTTCTTGGATGTATCTACGCATGGTTGGTTGGAAATTTCCACCAAAGCTGATGACCATTGTAGTTCTGGTCTTGACTTGCCTTGCCCTGATGTATAAGGGCATGAGGATATTAATAATTGATTAGGCTTACCCCAAGTGGGGGATAAAGTGCCTACATTGTCAGGTTATGAGCGCCCTTAATGATCCTACTTTGAGTTCCCTTGAACTTCCCTAGGTTAAGAATCCCTTTGAGTGATGGTTATGGAAGGGAGTAATGTAGCTACTCATTTGTGGTCCCTTGAATTGCTTGACTGGAAAGAGTGATAAGTCCAAGTTCTCTTGGAGGAGATAAGTTTCTCTTAAAGGTATTTACCCTATGTGGGGGATGATGATGTGAGTAGTAAGGTGGTAGATATCCCTATCTATTCCTTCTATTCCTACTCAAGATTGAAATAAAAAAGTTCCTAAGTAGCTTAATTATGATGGGAGTCTTGCATATGAGTATGAGTTGCATGTTCCCCATATGTTATGCATGTCTTGAATGACACTATGTTTTCCATGTTATGAAAGGTCATTGTTGCTAAGGGTGTGCATTAGTCGGTTCGGTTTGGTTTTACGTATTATCGGTTCAATCTATCTATTTTGGTTTATAACATGCTAAACCAAGAACAAACCAATAAGATATTCTTATCTGTTTTTGGTTTATTAATTTTTTATTATTATTGATTCGGTTTTTGGTTTACTCAAAAAGAAAATGTCCATAAAAAATTATATTTCTTCTCATTTCTCAAAATGTTTTGATATAGTGAAACAAGAAAGATATTGAGAAGTTGCATCAAAAAGAATATATAGTACAAAGGCTATAATTTAATTACATGTTACCACCAAAACATAGTATGAAATTTTTTATGGTTTTTCGATTTACTCAATAAGAAAATGTCCATAAAATATTATATGCCTTCTCACTTCTCAAAATGTTTTGATATAGTGAAACAACAAAGATATTGAGAAGTTGCATAAATAAGAGAAACTAAAGTACGAAGGCTATAATTACATGCTACCACCAAAACATAGTATGAAATTTTTTATGGTAATTAAATTACAGACATTTACAAACTTGCAATTGCTACAACCTACAATTGCAAACTAAAACTAAAATAAAATAGTCCCACAAGAGTAAAACTAAAACTAAAATCAAATAGCTATAATTATGAATTCTTTTACTTTTAGGTATCGAGTAAATAGTAAAAACTAGTAAAGTGGACTAGTCTGAAGTTGGTAGGGTACTAATAATTTGTTATAGTTATAGTTTCTAATTATAAATTAAATTTATAATATTTAATAATTAGAAAGGGTGAAATAATAAATTATTATCGTCTGATTATATTATCGGTTTACCCAATAACCTAATAGTAAAAACTGATACTGAATTAATAAGTAAATAACTTTTTTATAAACCCATTAAAAACCCAATAACCTAATAACATTTTTTCTATTCAGTTTATCGGTCGATTCAATTTTTGCACACCCCTAATTATTTCATGAAAAAAGGATTTTGATCAAATTGCATTTTTCTCATGTTAGTGTGCTCCTTGATATGTTAAATGTGCATTTAACTTCATGAGATGGCTACAGGAACATGCTTGATAACACTTTTGATATGAGAGTGTTTTGACCCAATAATGAGGTGTTAAGTTTTCTTTAAATAAGAAATGATGAGACCTTTAAAAATGTATGACTTTTATTACTTAGAAATTATTTTTGTAGGCTCACTCTTGAGAAGTGATAATATGTCTATGCAAAGTCATCAATGTGTTCCTTTTAATTGTAATAACTTCCCTAAATGTTATACGTTTATGAATGCTAGTGTCATGCTAGAAACTGAAGTTGTATGAAATAACTTCCTATTGTTGTAGTGTGATTTTGATTTTTACTTCATAGGAAGAGAGTATGAGCATATATTGATTTGGGGTAAAAAAAACCTCCTCAAAATGAATTGACTCTTGTGCATTGCTTTTATGTGAACTTTATGATGTCATGTGCGTATGTTGTTACTAAGAGAAGGTAGTTCCTCCTTGAAAAAAAGTTAAGCATTGTAATGTTAAGTATGACCTGATGGTATTATGTCTAGAATATAATATTGAAGTTGAACTACATGATTCATGATTTTTGTGCAACTAAGTAAATTGCTTAATTTTTCATGAGTTGAAGTGTGGATTATGCCTATGTGTGCAAGTGAAATACATCGTATGTCTAACTTTATGATGAGATAATGAGCATGCCTTAAGTTTGAGAAGGCAGTTCCTTCAAATGGCAATGAGTATGAAGAAGCATGTACGCATGGAAAGAAAATGCAAGAGTAATCCATATTTGATTATGTTGCTTTAGTTGCATAATCGTATGAAGTTGGTGTTCCTTCTAAGTTTGGTGCATTGATTCTTATGTGGTAACTTGTTGAATGTTGTGAGCTGATCTATAGTTCATTTAGTCCTTGAAAGTGTTTTAAAAAGTCCCAAGTGTCATTCGAGGATGAGTTTCTAAAGTGGGGGATATTGTTAACACACTCAAAATGAACTAAGATGTCTAGAGTCTCACATGTGCCTAAAAATATTTATTAAAATGTTAATGAAGTGTTTTAGAGCATATTTAATTTGAAGTGGTTTGGAGGTCGAGCGTTCAATAACGACCAAGATGTTCTATAGTGGGACTTTAGACGTACTACTGTGTTCTAGTGTGCCTATGCATGTTTTAAGTGTTGTTTCGGATCCAACTCGATAGGTAAGGATCCAAACTTGTAAATAGATGTATTTAGTTAAAGACTCCCCAAGGACCACCCTATGGGTCCTTGAGGAGGACTTAAAGGCTGGCCAAGGACTGGCTTGGAAATGTTCAAATGACATCGTAGCATCGTGTTCGGTTCCTTGATCGACGCCTCATCGGTTGGGAGTATTTCTACACACTTAGTGTGGGAGTTCTGCCCCCCAAAATGAAGCCTCAGTCACAAACAGTGGAGCATAACGATGGCTCGTCGATCAGACAACACCCCGTTGCTAGCTTCCTTCAATTGGACTTGCAATTCTATCTGCTCCATGCTACCTTGTTAGGGGTGAATCGGGAAATTCACTCCACTTCATAATTAAACTAAGAACGGTTAATTTAGGTGTATATAGGTAATTTAAGTTAGTATATAAGCCTTAAAACTAATTAGAATTCACTCTTCCAAATCCAACCTTCCCATTTTTCAATCTAGTCATGGGTTCATTGTTAATATGATTTCAAAAGCATTCTAATGGTGTATATGTGATTAATCTATGGTTTAAACATGATTTTCAATCAAATTCCATGAAGAACCCATGATCCCTAAATCTTTCAAATTAGCATTTGATATGGGTCATGTGATCTTGATTAGATAATGATCCAATTATGGTATTGAATATATTGTATTGAGTATTCCGAATTTTATCTATGTTAATTGATACAATTTTTGGGAATTGATCTATGATGATCATATCTTGGAGATCCGGTAAGTTGGCCTATTTCTTCTAATTAGATTAGAATTTATATTGAATTGTGATGATTGGTATGGTCCACTTATGGTGGTGGTGTTTACCTTATGGTACATCTTTATGTGTTGATATCATGGCCTTGAAGGTATTATATGCAAGGTGAATTGATGTGATGATTTCATGTCTATGAAGTTGATGGGTGTAACCCTTGATTCTAGTGTCATGTCTAAGTGAATTGATGTTATGTAAAGTTATATGGATAGTCTTCCACACTAGTTTCATGATCTAGGTGTGTGGATGAAGTTGTATATATGTGGATGATCATGTTAGGGTTAGGTGTGGTCTATGTGGCTAATGATGATGAATACTCTTATAGCATGACCTAACTATATGAATGTGTGATCAAAGTATGCTAGGAGTATTCTATTCTAATGTTGGATATGCTCTTGTGTCCTATGATGTAATATGAGTGGTGTAGTCTATAGTCCATAATACTCTAGATGTCTAAGGATAGTTCTTCTATGCATCATTACATATTACTATGATTAATGAAATTATGAACATGTGTGGCTAGAGGTGTTTATGTGACGGTAGATCTCACATTTGTATGCACACACACATTATTGTATGATTGGTGACTTACGTGAAAGGAAATTCTCACATGAAGTAGGTTCTATGATGAAAGTACATTCTCATCTTAGAAACCTTTGAGCTATATGATATATGAAGGAGCAAGCTCCAAAAGCCTTCTTTATGAACTAATGTACTAAAGGTTTAAATATGTTTAAAAGGGGAGTGTGATCTTAGCACCGATTGAACATGACAAATGAGAGTAGGAGCTTAACGTTTAGTAAGTCTCCTTCCCACAAGAAAACTTTCCCATTTAGCAAGTCCAGGTTTCCAACATAGATGTTGTCTCATGAGATGGAAACCTCCATGCTAGCAAGTCAATGTTTCTAGTATCAATCTTTATGTTCCATAACTACGTGCCCATAGGTTTTAGCTTAGTGGATACACTAGAATATCTATTATGTATGAAGGTCCTACATTGGCAAGCAGTACCCTCTCTTTTCGGTGTGGGAGTAGAACATTGGAGTCCATGCAGCTCACATGGTCTATGTCGGTTATTCCTACGTCTCCCGAAAGTTAAGAAATGAACTGAGATAAAAATATGGACCTAATAATAACTACTTGAGGAGGTTACTTAGTATAGGTAGGACTATGGACCATACACATAAATTGCACTAGTGAACTTCAAGAAAGGATAAGATTAGTATTCTTATGAAATGAAGACTTATGTTTTGTATGAATTGTATGAATTCATGTTAAAGTAACTTTGCTATGTCAAGACATGAAATATGATTATGCTTGTGAGTTACACTTATGTCTTCTAAGTGAGTTTACATAGTATATGTGGGGGTATGGGACTCCATGTGTTAATTGCACAAGTAAGCTTGTGAAGGGGTTATGACGGTGGTTTATCTATGATATGAACTAAATAAATTATGACTAAGGTTGTAGTAAGGGACGAGTCCTTATATGATGCTATGAAGTATGTGGACTTATGTCTAGTGATAAATGAAGGTGTTATGACTTGTTGAGTATGTTATGTCTAGTCTAGTGTGACTTCTTAGGGAACACTCTGTGTAAGTAGTATTGGTAGATGTTACCTACACATTGCACTAGTGTGACGTGGGGGTTGTCTTAGGTGATGGTTTTTATGTGAAGCTTATTTCTATGATGTGCTCATGACTTTATGAATATATGTGGTTGTGTTGATATAGTATATCTATGAAAGACTATCTTAGGTGACTTCAAGGTGATACATTGTACTAAATACACTTGAGGGTTGCTTAAGGAAAGATGTTGAGGTGGAAAGAAGAAGTAATGTGTTATATGTAATGAATGTGCCTCAAAATGTGATAAGTGTCTTTATGTGTTATTATGAATAGCATCCGTGCCTACTTTATGTATGTGAACTATGTTGTGGTCATTGTGCCAATGTTCATGAAGTTTACTAAAAACACATGATGCATGATTTCTAACTAAATGTCCTCTATAATGCATGTTTTTGCATGGTCTCATACTTAGTGCATTCTTGTACAAATACCATTATTCTTCATCTTTTTACAAAGTGTAGGTGATGGCTAGAGGATGTCTCCTAAGTGAAGGGCTTGGATAGATCTCCCAAGTTCAAGAAAAGGGATGCTTATAATTCAAGAATTTCCTATGTCAAGTTCTTATTAAAATTATGTAATAGTTTAGATATTATTTTGTGTTGTTAAGGGATGTGTCCCTATTCTATTCTATTTAGTTGTGTCTTAAGATGGCAACGAGTTATGATACTTTATATATTTATGTATGAAGTGATGTTTCTAGCATATCCAGTGCTATGAAAAGTTTTAAATTTTCTGTTATTTTTAAGATTATGCAATGAAATATGTCTACGGACTTGTATAAGACCTCTTAGAGGTCAAGTACACCTGTTACTTCTAGGGGGTGCTCTGTGGTTGTGACACATTATTTCTCATAAGGGCTGCATTTGTGCATGAATTGTGTTTCTGACACTGTCTATGCTTTTAAGTGATTGATCATAGAACATTGAATACTTAAAACCTAATTGCAATATAGCTTAGTAACTTATTGTGTAGAGATATTTTAACAAATATAACACTCCCTTTGGTTTAATTTATTTGTCCTACTTTTTTTTTGTCTGTTTCAGAAACAATATTTCTTCTCTTTTTTGGAAACTCTTTAATTTCATCTTTCCTCATGGCATGTTTAAGACCACAAGATTTAAGAATATTTGGTACAATTTACATATCTTTAGTAAGTTCACAAGATTCAGAAGTCTTTCTTTACTTTCTTAAAATCCATGCCAAGTCAAGACAAGACAAATTGATGTGGAGGGAGCAATGAACTTGAAAAGCTGCACCAATTAGAAGTTACAGCAACAAAGATATCTTAGTTAGTGAACCTAATATTCCAGAATTTGCAAGCTCAACCTCAAAAAAGTAGAGTGATGAATCAACAAGCCAATAAGTGAAGAAAGTTAAGCACGCAACAAAGAAACCTTGGAATCACGAAACATTTTGAGAAGAAACAATGCAATTGACCCATTGGTCAAGATGTTTGTTGGATCAACATTGCTGCTCTAACGTATTCCTCCGCTAACAATACTGATGATTCTACCATTCTAACTTGTCTTTTGACATTTTGACAAAATCAAATAGTTGAGGTGCATCAAATGAAACTAAAGGCATTGCATCTGAACCTTTATCTTATTTTCTGCAAGACATTACAGGTTTGACTGAGAGATCAGATGGATGCCGAATAATATCTGAAAGGTTCATAGATGGTTTTTAGATATAAAAGAAATCAGATTTTTATAAGAACTAGAAGAAGAGGAAAAGGAAGAATGATTGAACTTCTACGTCATATAATTGGTCAAAAGCACTTCCAATCAGTGTACCTTTAATGAAATTCCAATAATCAGATAACAATAATTAAAATTTTGAAATATATGCAAATTAGAGGAAACAATTTTCTACTATGAAAGAAAGTTTACCAGCCATGAAATCACTATAACCAGATATGAACTTAGTAGCTGAATTCACCAAAATATCTACAAAACTATGGACAAGTAATCTAGCATTCGATGCATTTTATTGGAGAGTATTCCAATTAGCAGAACAAAAATTATTTGCAAAATACCTTCTCTGAGCTCCAAAGGATAGGAACAGTATTGTGGACATATGTTGACTCCAGCACAAGAGCCCCATTGCATGATCCATCTTGAAAATTTTCTATGATAAATCAGAAAAGATAACAGTTGGAGAAAAAAAATCATAATCTTTTGAAGATTAATATATTACTATCTATCAGCAACAAAAGCTGAAAATTATAAGTGCAGATTAAACAAATGCCACTGTCAATCACCCACACGAATATGACAAATTGGTTTATGAGGGTTGGTTAGACTTTATAGCCAAACAAGCTTTGTTCGTGTCTAATCACAGAAATAACCTCATTTAATTTATAGTGGTATCCACTCTCCCATAGAAATTAGATGATAATCACGAATCTAGTAACCTCATTGAAAACAAAGTTACATCGACAATAAAGATTCTAACCAATGTCTCATCCGCGTTCACGGTAGACTGCCATGTTAAGTGTCATTTTGGGTACATATTGGATTACCTACTAGTGGATTGTAGTAGGTTTAATCGTAACTTGGGAAGTCAGGTCGTGACAAAAATGTACTTTAGTTAAGTTGGATATTGTAACACTTCGAAAGTCCAAGATCTAATCTAGAGCCTAAAATGAGTGTATAAGGGTTGTAACACTATTTTAAGGTCATATATAATGTATATAAGTCATTTATGAAGTTTTAGAATCAAAGCGTCAAGAAACATCCATGACGTCCGGAAACTAGTTCAAGAGGTGCCAGTGTGCCTTAGCCTAATTGACTAGGTTTAAGCAGTCGGAATTCAATGGAATTTTGTAATAAGGTGTCTAATACTAATTAAAGTTGGTTTAGGGTCGAAAAGTCCAGGTAAGACTCCCCAAGGACCAATCAAAGGGTACTTGAGGAGGACCCTTGCATTGTGGCTAAAAACTGTCTTGAGACAATAGCCATCGACGGTTGCAAGCTACGAGGCATGGCCTGATCGACCAGGCGTTGATGGTCACTTATTCATTTTCATGAAAGGGTCATTTGTCAAATAGCTTACCAAAACGATGGACCTGCAGGACGATTAGTCTCAAGGTCGGTCAACTGACCTACGGCTCGTAGGTCAGGGTCTCGTAGGTTAGGGTCACTGGTTGCTGTAATGTTTTAAGTTAGTCCACTAAATTAATTTTAGTTGGTTATTTAATTAGTAAGTGGCTAAGTTAGGTCTATTTAAGTTATTTAATGACTTATATAAAGACCTAAACCGAATTAAACTAACCAAACTCTCATATTTCCCAAAACCCAATTGCTCTTCTTTCTCTCTCTGAAAGAAACACCATAGAAGACCAATTAAAAGAGGGTTATAGGAAAGAAAGAAGACTAATTTTATCCATAATTATTCATCAATTAACAAGGTATGTGATCCTTTCACCTTTGGGATTCTTTTCCCCAAAGGGTTCTTCCGAAATTGGTTCTCAAAAAGATGATTTCATATGGGCCTCTTTCCAATACGAATTTGATCTTCTAATTTGCTTTGTTTATGATTTATTTAGGTTATTATGATAAGATTATGATGCATTATGATTAAATTATGCTAGTTCTTGATGAATTAACCTAGTTTGTGTAGTAGATCATGAATTTGACCCAAATCACTAACCCTAGGTTATGAACTAGTGATGAATTGATGTGTAATGATTTAATTGAATTCATTATTTTATTAATTAATATTGTGTGATTATATTAAAACCATTGTTGGGTTGTATTGGATGGTTGATGGTAGACCTTGGATGATGGCTTGTGAAGGAGATGGGGTAAATCTTTGTGATCTCAAACCTTTACTTTAATTATGATTACTTGTGATTAATGATGATCATGTATTGAAGTATACCTTATGATGAGATTAATTAGGGTTGGTACGAGTTTAATTAGAATTTCTTGATATATGGCTTGTGATTCGTTGGCTAAGATGTAATGATACAAGGCTGGTGATGATTTGCATATGTGCCTTATTATGCTATGGTGATGTATGTGTGAATTGTAATTTAAAGGACAATACTCATGAAATTGTCTTTGAGCTATGACTATAACTACAATAGGGGTACACCCCTATGAACTAAAACTAAGGTATGATTTGTTAATGAATGACAATTTAAAAAGGGGACTCTAGCTTAGCACCGAGCGAAAGAGATTGAGGAGTGTCCGTTCCCAGATATGGAAGGTAGGAGCACTAATGTACTCTTAAGATTGGATACTATAATGCATATAGCATAAAGAGGGTCCCAATTGTATCTCCAAGTACTTGAACTATGTTGCCCCCATAGGAATACTATCTAATAGATCCACGTAGTTGCTGTGTATTTATGTTTTGGTACTACCTTGGAAAGTAGTCCGCCTTCCTTCGGTGTAGGGCTGTATGACACCAGATTCCACACTAGCTCATGTGGTCTATGTCAGTTAGGTCAAGATGTTTCCAAAAGGTAAAATGAACTAAAGGATTGAACTCTAACTAAGATTCCTAAGGGGTCTGACTTTGTCTAGGTAGGGGTATGGGACTCTAGCTAAGCATTGCACTAGTTAGCCTTGAGGGGAGTCTTGGGAGGATGTTCTTATGTATGAATATGCTTATAATGTTATATGACATGTTTATGATGAACTTGCATATTGTGGATACTATATGATGACTAGTTTCACTTATGTCTATATGTTGGTCTACATGGTTAACAGAAGATGATGTGTGCTCTTAAATGCTATGTTATGTGAAGTTGACTGTTAGTCATGATTCTTGTTCGGTTACTTGATTTAGTAATGTTATGGGGCTTTACATGGTCATTGCACTTGCTGACTTGATAGCGGTTCATGGTTAGTTGCCTTGCTTTGGTTATGTTGAAAGGTACTCTTATTGATGTTTATTGTCAATATGACTTGATGATAAAGTTACATTGAGTATGTAGTTACTTGTATGATATGTATAGTTGACTTGACTAGGCTTGATGTTGTAGTCTTTGTAATGTACATGCCTATGACTTAAGGAATATGTAATATTGATTGTTATAATTTTGGTCAATATGCATAAGGATTTAAAAGTTCATATTTTATGAAATATCCTTTTCTTATGATTTCAAGGTATGTGTGCATACGGTCTCATACTTAGTATAAGTGGTGTACTAACCCCATTTCTTCATTTTCCTCCATTATTATAGGTTTCGGTTGTTGAAGTGTTTTGAAAGGCGACTTGAAGAAGGCTTGGATACTTTGATCATCCAAGTAGGGTAGGTCCTCATTGTGCGAGGCCGATTCAATTATCTAGCTTATAGAGTTGTTTAATCTAAAGACTCTTATGTTCGTTCTATTCCCATTTGAGTAGGATTTGTATAAGCCTATATCTTGCTTCTTTACATTGATGTAGGGCTATGCCAAAATTCCTATGGTCGTTTTAGATTGTTATGAGATGAGATAATCTTTGAAGACTATGTTCTATCTTATATATATAATTATGTGCAATATAACTAGAAGGCTATGTAACATTCCTATACGAAGGGTCAATGTATACTTGATATACATATATGTTATGTGTATGTTGAGGTCTATGTAAACCTCTAAGTGGAAGTAATTAAATGTTTTAATTTTTTTGCTAAATTTTACCTATGAATGTTATAATGTAAGACTTAGAGGCTAGTCTTAGTCCTCCAAGAGGAAGACGACGCCAGTTACATCTAGGGCGTAAAACCGAATGTAACAAACTTGGTATCAGAGCATGAGGTTGAGTTATTTTTGAGTCAATGTCTCTCTCAACCACATCTATGTAAGTTCGTGTTCATCATTGTGAAGCGCGCCACACTTATGGATATGAACTTACGTGATGCCTAAGAATCTTTCACTTTCTTGGAAATCCAATATCGTGCCATTAGAGTATACCTATGGTGTACTTTTGTATCTAATCCTATTGTTGTGATTATAGGTAAATCAACACTCAAAGAAATGCGGCACGAAGGCTTGAAGAGGAGATTGCCAATGCGGGAGCTCCTCCCATGTTTATCAAGTTCCTCCTCTTGAGGAAGGTGAGAATGATGACCAAGCCCCTATGAATCCTCCTCCTTTGATGGATGAGAATATAAGTCCCGCTCTTTTTCAAATTGCTCAAGCCATCACTACTCAAGCACAAGCCGCCACTGCTCAAGCCCAACCTATGACGTCCCAAGCTAACCGAGAGGTTGTACCCCATCCAAATCAACAAGTGGCTACCATGGCCTCCCGTCTAAGGGATTTCGCTAAGATGAACCCTCCTACTTTATACGGGTCTATGGTTGAAGAAGACCTCCAAGAGTTCATTGATGAAGTCTATAAGATACTCTTGGCTATGGGGTTATCCACTAGTGAGAAGGCCGAGTTAGCCACTTATCAACTCAAGGATGTGGCTCAAGCATGGTATGTCCAATGGAGGGATAATAGGCCATCAAGAGGTGGTTCGGTGACTTGGGAGATCTTCAAGAAGGCTTTTCTTGATCTGTTCTTTCTTAGGGAGATGAGGGTAGCTAAAGTGGTGGAGTTTATCAGTCTTCCCCAGGGAGGTATGAGTGTTCATGAATACTCCTTGAAACTCACTAAATTGTCAAAATATGCTCCTTCTTTGGTCTCCGATCATAGAGATGAAATGATCTGCTTTGTGACGGGGGTGTTGTAGGATTTGCAAGAGGATTGTCATTCGGCTATGCTACATGAAAAATGAACATTTCTCGTCTTGTGGTGCATGACAAACATGTGAAAGAGGCAAGATAATAGGAAGAACAGAGATGCTAAGAGGGCAAGATCTTTTGATAGAGGTTCTTCAAATAATAGGCTTGAGATACAAGACAAGCCTAGATTTAAAAAGTAGGTTCCTAATCAAGTTCCTTCCAAGTCCCCTAATAATAGTGGTGATATGGTAGCTAAACCTAAGCCTAAGAAGGGAACTGACACAAGTTCACCAACCGAAAAGCCACCTTGTAGAAAGTGTGGCAAGAAGCAATAGGTTGATTGTCCTAAGGGAACGAATAATTGTTCTGGTTGTGATAAAAGTGGGCACAAGGTTAGGGATTGTCCTAATGTGAGAGGTCAAGTCAAGGGTAGTGGTCAATCTCAAGCAAGTGGTTCAAATAAGGGTCCAAAGAAGAACCGCTTTTCTGCTCTTTGCTCAAGGGGTGAGAAAGAGACTTCTCCAAACATGGTGACAGGTATGTTGAAAGTCTTCTTTATTGATGTATATGCTTTTGATCCCAGTGCTACTTTATAATTTGTTACCCCTCTAGTTGCCAAAAAGTTTGACATTTTACCCGATATTTTGCATGAACCTTTTATAGTGTCTACTCCGGTGGGTGAGTCGGTTGTTGAAACAAGGGTGTATAGAAATTGTCCAATAATGTTGCCCAATAGAGTTTCTTATGTTGAACTAGTAGAACTCGGTATGCTTGATTTTGGATATTATTTTGGGTATGGATTTGTTGCATGGTTACTTTGCCTCTATAGATTGTAAGACAAGGGTGGTGAAATTTAACTTTCCAAATGAACCCGTGGTAGAATGGAAGGGGGAAATTCTATTCCTAGAGGTCGTATCATATCTTGTCTGAAAGGATGCAAAATGATCTCTAATGGTTGTCTATACCATATTGTAAAAGTCCAAGATCTTGACTCCGAAATTCTTTCCAATGAGTTTGTCCTCGGAGTGAGTGAATTTCCAGAGGTCTTTTTTAATGATCTTTCCGGCATTCCTCCAGAATGAGAAATTAATTTTGGTATCGATTTGTTGCTGGATACAAATCCCATTTCAATTCCTTCTTATGAAATGACTTCGAATGAATTGAAAGAGTTGAAGGCTCAACTCAAAGATTTACTAGACAAAGGCGTCATTCGACCTAGTATTTCTTCATTGGATGCTCCGGTTTTGTTTGTGAAGAAGAAATATGGGTCCTTAAAAATGTGTATTGATTATTGCCAACTCAATAAAGTCACTATTATGAACAAATATTCTATCCCTCGGATTGACAAGGTAGGGGAGGGATTTGGGGGCTTAAAAGGGACGATTTCACCATCAAATATCAAACATTTAGGTATGGGATCTAATTCACCTATCTGACTTCTTTCCTCAAAGGGTTCCGTCAAAGTATTTCCAAAAGTTGAGTTTTCAAGTAGGTTTCATCTACTCAAATTTATGTTATAAACTAAGTTGTTTATGATTTCTTTAGGATATAATGAATATATTAACATTTATTTTAACTTGATTATGATAATTCATGATGGTTTGTCCTAAATTGAAAAACATGATCCTCAACCCTTAACCCTAGGTTGTGATTTTGATATATATTGGTTAGTGATCGTTCAATTGACTTGGTTATTTATTAAATTGCTAGCCTATGATGTTATTATGAATAGATTTAAGATGAATTTTAAGCGTATTATGCTAGTTCTTGATATGTGGATTTAGGTTATGAAGTATATTGTGAAATTGACCTAAGTATCTTATCTTAAGCTATGATCTAGTGTTGAATTGTGTTATAGTGATGCAATTGGCCTTGTTTGTGATGATGTTACTCCCCTAATTGGGTTACCTTTATGATAAACTATGAAGGAGATTTGGTAAGTCCTATTATCCTTATACTTCACTTCAAAATTTGGTTAATTGTGATTAAGTCATGATGTTATGCTGGAGTATACCTTGTTTAGGATTGATATGGTGGTATGATGTTGAATTGAAATGTCTGGACAATGATTGTGAGGTTTATTAAGATTAAATGTTATAAGGATGTTGATGACTACCAATGTGTCTTATTATGAATATATATGTAAATATGCTAACCTCACCTATCTAAATTGCAATAAAAGGACTTATACTCATGCAATTCTTATTGAGATATGATGATTATAATGTTATAAAAGAGTTAGACCCTATGAAGTAAACTAAGCTATGATTGATAATAAAGGCTTAAAGAAACTTCAAAAAGGGACTCTAGCTTAGCACCGAGCGAAAGAGATTGAGGAGTGTCCATTCCCACATATGGAAGGTAGGAGCACTAATGTACTCTTAAGATTGGAGACTATAATGCATATTGCATAAAGAGGGTCCCAATTGTATCTCCTAGTACTTGAACTATGTTTCCCCCATAGGAATACTATCTAATGGATCCACGTAGTTGCTATGTTTTTATGTTTTGGTACTACCTTGGCAAGTAGTCCGCCTTCCTTCGGTGTAGGGCTGTATGACACCAGATTCCACACTAGCTCATGTGGTCTATGTCAGTTAGGTCAACATGTTCCCAAAAGGTAAAATGAACTAAAGGATTGAACTCTAACTAAGATGTCCTAAGGGGTTTAGCTTAGTCTAGGTAGGGGTATGGGACTCTAGCTAAGCATTGCACTAGTTAGCCTTGTGGGGAGTCTTGGGAGGATGTTCTTATGTATGAATATGCTTGTAATTTTATATGACATGTTTATGATGAACTTGCATATTGTGGATACTATATGATGACTAGTTTCACTTATGTATATATGTTGGTCTATATGGTTAACGTAAGATGATGTGTGCTCTTAAATGCTATGTTGTGTGAAGTTGAATGTTAGTCATGATTCTTGTTCGGTTACTTAATTTAGTAAAGTTATGGGGCTTTAGTTGGTCATTGCACTTGCTGACTTGATAGCAGTTCATGGTTAGTTGCCTTGCTTTGGTTATGTTGAAAGGTACTCTTATTCATGTTTATTGTTAATAAGACTTGATGATAAAGTTACATTGAGTATGTAGTTACTTATATGATATGTATGGTTGACTTATCTAGTCTTGATGTTGAAGTCTTTGTATTGTACATGCCTATGACTTAAGGAATATGCAATATTGATTGGTATGCTTTTGTTGAATGTGCATAAGGATTTTAAATGGAAACTGCATATTTTATGAAATGTCCATTTCTTAGCATGATTTCAAGGTATGTGTGCATATGGTCTCATACTTAGTACAAGTGGCGTACTAACCCCATTTCTTCCTTTTCCCCAACATTATAGGTTTCGTTCATTGAAGTGTTTTGGAAGGGGACTTGAAGAAGGCTTGGATCCTTTGATCATTCAAGTAGGATAGGTCTTTATTGTCTGATGGTGATGCCAATATCTAGCTTATGGAGTTGTTTAGTTTAAAGACTCTTATGTTCCTCCTATTTTCATTTGAGTACGATCGTATAAGCCTATATGTGGTTTCTTTACATTGATTTAGGGCTACTCCCAAATTGCTATGGTCGTTTTAGATGGTTATGAGATGACACAATCTTTGAAGACTATGTAATTATGTGCAATAAAAGTAGAAGGCTATGTAACCTTTCTATACGAATGGTCTATGTTACTCGATATATATATATATATATATATATATATACATATATGTATATATGTGTGTATATATATATATGTGTGTGTGTATGTAAATATTATATATACATATATGTATATATATATATATATATATGTATGTATGTTATGTGTATGTAGAGGGTATATGTAAGCCTTCAAGTAGAAGTAATGAAAAGTTCTAAATTTTTCGCTTAATTTGACCTATGAATGTAATGATGTAAGACTAAGACGCTAGTCTTAGTCCTGAAAGAGGACGACGACGCCGGTTACGTCTAGGGGGTAAACCCGGATGTGACACTAATACCTAAATCAACCCACTTCTATGGATCAATTCTCGACTTATTATGCTCCAAACTTATTATTGAAAAGATAAAACCCGTAGTTTTGTCATTTAAGCTTGAGTCACCTTTCATCATCTCCGTAAAGGGCCTAAATACCCCCACCCCGCCTTCCACATGCATAACATCCTAGGAGGTTTCTAGCATCCCCGCCTAATGTCCAAGAGTCATTGGACTACTTCTAGGGAGGTTTTAGACTAAAATAAATTAGGGGTTTATAATTAGGCCTCTAGACACCAAGAAAATAAATTTGGACGAGCATTTAGCATCAGTCTCATATTGACCTCTAGGTTTTAATTAGCATGCTTGCAAACACAGAAAAAGGTGAAATGTCTCATGCGAAGTGTGAACATACAAACAAGCATTATAATAGTATAATTACTTAATTAGGAGGGGCAAAAAATAATAGCAGATGCAGAAAGCAATTTTAACTGATTTTAAAGGTGACGAAAAAATGAACACAAATGGAAAACATGTTTTAGAGCAGTAGCAAAGCTGATTATTAAATGCAACAATTTAATTTTAAGCAGATTTGGATCAGGGCAACAAATAGCAGGTGTAGAAATGATTTAGTTGTTGATTTTAAGTGGCAAAACAGCTTGCAGAAAATAATTAATTTCGAGCTAGATTTAATCAGGTAGTTTATTTAAGAAAATGATTTATTAATTTTATCTTGAGTGACAGAAAATAGTCATTTGCAGATAGTAATTATTTGAGCAGCCAGAACAACTTTTAATTTGAGACAGTGATTTTAATAATAATTATTACTATGCAGATTTTATTCGTAAATATGCAAAATTTTTGAGCATTAACAAATGCAAAAAATATCATTCAAAAAATTTGTTGTCTTTAATTATAGCATTCTGGAAATTACAAAATATGCACATAGATAAAATTTATTAAAATTGAAAATGACAAAATATTTAATTCCTATAGGCAAGATTTCTAATTGTTTAACCTGGTGAAAACTCAAGGTTAATTAAACATGATTAATTAACTAACAAGCTTAATTCTTTGGCACATGCTGAAAGTAGTTACACTATTAACAATTTTATTAATCAAGTCCTAAGTGTGATTTCTAAATAAAAAATAAAATAAAACCAGATCTACAACCTATAGGCATGGTTGCTACACCAAATAATATATTAAAGATTATTTAACCTCTATAGGCATGGTTATATATGATATTTCTAATATGAGACAACTTATTGAGCAAAAACTTTCATAAGAAAGTTGTAATTAAATGAAAACTAGATAAACACGTAGAAGACAAGCATTTTAGATGATTATTATTATGCTAAAAAGTGCATTGCCGAGATTATTAATTTGTTTTAGTATGTAGTTAGTTAACATTAAGAATAAGTGGCCAATAATAACAAGTTAATAAGTTAAACAACATTTGAAGTAAAAAAATTTCAGCAAGATCACTTTTGTTTTATTCTAATTAGATGTAGAGTGAGGATTGAAAAACAATTAAAGCACACTCCTATGTTCAAGCTTTCTAACAACAACTAAGTTTGCTATAAAATAAGAAATTAGCACATAAATCCCCTCCCCTTTTAGACTATTTCCCCAAATTTTATCATATGTCCAGAGTTAAGAGTTACACAAATTATTACAATACAATAATAGAAATCAATAAATTTACAAAAACACAAACTAAATAATTCAGCTCCTCTAGTGTTTCTCTCCCATGACAACTCTCCATATCTTCAACTATGAGTTCAAACTTGCTAAAGGATAACAATAGATACAAACAAGTATATATTACGATATTTTCCATTCCATGGTTGCCTCAATACACATAAGCCAAATCACGAGCAACACATACGAGAATTTAAACAAGTAAAGAAGCATAACACAAATAACGCTTGAAGATTTGGGTTCTACCTCAAATAGTCATTCGAGGAAGGGAAATATCGCACATTAAAAATTGTAAACAACTCCTACCATGAAGTGATTGAGTTACGTGATAACTCAGCCAACCACTTGCATACCTCACCCATCAATAAAAAATGGAATAGCCTCAATCAAACTGACTCCTGAGAGATGTTTTTAAATGAGAATGGTCCACACACATCTACAATGTTTCGAAGACGCTTGTGTGGGTCCTCATGAGCTAATCCACTAAAAAGTCCCTTTAGTTGCAAGAGTTGCAACATGGTGCTTGTTATATGTGGAATACTGCACTTCCCTATGCTGAAGGTAGACAGATGGGTCCAACACCTCCCATGAGATGCGGATCATTGAGGTTGTCGATGTCGGCCTGATGGCACACCTGACTCCCATTACTATCGTTAACACTTATGCTTTCCGTCATGTTCACACAATCAACAAAACAAAAGTAGAAATTAAATTAGAATCACTACACTAAGAAGGACAAAACTCTACCTAACTACATTTTCATGTGACGCCACTCTCCGGCAGCGGTGTCATTTTGATGCTTATCGTGACCAACGACACTAACTATGATTCAAGTGTTTATAATTTTCGATAATATAGTAACCCAAATGAGGGTTAGGGTCGTGTCCCAAGGGAGTGGTAGTGAAAATAGTAGTTAAACTAGAATTTTATACTTATTAGATGTAGTTTAAGAAATTTGCTAATAAAAACAAAGTAAATTCGATGGGACACAAAAGTGTCAAACATCGATGGGTTTTTTTCACAAGTATAGCTAAAACAACAAAAATAATAAAAGAAATCAAGTATGGGTAGCGATACAAGTTAATATAAATCGTTGGGTTAATGCTTTTGATAGGAAATTTGCATGATAATAGGGACTATGCTAAGTTTTAAATGAAAATAAGTTCTCTCTCTAGAAACTCAAACCGTTTCAAATTGGTTCCTCTCGGACACCCATTTCTCGCATGAAGACCAGCCTACGCCTTACCCCACTCACTCTCTCGAGTTGAGTGTTAGGATATGGGACTAGGGCTCACCCTCTTGGGTTGAACCTCATGTTGACCCACACTTTAGGCCATCAATCTAGCGGTTTTGATTTTTCAACCTCTCTCTCTCAAGCAAGCCGAAAAAACTGTGTAATCTAGGATCATGTTGACTTATATAAGGGAAATACATTCCATTGGTACTTTGACAATGAAACAAGTTTAAACCTTGCATGCTAGCACTTGGTAGAGTAAACACACACATTTAGTGACAAACTTATATTAGAGTGATCACTTCAATTCTCTAGGGAGTACGAACTGCATTTATGGATCAGTTACTACCAAGGGCACTTAGAAAGCTTACGAGTGTTGGGTTCATTCCATAGAAATAGGAAATTGAATAGCCTTACATACCTTGCTGCACAACAATTGATATTACAATGAGTTAATCATCTTCCTTTCAGGTTATTTATCTACAATGGAGTAAATAATAAAACTAGCATTAGCAGTTGATCAACAAATTTGGGCTACTTGATCAAGACCAAAACAATACTTGACAGTTAATCAATAATTGATACCATCAAGGGTGTTCTCCCACCCATTTTCCTCTAAAGATTTTTCTTGTACTATATATCCTTCTTATAGGGTCCTCCGAAACTCCTTGGGCTTCAGACGTTTGGAAAACAATATACAAAAGGATGGCAGGAATTAAGCTCATGCAACACTCAATTAAGCGTCATATATCTACAATTTTCAATGTTCAATACTCTAACCAATTCCCATGACTTCTCTACACATATCCATCCACCCCCTTATTTTACGATACACAAGATAGTCCCTAAGCCTCACAATGTAGAAATAGCAATATGAACTCATGACTTCCGATCAACATCCCATGAGTTCCAACTAACATTTGATTCTCAAAACAAGCTCATAATTAAAATTGAAGGGGACTCCACTCCATGTATGTCCCAACAAGCACCTCTTTCCTGAACATTCACCAAGCTCACACCATATAGAGGAAACATTCCTCAGTTCATTAACGCATACAAACTTTTACAAATAAAGCCAAAACAAGAGAGGGATTAAAATTTTCATAGCTTACCTTGCTATAAAGAAACCTCACTTGCCAAGACTTGGATTCTTCTAGGTTTAAGTTGTGCTCTCTCACTTACCTTGATGTTAAATCAGATTATTCACTTTAATTCTGTAATATGGGAGATGTTCTACCAGCTTGTACTTTTGAAACAATGGATTTGCTTCAGATTTTTATGTGAAGCTATAGATTAGAATTCATGGAAATTATATGACTTTCCTTGGGAGTAATTTTATGGAGAATAATTTATACGAAGGAGATATGATAAGTTTTATTACTTAAAGGCTCCATTTTGGACGTTTTCCCTTTAATAAATTGGGAAATAATATGGTCCTTTACTTTAATCAAGCAGGTGCATCACCTCAATTTCTGCCACAAGTTCTTAATTGCCTGCATCAGCTACTTGCTCTTTTCACTTAAATTCACTCCACTTATTCTAAGTAGTGCATAAACTACTTGCTCCTTTTCTCTCAAAATGCAGTCCACTAATTCTAAGTAGGTGGATAACCTACTTGTCATCTACTAGCATAGTTTAGTCAAGCACGCAACTCAATTATTTTACACCATTTTCCCATCTAAGTTTCTTTACAAGACCGTAGCACTAATACACACTTGACCACTTTGACTTTTACATCGAATACCACCTTTTACTATCTCGAGTTTGAATTATTTTTGAGTTCAATTATGCGTATATGTGTTGGAAGGCATGGGGCATTTCAACTTTAAACATATTCTATTGTCACCATTCGCATAGGAAACCGAGTCCATAACTATACCACAAGGAAATCTTTAAGCGACTTATACATGGAACTAGTACATGTAGAATAAGGGGTGTTACACAATGTCCGGACCTTCTTAAAAACTACTAAAGAGCTAGTATGTATAGCTCTAGAAAATAGTGTTGCAGCGGACCATACAGTGAGGTAAGTCACGATCACCGAGTAATTCAGCGATTCACCCTACTTCTGTTTGTGCTTTTCCTACAACATCTAAGCATTATTGATCAATGGGTGGTAAATTAGTATTTCGTGGAACTGATCGACGAAGCGCTGACTTCTCCTTTTATCGCCTTCTGATCTTCTTCCTTTAGGACTTCGTGTACTAAAACAAAGGGGGAAATACATCCCTTTGGCAATTCACCAAGCGTGTTTGGCGAAACTCCAACTTTATCTTCTTCGTTCTTTTTCATCCTTTTTGTTTCTTTTTGCACCTAACTGTCCATGCTTCCACTAAATCTTCATATATTTAAAACTTAAGCATTTTCATCACATATTGATAGAAAATAACCTTTTGAGGACATTATTTCTATTCAAATAAAACCTAATTGAGTCCAAGTTGAGGACACATCAGGCAGCTGCCACCATATGAGAAAAATTATCCAACTCTTGATCTAGAGCTAGTAGCAGTTGTATTTGCTTTAGAAGTATGGCACCACTACTTGTATGGAGTTCATGTTAACATATACACTGATCACAAGATTTTGCAATATATATTTAAGCAAAAGGACATAAATTCAAGGCAACAAAGATGGCTAGAGCTATTAAAAGATAACATTGATATGTTGTATCATCCCAGGAAAACAACTGTAGTAGTTTGTGCTTTAAGTCATAAAATAGTGGCAAGCACTTTTGGGCAGTCTGTGGAAAGACAAGGAATAACTAAGGATCTATGCCATCTATCTAGCTTAGAGATTCACGTTCATCAATCTCCAGAAGAAGAGGTTATTGTGCAAAAATGCAGCAGATTCCTCATTAGTAATGGAAGTCAAAGAGAAGCACCATATTGATCCTATTCTATTACAGCTTAAGGAGAATGCACAACATGGTATGACAAAGGTATTGAGTTTACCCAAGAGGGAGCACTTAAATGTCAAAACATATTGTGTGTACTTGATGTAGATGAACTAAGAAAGAGGATCATGATTGAAGCACATCATTCAAGATATTATATTCATTCGGGGTCAACTAAAGTATACCATGACTTGAAAAAAAATGTATTGGTGGGGTGACATGAAGAAGAACATTGCGGAATTTGTGGCTCAATGTCCAAATTTTCATCAAGTAGAGCACCAAAAGCCCAGAGGTTATATGAAGCATATAGAACATCCGATTTGGAAATGGGACATGATCAACATGGATTTTTTCACTTGTTTGCCTCGTTCATTTCAGAAGTTTGATTTTATATGGATAATAGTTGACAGACTCCTCAAATCAGTGCACTCATTGTCGGTGAAGAACTACTTATACAACCAAAAAGTATGCAAGGTTGTATATTAAAGAGATAGTTCGACTACATGGAGTGCCAATATCTATAATTTCTGATAAATGAGCTCAATTCGCTGCAAATTTTTGGAACTCATTTCAGAAAAGTTTAGGCAGACAAGTGAATTTAAGTACAACCTTTCACCCTCAAATGGATGGTCAGGTAGAACATACAGTTCAAATACTCGAGGATATGCTGCGATCTTGAATATTAGATTTCAAGGCTGGGATAATCATCTACCACTTATTGAATTAGCTTATAAAAATAGCTACCATTCTAATATCCAAATGACACTTTATGAAGATTTATATGGGAGAAAGTGTTGATCCTAATTGGCTGGTTTGAACCAGGTGAAACTGCCTTATTTGGGCCAGATCTTATTCATCAAGCTATGGAAAAAGTCAAAGTGATACAACATAGACTAGAAACAGCTCAAAGTCGACATAAATCATATACGAATGTTAGAAGGAAAGGTCTAGGATTTTCTATAGTGGATTGGGTGTTCTTGAAGGTGTGTCCAATGAAAGGGTAATGAGGTTTGGTAAAAAAAAAGGAAAGTTGAGTCCCCACTATATAGGGATATACAAGATTATTCGAAGAGTTGGGCATATAGCCTATATTTTAGAGACACTACAAGAGCTTTCATCAGTACATTAGGTGTTTCACGTATCAATGCTTTGAGTGTATAGTTGACCCGTCTTGTATTACTCCTACTGAAGATTTACAAGTTACGGGATGTCTCACTTATGAAGAAGTACCCATTGCTATTTTGGATCGACAAACTAAAAGTTTAAGGAATAAAGAGGTAACTTCTATAAAATTATTATGGAGGAACCAACAAATTGAAGAAGTTACATGAGAAGTGGAAGAAGCAATGAAGATGAAGTGTCCTCATCACTTTTAGATCGATGAGAAGGATGAAAATATGTAGTTCAGGCATGCAAAAGTAAGTATTAGTCTATATGTATTATGTGATTAGGCATTTTAAATTTCAAGGTGAAGCCTAAGTTTGACTTTAGTCAACAATCTTGATAAACGAGCTGAAATGAGAATTTTGTCAGCGGGGTTAGCTCCGGAAAGTTTTCCGCAATTATTTTCTAATTCTTGAAATTACCTCCGTTCATTTATGTCTTTATGCCTCATATTTATCATTTAGATGTTTTATGTAGAGGCCCTGAGTCATATGATTCATTGGTACTGACATTTTAGTCACCTTGTTGTTTATTTATTTTTTATGTGACTTCTAGTGCTTTGGAGCTTTTGAATCTTGAATGGATAGTTTTGATCAAAATTTCAATAAGTAGGACTCATAATTCGATTTTGACGATTTCTTTAGCTCCAGAAGGGTTATTTTAGGCTACCATATTCATCATGGCTCCTGATGTTTTTTGTGTGAGTTTGTGTGATTAGGCATTTTAACTTTCAAGTTGAAGCCAAAGTTTGACTTTAGTCAACATTCTTTGTAAACGAGCTGAGATGAGAAATTCTTCAGCGCGGTATGTCTGAAATATTGCCCTTTGTTTAGGTCCCAAGGCTTCTGGTTTAATTCCAATGCCCCTCGTGGATTCTGACTTAAAATGGAAATTGGGTAGGTGACCCATTTATTTGATCAAAACGACATTGGATGGAAGTCTTTATGGTTCTGTTGTGTTTGGAATACTGAATTTGATGGGGTAACATATTTTATTTGCATTCACAAAGTTCTAAATGAATCCAGGACACTCTGTTGAAGAATTAAGACTTTAAGAAAAATAGCTGAAAGTGTTGATATTGGTGCATGGTTTTAGCGACCAGAAATAAGACTTTTAGCAATTAGAATAAGGATTTTTGCAGTCATATCTTGGATATTTATATAGGGAAATTGCAGCCTCATTTCTTATTTTCAAAAGGTGATTCCTCCCTCATCCAAGCTATGATTTGAGTGATTAAAAGTCTTGTATAATCTTTTAGAGTATGGCTACTTGGGTTTATATTAGAAGATGTTGAAAAATCCCCTTTTTAGGTGAATTTCTTATTTTAGTTACTGCCCTCTCTTTAAAAAGGTTTGAATTGGGTTTTTATTGCATGTGTTTCTTGGGGCTATTTTTGGATTCAGATTGTGTTCTTCTTTGGAATACAAGTTTGAGGCAAAGTTTAGGACCTCATGACGAGTCAACTCCAGAAATTTTGGCGCTGGTCCCACTATTCATGTTTGACTCTAGAAATTAGCTCGGCTCCATTTTGGGTGATTTTTATGTCTAAACGATTGTATTAACGTTGTGATCCTGTTTTTTTAATAATAAAGCGGTGTTCAAAGTAGGGTTGCAGGTTAATTCGGTTCGGTTTTGAATATTATCGGTTTTTCTTATGGGTTATCGGTTTGTAGACTATCTCAACTGTTGAAAAACCATTAAATTATCGGTTAATCGGTTATAGAAATTTTTGGTTCGATTATCGGGTTAACCGATAACATATCATACAATTTTTAAAATAATAAATCACATGAAAAATTCAAGATGTAATTATTTACAGCGGAATTGCACATTGCAATTTGCAGGCATATTACTGAAAACACGAGAGGCAAAACATATTCTAAGAACTAAGAAGCATAGAAAAAAGGAATATGTTATATTAAACTTGTAAATAAGAAAGTACAACTGCAACAACTCCCTCTTCTCGTGAATCCACAACGTGAGGCTTTCAAATGTGTAAAATCTTGAAATTCCAAAAGAAGATGAAAAGAAACAAATATGGCAGCAAAATTAAAAAATATCGAAAATCAAAAAAAACCAAATGCAAAAAAGGAAGTAAAAATAGTCCCTTTCACCTTTTTCTTGCTCCTCATTCAACACAACAGCAAGCCAGGCACAAGAAACACCTGTAAGGCCTCATTGCACCCAACTCTCAACACAACACAACTTCCGTAAGGCCTAGTCATCAACAATATTGTATAGTTGTATACTTACAATTGAACACTAAATAGACAATAACCACCAAACACTTATCAGCCAGCACAACATCAAGCCAATAACTCATTACTTAAACATATCATAATTCAGTCACTCAATGGCTAATATCCAAAAGGATAACACTCAACACAAGTACACAATGTCATAACAATAATAGGCTAACCGCCAACTACCATAACAATATGTCAACAGCCAACACATGAAAGTTAACACAACCTTTCATAAACTTTTCAACACAAATATGAAATATCATTACAAAATAACAGAATAAAACAGCAGCACTACAGGCTGCAAGCATGCAAGTTGCAACATTGTAGAAGTAAAAAATTCAACTTAATTGCCAGTGTCCACTGTCCAGTATGAAAATATGCCACAGCCCACACATGCACACACAAACTCAAAATAGCAGTCACACAATCTGAAAGTTGAGTCCAAACATAGTCTAATAGTTCATGTTCAAGTAAACAAAATAATAACTAGGTATCAATTCTTTAGAGTTGACGATTCTGGTTTTTGTTTCCATAACAACACTTAACATGCCTCTTATGGAGGCAGTCCCAGTATTGTGTGAATGATAATAAGCACAGTGATAATGAATACATTTTACTTTCCACGATCCAACTTCATTTTCTTCAAGTTTTTCATAGTTTCCAAATAGGTGATTGAGCATTAGAACCATTAATTCGAGGCATGATGGAATCTAATTAACAAAGAAACAGAGAAAGTATTAGATCAATCATAATCAAATATAAAGAAAAGATAACACATGTATATACCTTCCTTTCTCTAATTTTATATGTCATCAATGCAGAGTTCTTTAACAAGTTTAGAAAAATCTAATGCAAAATACGATAACAAGTCAAGACTCAAGGATTAAAAAATAAAAGTATTAAATAAACAATTCACAATTTTACATCAATGAGGTTCTTTTCTTACCTTCTTCAAGTTGCTCAAGAAAATGTAAATCTTCCTCAATACTTGTGTGTTGTGGCTCACTCCGAAGCCAATCTTGAAGACACACTAGAGCTTATACCAATTTAGGAGTTAATGAACTCCAAAATGAATCAAGTATGATCCCTCCATTACTAAAAGCACACATAGATGCCACACTTGAAACGGGAATAGCCAACACATCTCGAGCCATCTCAGAAAGAAATGGAAATATAGGTGAGTTAACTTTCCACCAAAGCAATACATCAAAATCTAATTTTTCAATTTCAGTTTCTTCATCAAGACATTTAACTAATTTTGACTTTGAACTTTGTCCTCCCTTTTTAGATTTATGTTTCTGTAATTCCACAAAAAAATTTCCAAATTCTCCTACAGATCTTGAATCAGAATTGTCCACCTCAGTTGAAGAAAATTGACCACTTTTATAATTTTAAATAGGCTTTGTATATTCATTAAACAAAGTTTCAATGTATGTTCACGCACAATTTTCTAAAGCAGCCCCTTTTTTCTCCAAACATCTTCTTAAGTGCAAACCCAAGAGTGTGAAATTTGTGACAATGATCCTAAACACATGGTATGAAAATCATCTTATTCATTTTTTCAGTATCACCCCAATATTTGTCAAATTTCTCCTTCATATTTTCTGCTATTTTAGCCAAAACTTGATCTTCACTTGATATCAATTGATTAAGTAAATACCAACTTGACAAATTTAAAGAAAATGAAAACTTGATATAACATATAATGATCCTGATATCTCCAAAGTAGGATAAAAAATATTTCAACAAATTTTGTAATTCTCTTTATGCCTCTCAATCTCTACTAAAAAATGTACT
The DNA here is from genome assembly GCF_036512215.1 of Solanum lycopersicum. Classification (NCBI taxonomy): domain Eukaryota; kingdom Viridiplantae; phylum Streptophyta; class Magnoliopsida; order Solanales; family Solanaceae; genus Solanum; species Solanum lycopersicum. Next base: position 33,270,315 of record NC_090811.1, read on the forward strand.
TGTAGAATTTTTATCCACGATATCAACAAACATAAGATGTAGTGCCAAGCCAATATCACGATAGGCGTACTCTACAATTGCACCTTCCTATTAAATAACCTTACTCAATATCATGTAGGTGGAATTCCACCTTGTAGAAACCTCCAAGCATACAGACTTTTTAGAAAGATTTTCATCTTCACAACATTCTTGAAACTTTTTTCCACCTAACAGGAAATTGCTTGATATATGTCACTCTTGCCTAACTCGTTCAATAGACACATTTACTTTTTTTTGTACCATCTTGAAAAATAAGATTTATAATATGAGTCATACACCTTATATGAAGGTGACTACCATCCATTAAGTTGGTCCCCTATTTAGTTAATTGCTTAGACAACTCAGTTATTGCCGTACTATTTGAACCAGCATTATCCACTGTAGCAGTGAAAATTCGATGCAATCCCCACTCATGTAAGTACTTACTAATAGACTTTCCAAGATCTTCACCTCTATGACTAGTAATTGGACAAAAGTTGATAATTCTTTTATGCAAAGTCCAATTTTTATCAATCCAATGAGTAGTAATGACCATGTAATTGATTCTTTGTATGGAAGTCGAAGTATCAGTGATTAAAGACACCCTTTGTTGTATTTCCTTAAAAACAGCAATCAACTTACATTTTTGCTCATCAAAAATATCAAAACAATCACGAGTCATAATGGTACAGGAAGGAATATGAAAAAACAAGGTTGTGCTAATTTCATAAATAGTTTAAAACCTTCTTTTTCAACAAATCTGAAAGGAAGCTCATCAATAATTATCATACGACAAAAGAACTTTCTACAATCGTCCTGGTCAAATTCCATGGAACGACAACTACATCACCATTGTTACCTCATATCATTGGTTGAAATGCTAATCTTGATTGTTTAATATTAATATTATAAGGCATTTTTGTGCATTTGGTTATATGAGTAAGCATTGATGTCGTACCATGTTCTTTTGTGTCAGCAAAATACTCATTCTTACAATAGTTACAAACGACCTTTTCATTTCCATCCAAAACAGTTTTATAAGTAAAATGATCCCACACACATGATCTTTTTTTTCTTCCTTTCTTTACTTTAGACTCAACAGTTTGAATTTGATATGTTGCATTTGAATTAGAAGCCCCACTTTCACCAATAACTTTATCAATTATGATATTTTAGCCATTATACTTTCACCAAAAACTGCAAAAAAATATAAAATAATCATTTATTGAACTATTTTTTAAAGAGGTCGATGAAGTAATGAATTGTTGAAGCCTTGGGGTGACTAAAAAAAGACTAAGTTGTTTCATTAAATAAAGAACTACAAAGTACAAACAATAGGCAAAGACCAAAAGTAGTCAAATTTTACACACATGAAAAAAAATTATAACATAAAGCAGCAACTAGAAGACAACAACCACTCTAGTTGTTTTTATCAAGCTATATCATTATCAGTAAGACAACAACCATCAAAATTTGCCCATGGATATAACACCAAATATACAAATGCCATAAAGTTTCTCTAAAATATTTAAGCCTCAAAGGAAACAAAATCTCTTCAACTAATGAATATAAAAGAAGTTAAAGCCCATGAATTCACTTATTATGCACCTGAGTACTAAACAAATGATACTAATATTGACAGAATCCCAGGTAAATCTATGGTAACTGTTGTCACATCCCGAGACCACACCCTAGAATATATGGCACTACAGGAGCTCAACCAGCGTACTCGAGCTCTCTAAGGCCTTATACAAGTCCTTTCATATCGTTCATCGCATATACATAGTGAAAAGTAGTGCGGAACTAAAACTTTTCACAAATAATTTCATAGTCTTTAAAATTTCTTTCATATAAAACTCATAGAAAATACTAAGTCTCATTTCATCAAATCATAGACATAAGAGTACTTGGGACACGACCCATACACAATAGAAATATAGTACTACTAAGTCTATTACACAACTTCAAAAAGAGAAATAAAAGACATATATGCCCTCGAGTCAAATGAGGACATATTTCAACTTCACTTGAATGATGCTACGATCCAAGTCTTTCTTCCAAAATGATCCTCACCTACCAACCACTATAGAGATAAATAAAAGTATGGAATTAGTACAACCACATGTACTAAATATGACATAATGCATAAAAATCATAAAAACGGACCTTTATTAGAAATATGCATATTTTTCATTTAAAATGATAATATAATCATAAGAACAACATTTAACACTTTAGGAACACATAAGATAATATTTAAAAATTTAGTACATTTTTAAGGTCACTGTACAGTGAAGTCCTTTAACTTCACCTTGGACAATTTCTAGTATGTAATTCCCTCACTAAAAGCTATCCTAAGACCCACTTAAGCAACACAAAGAGACTGCTCATACACCCTCTCTAAGCATTCAAAAATGATCCTCAAGACTACTTATAATGAGACATATACACACTTACAAGATACCAAACACATAACATGTATGACCTGAAATTCTCCTTACCAAGGCTATTAAAAGAGATACTTAAGTACTCCTAGAAGAGAACGCCCTTACACCATCTTCAAGGTTACCTAAATAGTCCTTAAGACTTTCTAATTTTATATCATGCCTAAAGAATCAACAAACTTCCCCAACTAGAGTCATTCTCAAGACTTCCCTAGATAAGACATGAAGAGATCATCCCTTATTCCCCCTTCACACTTTAACTAAGGAATCCTTAAGTCACTCTAGATTAGGTACTCATTCATTTACATAAATTTCTAACATAAGTTATTATTTCATTAGTTTATTAAGACAAATTCATCAGATAGAGGACATTCAGTAATGGTCTTGGAGAAGACCTATGGACTCTCACTAACATCTTCAAAGCCTATTGTGCAATGTCTAGATAGCGTCTCATACCACCACCTAAACTTCATATAACTTCCCTAATGCTAATAGGTATCCCACATATGAAAATAGACAATAAACGACACAAACCATGTTAGAAAAACATGGAATCCGGAGTTCTAACCTTCCCCGATGAGGGTGTTCTACTTGCCAATGGTAAAACTTGGACACATCCCATGTAGGCATATGGTTAAGGAATATGAAAGGATTACTTTGTATTCTAGCCTCATACATTAACTAGAACTACTTCTCTTACCATACTCATTTGGTGCTAGCCTTTGTTCTCATAGAGTAAATAACATTAAAGGTTCATACACAAGGGTTCCATATCAAGTTTATAACCCAATTACATTTACCCTATCAAAGAGGTCCCTTAAGGCTTGCTAACAATGGCTACAAGAAGCTCAGAATGACTTTTCTAAGGATTTTAATATGATGCCATTCCAGCGAACCAACCTTAAGTTGATCATTCATTGCAAGAAGGATACCATTACGACTTTCTACTTCAAAATTCATAACCTTACCACAAGGTTCAAGGTTTCATATAAAGGACCCTCTTGACATAATTCAAGGTCTCATACCATTCATACATACAAGACTAAGAGGCTTTAGAATACCAAGTCAAGGAATCTTATATTCACATTCATACATATCTCATGTAAGGGACATAAGTCTACCACAACAAGACATAACATACTTACTTTATTGCATATAATATATCATTCTTTGAAGCACTTAGGAATGACCCTTATCATATTCATTTCATCCTATTCATTACTATAACATCATCAATATAAATATTATAGACTCATATAGTGAATTACGAACAACCATGCATACTGCACACATGAACACATAGTCATAATCTAACATCATAACCTAACAACTTCAATAGAAGAAACACATACTTTCACATTACTCAACATTCAAGTATATATGATAATACTTCATATAATCAACTACACAAATCATCATATTACTTCAAGTAGTTGCCGACAAGGCCATGATCTATTATAATTCATAAAGTAACACTGACAAGGCCACATCAATCACATAACACCGCAACCATAAGTGGAATATTATTAATCATAACATAATTAAAGTCTAATTAGCATAAAATAAAGATAATTAGGGAAGCGTATCACCAATCCATCCTCTCCACTTCATTCTATGTCTAAATCATCCAATTTAATATCATAAGGCCCTTCCATTGCCATGAACATCAATTCAATACATAAATCATAATACACAATGAAAGTAGGTCAATGAAACATAGATTTATCAATATAATACAACACATACATCAATTGAATACAATTCTTACATCATTCAGTAGCTCATAGAAAACTACACCAGAATTCATAAGCATTAAGTCAGTATCAAGTAACCCATATAGTAGTCAAAAACTACGGTTCATCAATTGCATGGGTTCATAAGTTAATTTAATTATAACCATATAGTTAAAAATAATATAATTAATACTTAATGATTAAAAATCTTTAATGCAAGAACCCATGGATAGATCATGAAATTGGACAAGTTCATCTTTGAAACTTTAGAAAACTTCTTTGAATTTGGGATCTTGATGAATAGAGTTTCAAGGATCTAAAATCATACCTCAATGATGTTAATACTCAAATTTGATGAAGAATCACCACTCAATTCTCCAATCCAATCTCTTCCTTGAGTTTTGGATTCAATGGAGTTCTAAAAAATATCTAAGGGATTTTGGGTTTTGATTTTTTAAGAATTTTAAGTGTTAAAGACTTATAAACATTTTAAAATACCTAAAATACCCTTTAGGAACCTCCAAACTTTTAATGTGGACGTGGGGTGAATTTACAACTTCACCCCTAAAATTACTCTGAACTGCGCAGGAAGGCAGTCCTCAACGACGGATGTTCATCGACGGCCCGTCCCTTAACAAACGGACTGTCCTATTGGTTTGTGTTTTGGGAATGAGGCTGGTATTTGCATTTAAATCTCCCACACCTAATTTTCCACCTACGCCCCCTCACCTATGGGGTGTCGACTGATCCACTGAGCGTAGATTGCCTCCGTAGGTTGGGCTGGTTTTTAACAGCTTGGGCACTCTTGAAGGGTCCTTCCTCAAGGGCCCATGGATGGTCCTTGGGGATGTTTTCACAGACTTTTCCAACACGCATATGTTCATATACGAGTTTAGGATCTCTCACATAAATTTCATCTAAAACAAACACGTAAAACTCGACGAAACATGCTTAGACACATAAGTTCATTTCAAGGCAAACCTTTCGAATGTCATGGACGCTTGACCTTCAAACTTCATGAAAATTGACACACTGCCTATATATACCATAATAACTCATTTAAGGGTCTCGTAACCTCATTAATCATGATTAGACACATAAAACCACGTATGAGGCACATAGGTGCTTAGTACTCGAATGTTTTAGTTGTCCCTTGACATTTGACTTCATTTGCACCTAAAACTCTGGACACTGACTCAATAACACATTATGGACCAATTTTAGACCTTATAACATGATGATAACCATGTTAGTCTCTGTTCACCTAAGTCATTTATGGGATCTTACAATCTTTCCCACTTGGACAACATCGTTCTCATTCTCCGAACACTTCCAAGAATAGAGATTCAACTAGAAGATCAAAACCATACCATATAATACATTATAGAATACAAGAATATAAACAAAACATCAATTTCACATAGTCAAGACATTCACAACACAACAAGAAACAAGAATAAATTCTATAACTTCATGCTATAAAACTCACATCCTTTATTCCAAATATCAAAAACTCATTTTATATTCATTATCATGCTCATATACATCATTTATAACCACATTACAATAATTTTCTACCAAAGAAAGAATTTGTCAATTTCTCAAAATCTTCACAAGGAGCTACAGTGAATTGTGCAAATTTTTCAAAACTGCAACTTTTTGGCAATTGATGATAGAAACATGCTATTATACAAGGTAAAATCACATAAACACCTTTTTATACTTAATCATAACTTCATAAAATACACAATGCAATAAATCAATGAAATTTAATTTCAATAAGACTCCTTAAAACCATGCACATGCAACATGCATCTATGACTTTCTAGCCCATCTACTAACCATACTCCTTAACTTAGAAGGAACTCACATCACTAAAAAGAGAAAATCAAGGACTTGCCGTCATCATCATCTCCCTCATCCGGCTTTTCTCCTCTAGTCCGGAGTGCATAGAAATGCCTCTTTGTTGGAGCATCATCTTTTGGAACATTAGGAGCAGCTTGCTTATCATCTCTATTAGGACAATCTCTCACTTTGTCTCCATCCTTTCCACATCCAAAGCAACTCCCGGTACCCCTTATAGACTCACCATAATGCCTCTTTCCACAAGTGACATATGTAGGTTTGACATTTTAAGAACCCCCTCCTTTCTCAAATTTACCTTAGGTGGACTAGGTCCACCATGAGTTTGAATCCTCTTTTTGAACCTATATTGACCTTGATCACTAGTCCACTCCTTTTCATGTTTCTAGAAATCCTTCCAAGTTTAGACTCCTCAATAGATTGAGCATACACCATGAGTCTAGCTAAGGTCATATCATCATGTAGCATGGACGTACGGAATTCTTCCCTCACTAAGTCGGCGACCTCGAACACAAAACGACTCATCTCATCCCTAGGATTTAACACTATTGACGGTGCATATCTACAAAACATTGAGAACATCAAAGAGTACTCATCAACACTCATATATATGCCTTTCTTGAGATTGATAAACTCCTCTACCTTCACCTCCCTCCTCTCACGGGGCTACCTAGAAAAGTTTCCTTCAATTCTTCCCACTCAATAGTACCTGACTCAACTGGCCTATTATCGTTCCATTGAGTTTACCATATTTGAGAAACATCCCTCAATTGGTACGAACCTAACTCCACCTTCTACCTAGATGTAACCCCCATAGCACTCAACACCTTGTACACACCATCAATTAACTCTTGGGGATCCTTTTCCACCTTAGAGACAAGAAAGATAGGAGGATTCATCCTCACAAAGTCTCTCAACCTAGAGGTCATTGTGGTCTCCACAACATTATCCTAGGCACCATGCTCAAATTCGCTTGAGTAGTCACAACTCGGGCTAAGCAAGCAAAGCCTCTCTAATATCTATATAACTCATCTCTGAGGGAACCACCGGAACCTCATTACCACCTTCTACAATAGGGACTGATCACCTTGGGAGGCACTTCAACACCTTGAGCACCATTGACTCTTTGAGCACCTTGAGGAACTTGGTCAACTTGCTCAACTTGAGGAGGAATCTCCTTATGAACATCATTCTCCACAACCCTCCTAGACGGTGTCCCCTTCGTATTCATCTTCCTAGAAACACAAGGAAAACCATAAAAAAAGATTACTCATAACTTTTTCTCTATGGAACGACATAGGAGTAGAAGAGAAGGGAAACTCTATCATCCTATAGAATCTCGCCCATAGATATGTCGTGACTCACACGTATGGTCGAGACTCTACTAGACGGGACTTGATGAGACTTTTTGATTCCGTAGACTACTTTCATATCCTATGCTCTGATGCCAAGTTTGTCATATTCCGAGACCACACCCTAGAAGATATGGCACACTCGAAGTGCGACCGGTGTACTTGACCTCTTGGAGTTCTTATACAAGCCCTTTCGTATTGTTCATCACATATACATAGTGAAAAGTAGTGCAGAATTAAAACTAATCACAAATAATTTATAGTCTTTAAAATTTCTTTCATATAAAACTCATAGGAATACTAAGTCGCATTTCATCAAATTATAGACACAAGAGTACTTGCGACACGGACCATACATATAGAAATATAGTACTACTAAGTATATTATAATACTTTAATAAGAGAAATAAAAGACATTTATTCCCTCGAGTCAAATGAAGACATACTTCAACTTCACTTGAATGATGGTACAATCCAATTCTTGCTTCCCAAATGCTCCTCACCTACCAACCACTATAGAGATAGATAAAAGCATGAAATTAGTAGAACCACATGTAATAAGTATGGCATAATGCATAAAAAACATGAAAACGGAAATTTATTAGAAATATGCATATTTTTCATTTAAACATCATAATATAGTCATGAGAACAACATTTAAAACCTTAGGAACACATAAGATAACATTTAACAATTTAGTACACTTTTAAGGTCACTTTATAGTGAACAAATTCAATGTTACAGTGAAGTTCCTTCACTGTACAGTGAAGTCCTTTAAATAAACCATGGCCACTTAAGCAATACAAAGATAGATTGCCCATGCACCCTCTCTAAGCATGCCTAATCCTCAAGACTACTTATAATGAGACACATACACACTTACAAGACCCCAACCACATAACATGTATGACATGACATTTTCCTTACCAAGACTATCAAAAGAGTTACTTAAGTACTCCTAGAAGAGAACACCCATACAGCCTCTTCAAGGTTACCTAAATAATTCTTGAGACTTTCTAAGTTTAGATCATGCCTAAAGAATCAACAAACTTCCATAACTAGAGTCATTCTCAAGACTTCCCTAGATAAGAGATGAAGAGATCATCCCTTATGCCTCCTTCACACTTTAACTAGGGAATCCTTAAGTAACTCTAGATTAGGTACTCATTCATTTACATGATTTCTTACATAATTCATTATTTCATTAGTTCATTAAGACACATTCATCACATAGAGGACATTCAAGTAATGGTCTTGGAAAAGACCTAGGGACTCTCACTAACATCTTCAAAGCATATTGTGCAATGTCTAGATAGCGTCCCATACTAACACCTAAACTTCATAGAACTTCTCGAATGCTAATACGAATCCCACATGATTAGAATAGGCAATAACCAACATAGACCATGGTAGCAAAATATGGAATCTGGAGTTCTAACCTACTCTAATGAGGGTGTTCTACTTGCTAATGGTAGAACTTGGACACATCCCATGTAGGCACATGGTTAAGGAATATGAAGGGATTACTTTGTATTCTAGCCTCATACTTTTAACTAGAACGAATTCCGTTACCATACTCACTCAGTGCTAGCCTTTGTTTTCATAGAGTAATTCACATCAAAGGTTCATACGAAGGGGTTCCATATCAAGTTCATAACCAGTTACATTTACCCTACCAAAGAGGTTCCCTAGGGCGGCCTTATAATGATGACAACAAACTCATAATGACTTTCCTAAGGATTGATATGATGCTGTTCCATCCAAACAACCATAAGTCCATCATTCATTATAAGAAGGATACTATTGTGACTTTCTACTACAAAATTCATAACCTTATCGCAAGGTTCAAGGTTTCATATAAAGGACCCTCTTAACATCATTCAACGTCTCATACCATTCATACATACAAGACTAAAAGGATTAAGCATCCTAAGTCAAGGCATCTCATATTCACATACATACATATATCAAGTAAGGGACACAAGTCTACCACAACAAGACACAACATACTTTACTATTGCATATAATGTATCATTCTTTGAAGCACTTAGGAATGACCCTTATCATCTTCATGTCATCCTCTTCATTACTATGGCATCATCAAGATAACTATTATAGACTCATATAATCATGTAGGAACAACCATGCATTAACTCTAAGAATACACATATGAGCACATAGTCAAAGTCTAACATGATCAACTAAAAACATCAATAGAAGAAAATATACTTTTATATTACTCAACATGTAGGTAGATATGATCATACTTCACATAATCAACTACACAAATCATCATATTACTCAAAGTAGTTGCTGACAAGGCCATGATCATCATAATACATAAAGTAACATCGACAAGGCCACATCAATCACATATCACCGCCCACCTTAAGTGGACCATACAAATAACAACATAATTGAAGTCTAATTAACATAAAATAAAGAGATTTAGGTCGGAGTACCACCAGTCCATTCTCTCCACTTCAATCCATGTCTAAATAATCCAATTCAATACCATAAGTCCCAACCCATGGCCATGAACATCAATTCATTACATAAATCATAATATTCATTTAAACTATTTCAATTCAACATAGATTTATGAATCTAATACATCCTATACAACAATTTCGTACATGATTCAATAGCCCATAGAACACACCACTAGAATTCATAAGCATTAGGTCAATATCAAGTAACCCATAAAGTCGTCAAAAACTAGGGTTCATCCATTACATGGCTTCATAGGTCAGTTGAGTTAAAATAATATAATTAGAAACAATATAATTAATACTTAATGATTAAAAACCTTTAATGCAAGAACCCATGGATAGATCATGAAATTGGACAAGTTTATCTTTTAAAACTTTAGAAACTTCTTTGAATTTGGGGCTCCTTGATGAATAGAGTTTCAAAGATCAAAAATCATACCTCAATGATGTTAATCCTCCAATTTGATGAAGAATCACAACTCAAATCCCCAATCCAAGCTCTTCCTTAAGGTTTGTCTTCAATGGAGTTTTAAGGAATTTCTAAGGGATTTTGGATTTTGATTTTTGAAGAATGAATTCTTCTATGTTTTAATGAATTATAAACAAACATGTTTAAAATACCCAAATGTCCTTAAGGAACCGCCAAACTTCTAATTTGGATATGGGGAGAATTTACAACTTTATCCCTAACATTACGGTGAACTGCGCAGTAAGGCAGTCCTCACAGACGGATGACAACCGACGGCCCGTCCAGTAACAAACGGATTGTCCTTTTGATCCATGGTATGGGAATGATCCTGGTCTTTTGATTGGCCTCTCCCACGCCTAATTGTTCACCTACGCCTCCTCACCTACGTGGCATTGACTGACCCATTGGGCGTCAATTTCCTCCGTAGGTTGGGTTTGTTTTTGACAGTTTGGGCACTCTTGAAGGGTCCTTCCTCAAGGACCCTTGAATGGTCCTTGGGGATGTTTTCCCGGACGTTTCTAAACTTAATATGTTCCTATACGAGTGAAGGATCTCTCACATGAATTTCAACCAAAATGAACACGTAAAACTTGACGAAACATGCTTAGATACAAATGGTCATTTCAAGGAAAACCTTTCAAACGTCATGGATGTTCTTGGACATTTGACATTCAAACTTCACAAAACATGACACACTGCCTATATATGCCATAATAACTCATTTAAGGACTTCATAACCTCATGAATCACATATAAACAAATAAAACCACATATGAGGCACATAGATGACTTAGTCGTCGAACGTCTTAGTCGTCCCTTGACGTTTCACTTCCAATGCACCTAAACTCTAGATACTGCCTCAATAAAACATTATAGACAAATTTAGGGTATTATACCATCATGACAACCATGTTAGTCTCTAGTTCACCTAAGTCATTTTTTGGATCTTACAACTGTAATATAAACAGGTGGTTCAGAAACTAACTGATCCTATATGATCTTCTAATTTTTTGTTGGATTTTAAGGATATGTGATTGTTTCTTTGAATTTATAAAAAAATGAAGTTTGAAAACCATTATTCACATACTTTGGACCAATAGGCAATAGTTGTTCTTAAAGCAAGAACTACAAAGTACAAAAACATACTTGTGAGGTGAGCAGTGAGCGACAGAGAATGTAAGACTGGAGAGACGACTGCCGAGTAGTTCTGTGCAGACTACAAAAGTCATGAAAACTGAGAGGAGTAAGACTCAAATTGTTAATCAGAAAAGCTTCTAACTTCTGAAATTTGAGCTTGTTCACCTATTAGACAACCAAAAAATGACATTTAATGGAGGAAATTTTAGCACCAATGCTACAATGCTACAAATGAACTACACCATTATGAAAATCATACATTAAACCAGAATATAGTAAACAAATGCACTGAATTCATATCTCAATTTGACTAGACAACAAAATAGTATAACATAGATAGACACTATCAGAAGATACAACAATAGTACGTTGTAGTCTGTACGCATCAATATGCCCTTCTTCAAACATCAGAGTCACTGAAGTTCGACAAACAAAAAAAACTAAATGAACTTCTTGTTTTGTTCAGCCATTTTGTGACATAAGAAATTCACTTGTGCAAAAGTTAGCGAGTGTTATGTAGAACATGTTGATTTAAATCAACTCTTTTTTGTACTATTTGTGTTTCTTTAGTACATTCTTGAGACAAGCATGTACGCAAGAGAGTCTGAAGAAATGAAAGAGCTAAGAGATATTATTTCAAGACAACCATTTACTCATATAAATCATTTTTGCACTTCAGTTCATCCAATTTGATACTCAAATATTGAAATCTTTATTTGGTGAATAAAAATATGAATATTATTACCACCTCCTAATATGCTTTTCAAACTCATCAATGCAAATACACCATGGAAATATGTTCTTTGTTTGAATCATGAAAATATACATACATTGTCTCCTCGCCTGAGTGACTGGAGTAGTTGTCGCCTCGCCTCGTGTGAGTTTGGAATTCGGAGAAACTTTCGGTTTGGAGTTTGGAATTTGGAGAAATGAGAGGTCAGAGGTAAGGCGAGAATGAAAAGTTTTTAAAGTCCAAAAATTTAAAAACCTTAGTCCCTAACTGAGAAGTAAGAAGTGCGAAACTGAGAATTGTGAAATTAGAAAAAAATCAGGACTAAAAATATTTGGAGGTCGTATTGGGGTATCAGGTAGACCGAATTCTGTCTTCCTTACTCGACCCCTGAACCAATTATCCAATAAAATAAATAAGTGAACCGAGCCCAAACCAATTACCCAATAACTTGAACTGTTAGCCCAATAAGCCTAAAATCGGTTCGGGTTAATGGTTTAACCCAAATTTTGCACAGGCCTAGTTCAAAGGATCTTCGAAAGGATAAAGTATGGCCTTGAGAGTTGGATGGCGCAGTCGTCCTATAGGTAGGCTACGACTTCTTTTCTATCTAGATTTAGTTTGAATGAGTGAATTCATGTTGATTTATGTGAATTAGGGGCGAAGACCTATTTTCATTTTAGACACCACATTTTAGGTTTGATCGACATTATTTTGGGCATTGTACCTTACTAGTTGGATGGTTTGGTTTTGTGCATGCTATGTGAATTACTTGAATTTACTCGCTTTCTCAGCCTTCACCTAGGATAGACAAGTATTTTTATACTCCCAAACTTTGTTGCTTTGGTTTGTCTCTGACGTTGTTTTAGACGCAGTAGATCCTTTTAGACAAGAAAAACAGACTTGAGTGTGATAATAGCCTTAGTTTAAGTGAATTCATGGCTGAATATATCTTCTATCATTTGTCTCCCTATTTCTGCAATTCTGAGGTGTTACACGAGGTTTATGCTATGCGACCATTGGAGATTAAGTTGTACTTGGATTGGAGCCCTTTGTTGACACCTTTGGGTGGGCGTCGTCCCATGGTGACTTGACATGGGATTCTCCTTTCAAATTTACACACCTTTGGCACTGTTGTTAGAAAGGTTATGAGTTGGTAGGTTGTAGTGATTATTTGTGGTTTTTCAATGTTATTTTCATCTCGAGGCTGACGTTTTATGGTTTGAGGACGTTATTTCAAGCTTGAGACTAATGCTTTGGGTTCGATGCCTAGATTCAATCACCTTGGTTTTGAGATCTAGATTCTATTATTTTGGGTTCAAGGCCCTGCTTCTACCACTTTGTGTTCGAGGCCTAGATCCTACTATTGTAGGTTCAAGCCTCGGTTGACTTCTTTTTTACATGGATTTGACTGTCTTATTCTTTTAGTCTTAGTTATTTTGTGTACTCTTCAAGCTTAGGAGGTCTGTTTGGGTTTATTTTTACTGGCAAAATGATACTACACATAAAAATGATAAGTGACGATTCTTTAACGACAATAATCAAATTGCCAGTGATATATATATTTTTGATGTGAATATCTAGTGGCAAATGAATATTAGCCATGAATACAATTATTTTTAGCGACAATTAGAATAGTTGTCCATAAAATTTATGAATGCTTTTACAATTCATCAATAATTAAAATATCATTGTTTTTAACTTCCATCCGTTTTTAATTTCATTCCCTCCTTTACTTTTATGTATAAATACAAGAGAAATTTCTTTTCTACCTCAAATTTATACTTCACTTGCAAGTTTGCACTTTGCATTTAGGGTCTTTTTTTTATTCTTATTATTCTCCCTTGTTTATATCCATTTCTTCTATTCTTAGATTTTCTCATGAATTTTAATTTTTAAAAATTTATTGTACGTGTAAGGTTTTGCTTCAAATGGGAATATCAATTATAAGGTTTCAATTACTCATTTAAGATTTTCTACGTTCTTCTATTTTTTGACTGGTATCATTATAGATTTGAATCTTTATTTTTTGGTTGACTAGAACCTGACTTGAAGTGATTGAAAATAAAAGTTAGGGAAAAAATTGTGGTTGTTTCTAGTAAGGATATCTCATTAGGATTTTAATTAAGTAGATAAAAGCAACTATTTTAATTTTTGTTTTGTATGCTCCTGAACTTAAGTGTTATTGTACTCATCATATTCATGAATATTGTAATTATGCCTTTTCTAATATGAATATATTAGCATTGTTTATTTCTCATGAAAATGGTTGTTTGAGTAGTGTGGATTTTGTTTCTCATTAATGTTTGACCAATGATCATCTTGATGTCTCAGGTATATTTGACTTCATATATCGCTTATTTTCTACTAAAGTAAGTAATTTTTATTTATTGACCAAAGTAATTTTGTTATTTTCTTTACTTTTAGCTTAATCATGCATAGAATACATTAACTCCTTTAGTCATGGACGAATTTTATATTACTCAACATGATGACAGAATAAAGTTAGACATAAATATGAACATACTTTGTAATACTTCTCCAAATGAATGTAAAGCTAATAATAATATAGAAAATGCCACTAAATATACACAGTGATTCCGAATAAGGTATGCAATACTTTGATAATATTTTAAATTTAAAAGAGATTATCACTTACAATCTAAAAGTTAACTTCTTTTCGCTTTTGCTCTCTCTATAGATTAACTTTAAATGTAAAACTACTAATAATATAGAACATCCAAAATTAATCATACTATAGAAAATGACATTTTGCATTTAACTTGATGAATATCAGCTTGTTAATTATTTTTCTCTCTAACTTATTTATAGATATTTTCTTTGCTAGATCACTTTAAGAAAAATAGTCAATGGATTAATCAATTTGTGCATAGTAGCATGAATTCTTTAAAAGAAAAAGAGAAAATGGCCAAAAGCCCCCCCCCCCAAATCTATAGCCGAATTCCCACCTACACACTCATACTTTACGGGTCCTATCACCCCGCTGAATTTTATAAAACTAAAATTATTACCTCCCTGAACGCTTAGCTGGCAAAGTGAGTGTATAGCACTCTCTTTGAGAGAGTGAGCAACCAAAACAATATTAAAATTTTGTTTTAAATATCTCTTTTTAGTAAATATATTTATTTTAAATTATTTCTTGTTCTTCTTGTCCATATAAATATAAATCAAATATCTTCATCTTTCACAATCTCTAAGCCATTATTGTCAGCACCATCTCCAATGAATTTGTCATTTGATTTCAAACTATTTTTTAAACTCATGTAAAATTCTTGCAAAACCAATCAACCTAAATCAATTGTAGATAAATTTACATATTCATATGAACTCAAAATATTCATATGACCTCAAAATACTTTAGATGTGATTTGAGAAAAATCAAGTGCTTAATCTCTATGGAGTTCAAGGATTCTTAAATCATTCCTCCCAAATTCATTGACCGACTTATGTTCGTATTTTCACCTCATTTACGAGGCAATACATCTCAACTACACCTCAGAAATTGTCGCTATCAACCTCATTTAATCATCAAACGTCGTTGAATCAGGCTTTCCCTCTTCAAAATTATTGATGATGACGTGGAAGACATCGAATACTCCTCATCTTCCTAGACAGCTTCGGTGACCTCCATTAATGGCAATAATAATATTCCATGTTCGTCCTCTTTCCCCTATTCCTTCACTTTTTGAATTTGGTTTTTAGATTTTCAAAGCAATGTTCAAATATTTTGATATCATCATTAACCTATCTTCTTGAAAGACTCAGTTCATTATTCAACTATCTTCTTTCAAAGACCCAATTTTCATGAACTTATTATGTCTTTGTAAAGTTGAAAATGGTGAAAAACTTTGGTGATGGAAGGGATGGGTAAAAATTAAAAAAAAAATTGAGTAAAGGAATATAAAAAAATGAAAAAAACTATACTTGATGACTTTTCCACGTGTCAAATGCGTGAAACTCACATGCCACCATAGATCTAGTTATGGCTTTTTAAGGGTATAATTATTGCATTTTTGAATAGTTCAGGGAGGGTGATAGGACACCCGCGAAGTTTAAGTATGTAGTTGGAAATCGGGGTATACGTTGAGGGGGCATTTTACCATTTTCTCAAAGAAAAATAGTCAATGGATTAATCAATTTGTGCATAGTAGCATGAATTCTTTAAGTTATATATTCCAATTGCCTTCTGACTTAAGCATTTGTATTCCAATAATTAGTTGTTGTGAAGATTTGCTCGAGAACATAACTACTAAACTTGTGAACCAGAGTTTAAAGGTAGTATTTGTTTGTCATAGGATTGATGTTTATTTTTTATTCATATAGCAAGTTCAATCCTCTGAAACAAATTTATGTACTCTTTTAGTCGTTGTAAAACTTCTCAACAATAAAAATGAAAAATAGAAACTAACTTCATAAATTACATTATTTTTCAACAACTGTGTTGAATTGATTATGAACTTTTATCCTTTTATAGTTTAACGATCGGGTTCCTTTGTTACAAAAATGCCAAACAGGGTAAAAATCGGGACCAGAAAAACTTTTTCATGGTAATAGGATTTTCCCAACCTTGACAAGACTTGGAGGAATTTGGAGTCATCAAGGTGTAGGGAAATTAGTAGCAATCAAAAATGTGAATTTTATTGCATGAGTGGTTAGAACTCCAAAAATTCATTGAGGAAATCATACGAATTTACGGAATCAGATTTGATATATAGATCTCCGAAAATTGATTGTGGCGTTAAGGATATTTTCTGAGCGTAGTAGGTTAAGAGGGTGTTGTGGAAAGGGAGAATTGAAATTCTCTACAAAGCTCACTGACTCAAATCCTTCCGCTGCAGCGGGATTGATGTCGCTACAGTGACACCACTACATCAGGATGCGTGTCGTTGTAGCGGATGAGACGGGGTTTGAAATTATGAGATTTTGGGATTTATCGAATAAGATCTCACTTGTTCAAAAACTGCCACTGCATTGGATGGGTGTCGCTGTAGCATAATGGTGAGTTATTAATTCATAAATAAAACCCTTAAACCACCTTATTTGGCACTTTTCAAATTTTTGAGCTAAAGAACGACCCTTGGGCGATTTCATTTCATTTTCACCATTCTTAAGGCCAAAGGTAAGTTTTCACTCCCCAATTTCACTTCTTTTTTTTTCTTCTGTAGAACACTTTAGAATGGGTCATCATTGATAGGGAAGGGTTTCTTGATAGAATTCATTGAGGAAACAACCTAGTTTGGCTAGTTGGAGTCATGTGTTTGACCTAAGGTTCATGAATTTGTTAAAGTTTAGGGAATTTAGCGATTTATTATTAATTTCCAAATATTATTGACTGTTTGTAGACCACGAACAAGCAGAACAAAACTGGGAAGGGAAGGATCAAGTTTCTTAGGGTTCTAAGCTTTTTTTGAGGTAGGTGATGGTTGTAATTCTATGATTGTGTGATATATACTTATTTTCTCATCATTGTGATAGTTGTATATGCATGGATGTTAATATATTGATCGTAAATGTTGAAATGAGATATATGGTTATTGATACCACGAAATCATGACTTGAATATGTGATCTTGATGCATTCTTGTAGTTGGGATCAGATTGCCACGTTCTGACATGCTAATTTTTGGATATGATAGTCATATGCCAGCATGCTAACTTTTTGATCGGATTGCCATTTTTTGACATTAAAACAAGTTCGGTTTGGTTATGTGAGAGGACAAACTATGTGATTAAGCATGTGAAGTGTGTTATTTTCTCCATATGATGCTATTGATTATGTTGATATATATATATATGCATGTTATTATAATGGTGTTGGCTTATTTATGTTGCCCTAGTTGTATAGTCGTGTGATCCTACCATTACACTGTGGTTGTGTACTGATTCTACACTTGCTCTTATTTTTTTGAGTACAACGCAACTTCACGCGACAATTGACATACCTCTCTTAGGTGATCAGTGATCACTTCGAGTATAAGGGTGAGCCACTTCATTCGGGCTGCCATGGAATTCTCCTTATCTATGTCCAACCTTTCCAGATTTAGACTATTTCTTAGATAGTTCAATATAATTATCTTGTATAGACTTGGATATCATTTCTAGTTTTGGTACATTGACTTTCAGATTCTAGGTTTATCTTTCGCATTATAAGTTAGTTGTAGCTATTTATAATAGTAATGGTACTTAATTTAGTTATTTGCTCACTTTCGTAATTTAACTGCTTTAGATTTTAGCTTATACACTTTAGTTGGGTAATAATAATTGTTCTACCACCGAGATGTTCGAGTGGGTGCCAATCATGACAGTTTGGGTCGTGACATAGTTGGTATCAGAGGCTAGTTTTGTTGTTCTCGATATACCAAAACGAGTAAGTAAAGTCTCATGGAATGGTATGGGGATTGCCTTTACTCTTTTTGGAGAGGCTATAGGACTTTAGGAGATCTCCATTTTTTCTCTTGTCTCCTTCGTGCTATAACTCGATTCTAATTGATAACTGTCAATTCAAATTGGTATCTAACTTCTTTAACTTTTCTATCCGCAGATAATTAAAATTAGGTAGAGTGGCGTTAGGCTCGTAGCTCCTGTTAATGCTCCAGCTGAGGAACCCACAGATAGAGGTTGTGGTCGAGGTAGAGGCAGAGGAAATGAAGAGTTAAGGGAAGAGGCCATGGGAGAGTGGCGCATTCTATGAATGAGGTGCCAAATGACAATGTTCTAGTAAATGAAAATCCTCTAGTCCATAATAAAGAGATAGAAGAGGAAGTTGAGTTCGAGAATGTTGAGGAGGTTGAAAATGAGGAAGAAGTGCAGGATGAAGCTATTGGGATTCCTCCCATTGACCCAGTGCTAGCTCAACAAATCATGTTTATTTTTGAAAGAGGATGGCTGGTCCGGGGATGATTCCACCTACTCAATCCCCTACTAATCCTCCAGTAGCTAGGACGGCGCCAAAGACGAGTGAAGTTGGAGGTAACGATGCTCTGTCCTTTGTTAGGTTCTGTGATGACATGTAATGAGCATGATATGTTTACCATGTTTGTGAAGCTCCAGCCTCCAGTATTTCTTGGTTATGGGACTAAAGATGCTTATGAAGTCATCTTGGATTGTTATAAGAGGAAGCATAAATTGGGTATTATTCACAAACATGGGTTGAGTTTGTATTCTTTCCACTTCAAGGTGAGGAGAAACAATGGTGGAGAGATTATATGGAGTGTAGGTCTTCTATATTACCTCTACTTACTTGGACCAAATTTCATGTCTTGTTTTTAGAGGAATATGTGCCTAGAACTTTGAGAGATCGCAAGAAGGATGAGTTTATGTCATTAGAGCAGAGTAGTGTGTTTGTGTCTGTTTATGAGGCCAAGTTCCAAGATTTATCTAAATATGCTACAGTTTGTTACCACTAAAGAGGAGAGGATCCGGTTATTTGTTAAATGTTTGGATCCTGAGTCCACATGACTTCTGAAGGGAAGAGTTTTAGTAAGGTGATTTATTATTTCAAGAAAGTGGAGGGGTGAAGCGAGACTACTAAGGTAAGGCATTGACAAAAAGGGCCGAGAATTCTAGAAAATTTCAAGGCTCCTATGCTATTGGATCCGGTGACCTACACTCGCGTTCAAGCCAATTTAGTCTGTCATGCCCACCTCTAGAAGTAACTACTCGGGGACTCCATTTTATAATTTTATAGCTTGTCAGAGTATTATTGTGCATGTGGGGGAAGCAGACCATCTAGCGCCCGCACTTTCTTTAATTATGGGGAACTTTGACACATAATGAAAGACTATCCACAACCACGTGTGTTCGAGTCCGAACAAAAACCTTCTCCAGCAATTGTACTCGCGGGTAACAGTAATAATGGTAAAGGATGTAAACAAATTTGTCAAGGAGGAAATAAAATAGGCAGTTGTGGAGGCAGAGGAGATGATAAAAGATAGGGGTAATGCGCAACCTGGCAGAGAGGTGGCTCCTGTGGATGAGCGAGCACGATGCTATGTCTTTCCAGGAAAAAATGAGGCAGAGGCGTCTGATGCAGTGATCACAGGTACTATTTTTGTCTGTGACCGGATGACTAATGTGTTGCCTTTAATTTTGAGATGTTATGTGAAGTTCTTGATGCACATATACATGTTTCTACACCGGTTGGAGAGTCAGTCATAGTCACTGATGTCTATCATGCTTGCCCTAATCTGTTTATGGGACTTCAAACTTGGGGTGATTTGATGATTTTGGATATGGATGATTTTGATATTATCTTAGGCATGACTTGGTTGTCTCCAACTATGTTGTGCTTAGTTGTAATACTAAGTCAGTGACTCTAGAAATTCTGGTAAAGGAAAAATTAGAGTGGGATGGGGTGGAGAGACCTAAGCAAGCTAAGATAATATCCTCCATCCGGGCTAGTAAACTAGTAGATCATGGTTGTTTAGCTTATTTGGCTCATGTTAGGGATATTGAGATTGAAGCTCCATCCATTAGGTCTATTTCGGTGGTGTCTAAAGTTAACAAAGTTTTTCCAAATAACTTGCCTCGCATGCCTCCGTATAGAGACATAGATTTTTGTACTAACTTGGAGCATGGTACTCGCCCCATTTCTATCCTTTCGTATCGCATGGCTCCGATAGGTTTGAGAGAGCTCAAGGATCAAATCCAAGAGCTTCTTGATAAGGGTTTTATTCATCTTAGTGCTTCCCCATGGGGTGCTCTGGTTTTATTTATTATGAAGAAAGATGGAAGCACGAGGATGTGTATAGAGTACCGACAATTGAATAAGGTCACTATTCAGAGTAGGTACCCCTTGCCTAGCATAGATGATCTTTTTTATCAATTGCAAAGTGCATCGGTCTTCTCTAAAGTTGATTTAAGATCTAGATATCAACAATTGAAGATTAGTCCTGGAGATATTCCAAAGAAAGGCATTTAGGACTCGTTATGGGCACTATGAATATTTGGTTATGTCTTTTGGATTGACTAATGCACTTGCAGCTTTTATGAACTTGATGTCACATCCGGGTTTACCCCTTTGACGTAACCGGCATCGTCATCCTCTTTGAGGAGTAAGACTAGCCTCTTAGTATATCATTGCATTCATAAGTCAAAAGTACAAAAGAATTTAAAACTTCTCATTATTTCTAATTGGAGGTTTACATAGACCTCTACATACACAAAATATATAACCGTATCGAGTATACATAGACCCTTCGTATAGGAAGGGTTCATAGCCTTCTATATTTATTGAACATACACACATATACATATATATAAGATATAGAAGATAGTCTTAAAGATTGTCTCATCTCATAACCATATAAAACGATCATAACAAATTATGCATAGCCCTACATCGATGTTAAGAAGCAACATATAGGCTTGTACAAATCGTACTCAAATGAAAATAGAAAGAACATATAAGTCTGTAGAACTAAACAACATAAGCTCGATATTGGTATCGCCCTCGAAAAGTGAGGACCTATCCATATAATGTCAAATCATGCTAAAAAGGACATTTAGTTAAATCATGCCATTTTATCCTTTGAAAGTCTTATGTATAATCACACAAACCATACCAAGAAACAAGACATATTCATTAAGGCAAAGTAAGTAATATGAATACCACCATACTTGAACCCATTATCTACTACAACCCTATCATCAAGGAATAACTTCAAAAGCATGAAGAAGAGTTTATCATAGCATAATAAGAAACACAAGTACTCATGAATCCCTATCAAGTCAACAAGTGCAATAATCAAGCAAAGCCCCATAACGTTACTGAATCAAGTAACCCAACAAGAACCCATAACCAATGTCCAACTTCACATAATATAACCTTTAAGGATACTTAACATCATACCTTAACATCATAGACTAGGTACACGTTCATAATAATAACCATCATTATATGATATAATTTACATGTAAAGTCAACATATTATCATCATTCACATCATTAGCATATACATATATAGTACCAACTTACTAAAGCTTCACTCAAGGCAAACTAGTGCAAGGCGTAGGTAGAGTCCCACACAGAACCTAGGCTAAGTCAAACCCCTTAAGTCACCCTAGTTAGTATATAATTCCTTGCTTCATTCTAGTTTAGGAAACACTTGCCTTATCCGACATAGACCACAAGAGCTATGTGTGGAATCCGGTGTTGCAAAACCTTACACTAATGGAAGGTGGTCTACCGACCAAAGTAAAACTAAATATAAATGTAGCTTTCTAGGTGGATCTTCTGACGACCCTCAAGTACACCCTAGAAGTTAAGACATCATTGTGTCGTCACACAACAAATGAGACTTCAAGAAGTCTCATCTAAGCCTCTCGTATCATTCATTGCATAATAAACATTCTTAATTGAGTAAAAATTTAAATCTTTTTTCACACACGAAGAACTCTTTCATAAACAATAGGCAAGCGGAAGACTTCTCATTAAAACCTTAAATCTTTACAACATCTACTTGAACCATCTAAACTTTAGAGTATACAACACTTGGGACTAATCTCATACAAGACATAAAAGGTAAAGACTTAGACATAAGGAACTTGTGGATATTTTCCTCGAATCGATGAGGACTCACCAATACATCATCTTAAAAGCCTTAGAAACCTATCAATCCTCCATGGCACATCAACATTCCATTTCCGTACTCTTTAGTCAAAAAGGGAAAACAAGGGGTTAGCACATTAGATGTATTAAAAGCATGGAAGCCATGCAAAAACCATGAAAAAGTGAAATTTAGTATATAACATGATTTTCATGAATTTCGATTGAAACATCATACTATAATCATAAGAACAACATTTAACTACTTAGAAACACATAAAAAATCATTTAACAAAAAGTCACATTTTTAGCAAACATTACAGTGAGGTCACTTCACTGTACAGTGAACTCAATTCACTGTTACAGTGAAGTTCCTTCACTTAACTTTAAAAATCCTTTAGCGTGTAACCTTCTCACTAAAATCTATCCAAAGATTCACTCAAATCACACAAAGTGAGACCGCCCATACACCCTCTCTAGATGTGCCTACACGACCCTCAAGATTATTTATAATGAGTCACATACACATTTAAGAGATATCAACATAAGAACATGAGATTCTTCTACCAAGGTGACTCTAAGGTTCACTTGATCGCCCATAAGATTTCTTACACACACACTTAAGAGATCATTTAGTGTCACGACCCAACCCGATAGGCCGTGACTAGTGCCCGTTTTGGACACCCACATACAAACCTGCTAAGTATGACCAACTGAAACTAAGACAATATGAAATTTAATCAAATCAAGCCAACCCCAACGTCATATATATATAAGAGGACCTGTCTCATAAGGAGTCACAACCATTCTCATCACCATTCATATATATAATATACATACCCGGCCCTCTAGTGAGGAACTCGGTGACATATGCAAGAAACTCCGCACAAACATTACCCGGCCCGGGACTCGGTGAAATGATAAATGACTCTATGCACGAGCAGAATATTATGAGCAACCATATGCAATTAAAATCATTTCTTATAACTTAATAGAACAATCAACGTGAACCAGCAAGGAGTATTACCAAAGATTAATGTTTTATCAAGATTATGAACCTTTAATACGATATGGAAACGTAAAATCTCAATGACTCTAAGAAGCATTACCATAGATATTAGAGATCATCATAGCCTAAGACATAGCCGATATATAGAGGAATAATTGTGGAAGCAAGAATATACATCACCTAGACGCTTTAGAGGTAAGTATCAAATCTGTCCGTTATTCGCTTATTTTTAAAAGTCATGCCAAGCAAAGAAAGAAGGGACAACATTACATACCGTATAATCGAGCCGCACGTCCAAACCCCACTTTATGACATTATTTTTTGTACATTGTCGTTGTTGTTGTAGGTGAAATCAAATTCAAGCATAAAGCTCTAGTTCCTTCCGCCATGTTTTTTTTTTCAAAATTAGAACCTTGTAAATAGAAAATGAAATAGTAATAACAAAATGAACATGCAATAGACTTAGCGAAAACTACCTTCGGTAATTTCAAATTCATCGATTTCCACTTCTTTTGTTTCAGTCACAGTGAATCTCTCCACTTTCTATTGATGGCTTTTGAGCATTTTTGGCAACAAGTTCTTGTTCCTTCCTCTCAATGTCGAATTTATTGAACTTTTCTTCATACTCCTCATTGCATTTTGAGCTCTTGACCACTTTTTACCTCAAGTTCACTAGGTTTCTTCAAATATCATAAATCAACTCTCAGTTTAATTTTCATCCAAAAAGGGAAAACCCCACGTTAAAAGCACCCATTCTAAACTATTAAGCCAAAATAACTACGAAAAGAGCCTCAAATGAGTGGAACTCAACCCCTCATCAACATTCTAAATTAGAAACTTCCTTTGTACTCAGGTAAGGAAAATAAAAAAACACAAGAGGCTCTTATTTCAAGACACACCACAAATCAATTTCCTTTCTCAATAAAGAACAAAGGTAATTTCCTTTCTCAGTTAAGCACAAAGGTAATTTCCCTTTCACAACCTCAAGTTCAAGGAGGAAATTGTTTAAAAGAGGATAACTTTTTCATAAAGGATAAGGCTTGTAATATGGTTGCCAAATACTAAGGATATATTTAATGCAAAGATGAGATATTTAGGCCAAGTGGACTTCAAGAACATAAAGGAAGCCTAAGATTATTTGATCAACCAAAATGAATCAAGAAAAATCAGGCAAGTTGTTACTTCCTTTTCAAAATACAAGTAGCATTGAACATTTTAACCGCTAACAAATCAAAAGTCACAAAACGAGTCATAAGAGGTGTCACAAAATCATTCACAACATGCCGAACCTTTTAAAAACAGCGAGGTATGCTCAAAACTATTCATATGCATGAATATGTCTTAGTACCAACCAACCAACTCAAAACCTTCCCAAAAGGACCACGACTTTTCCCTTAACAAACTTGTCAACTAATCCATCATCAAGAAATCTCATGGATCTACTCAGGAACACCTACTCAGACTTCGCCCCAATCAACACCAATCAAACACTCACAAGCAATAAACGATTTACTCTTAAGAAAGTCGTGAGTCACTATCCTTCATCGGCCATCGTCAATTTAAATCTTATTATCAAAACAAAAACAAAGAAGCTACAAACTACAAATCAAAAACTAAAATATACCAATCCAACAAAATATCAACATAAACATCGAAAATATCAAATTCTGACAAGGGAACACCAATCAATTACAAAGAAAGAAAAGTGTGCCCAATAAGGACATAGTACAGTATGCAGAACAACAAAATAATTACAAGGAAGAATCTCCAACTGAAAATAAGATTGTGTCCTCACTTGGGCCAAGTAATCATCATTTTTTCAGGCACATTTTTCCAATAAGAACCTGCTCTCACCAAAAACATTCTTCTCTCCTCAATTTCTGGAGCAATTTTTTGACAATCTGAATTGGTTTTGAAAGCCATTTTTAGTTCAAAACACCTATAAATGAAGCATAAAATGTCAAAAGTTCTTCTGGACACTTTAAAAGTGTATTAGGAAGTATTTAAGCAAAAGAAATAATCAAAATAAGGTTTGTGTTCGCAGAGGAGTGTCACTTTACTTGTCCTTTTTGTTACAGGTTGGCTTACCTACTGGTGGTTTGTAGTAGGTGTCATCATGATTCAGGAAGTTGGGTCGGCCAGGACACAAATATACTTTAATTGACATGGATATGTAATAATCCAACACACTAAGTTATCTCCTCGTCTTTCTGTTAGATTAAGAGTAAGAGGTTCGGTGTGAAGGTTATTTTACATACACGTCTAATTGATTGTTCAGTTTTCCTTTATCCTTGATTTCCCTAGTGCAGATTGCCTATACATCCACCTCTTTAGGAATCACTCATTATTAATGTTTGCTATTTAGATATGGTATTCAAAAAGTTGTTCTTTTATACTCATATGGTTTTCATCCTCTACAGAATGTGGTTTATGTCTTACCAAAGCAAAATAATAGTTGCATATTTACAATAATCAACATGAAAATATTGAGATGGCAAATGTCATTAGGAAGTAGTTTGATATGAAAACATGATCTTAGAAAATAGTAATTGAGCATACGATGAAACTGACCATAATTTACTGTAATGTTGAAATACTTGGTTGCCCCTACAACATGATTAAGAGTGGAAAAAACCTTCTATAAAACTCAACACCGATCCTACACTCATATCCTACAAATCGATCAACATTTAAGGCTTAAGTTTCAAGGGAGAGCTTCATGGTGGCACGATACCACAACCATATCACCTTTGTAACACACTGAAAATGAATTAGGTGAAGATACGTATAAGGTCCTAAATGGTTTATAATGTGGGTTTTAGGAAGTCTCTAAGAGTTAAGGTGCATTGAAAGTCAAACGTCAAGGGACGACAAAGACATTCAACGACTAAGTCACCTAGGTGCCTCATATGTGGTTTTATGTGTTTAGTTATGATTCATGAGGTTATCAGGTCCCTAAATGAGTTATTATAGTGTATTTAGTCAGCGTGTCAAATTTCATGAAGTTTGGAGGTCAAACGTCCAAGAATGTCCATGACGTTCGAAAGATTTGCCTTGAAACAACCTTGTGTGTCTATGCATGTTTTGTCAAGTTTTACATGTTCGTTTTGGATGAAATTCATGTGGGAGGTTATAAAATCAAATAATATCATTTTTGGATTGGAAACATCCAGGAAAACATCACCAAGGACTCTCCAAGGGTCCTTGAGAAAGGACCCAAATTGTTGGCTAAAGCTGTCCAAAACAGCCCAACCAACGGTTGGCAGTCAACGCCCAGTGGGTCAGTCGATGCCCCGTTGGTTAGGTTTCGTCTTCTGATACTTAATAATGGGAGAGGAGGTACAAAATACAAGCCTCAGTCCTAGACCACGAACCAACAGGATGGTCCGTTGGTCAAGGGACGGACCGTCGGTAGTCCATCCGTCGATAGTACTGTCCTGCGTGGAGTTCACTGTATGTTAAAGGGGTGAAATGGTAAATTCACCCCACGTCCCAATAATACTTTGGACGGTTGTTTTGAGTGTTTAGGGTATTTTAGAGTATATAAGTCATCAAACTCTCAATTAAACCCTAACACCTAAATCAAAACACATTCCCTCCAAAAGTTTCTTCAAAAACCTCCTTGAGAGTTCAAGGTGAAAATGGAGGTTAAAGATGTTTCTTCAATGGAGTTTCGTCTTCAATTATCATTGGGTTCTTCTAATAAGGTATGGGAGTTCTTAATATAAGGCTTGCTATCACCTTAGATCCAATTCCAAATATGATTTTCAAAGATTTCATAAGATGAAAAAGTCTAATTTCGACTCTAAGTCGTGGGTTCTTGCATGAAATATTTTCAAACATTAATATATGATATTATTGATATATAATTTATGTTTTCCAATGAAATTCTCCGTGAACCCTTGACCTTCACAAATCTCTCGATTTGACTAAAATATGGGTTATGTGATCATGCTTTGATAGTAATGAATTAAAGTGTAGATTGTTACGGGCTTTTGATTCATGTATAGATTACAATTAATTGGTCTATAGGCTGTTTAAATTTGATCAATTGAGATTATATATTCTTAGATCTATTGAATATTAGGCTTCTTGAATTGATACTTACATAAGGCTTATGAACTCTAGTGTAGTTTTCTATGGGCTAATGTTTCATGTAATAATTTTATTGAATTAATGTCTAATTGGTCTTAAATTGATAATCGTATATTGAATTGACCTAGTTTCATTGAGTATTATAGTTTATGTATTTAATTGATGTTCATGGCCCCGTAAGGGTCTTATGGTAACAAATTGGATGATTTAGCTTTGGATTGAAGTGGTAAGATGGAATGGGTGGTATGCTGCCCTAATTCCCTTTATTTCGTGTTAATTATACTTAAGTTATGTTGTAATTTCTATGGTCCACTTATGGTGGCAGTGCTATGTGAATCGATGTGGCCTTGTCGGCGTTACTTTATCCAATATGATGATCATGGCCTTGTCGGCACTACTTGAAGTATTATGATGAATTGTGTACTTGATTATGTGAAGTATGATCATATCTACATATATTAGAAGTAATGTGAAATTATGTATTCTTCAATTGATGCTATTTAGGTGATCATGTAGACTATGACTATGTTCTTGTATGTGTGGTCTTAGAGTTGATGCATGGTTTTCTCTACTTGACTATATGAGTCTATGATGGTTATATTGATGATGATTTGGTAGTGTATACAATGGCAAAAAGATGATAATGATTATCGCTAAGTGACTTAAAGAATGACATGTAAAATGTGTTCAGGTGAAGTATGTGGTGTGTTGTCTTGGTTGACTTGGGTCCCTTACTTAATGTATGTGTGAAAGTGAATATGAGATGTGACTTGTCAGAGGAGGTGTGATAGATTGTGTTGATGACCTTAGGTTGGCTTAGTTTCCTTTTGAAGGGTAGTTGAGTTGGAAAGAATGGTAAGGTACAATGTTAGAAATGTGAAGAAGTGATTGTTGAGATAATTTGAAGTTGTTTAAGACCCCAATTATAGTAAGGGAGGTGTTTCGATTTGAAAGGGTAAAGGCGAGTTCTCCTAGTAAAGGGGATGTAGTGGTTATATGATGAGAACTTTTAGAGTTTGAAGTCTTCATGAGATAGATTTGATGAGAAAGTACTAGTAATGTATAAGTTGCCTTGAGGGAGTTCCTTGTAGTAGATGGTATGTTGATCTTAGAATGGGTTTCTCCTAAGTGGGGAAGTATGGTGAAGGTATGGTTGTTGGGAGTGAGGTGCCCTTAACTTTTCTTTATGTGTTTACTCAAGCCTAAGACAAAGAGTTCTTAGTAACTTGATTGGTGTAGGAGTCTCTTGTGGAAGGTAAGTTCGAAATATTCTCCTTATGATATGCATGTTTTTATTGAAGTTTTGTTGAATATGGTATCTTCCCTAATTGTTTCATGAAGTTGAATAGTGAGCATGTCTAAATTGTTACATGAGATTGATTTGTTGAGAATTTGTAAGGAATTTCAAAAGTGTTGCATTGTTAGATTTTGAAACATGTTCACTGTAAAGACTGCCTACTCACTATAAAATTTTGCAAAAATTGACTAATTCATTCTTTGGTAAAAAATTGTTGTAATATTGTTAGAATTAATTTATATGAGCGTGATATTGAATATAAAATGAGATTTTTCTATTTGGGATGAAGCATGTGAGTTTTGTAGCATGATGAGTTATAAAATATTTTCTAGTTTCTTATTGTGTTGTGATTCTCTTAATTATGTGAAATTGATCTTCTCTTGCATGTATATATTGTATGATATGTTATATGGTATCATCATGTGTTGCTAATTGAGTCTCTACACTTGGAAGTGTTCGGAGAGTGGCAAGTGGCATTGAAGGACGAATGTTGTTCAAGTGGGGGAGAATATAAGACCCCAAAAATGCGTAGGTGAAGTTATATCCTAAAATGGTTGTAATGATTGTCTAAGGTCTTAAAAATGTTTATAATGTGGGTTTGAGGCAGTGTGAAAGATTTTAGCTGCGTTGAAAGTCAAACGTCAATGGAAGAACAAGACATTCGACGACTAACTCACCTAGGTGCCTCATATGTGGTTTATGTGCTTATGTGTGATTCATGAGGTTATAATGTCCTTAAATGAGTTATTATAGTGTATAAAGGAAATGTGTCAAATTTTGTGAAGTTTGGAGGTGAAATGTCCAAGAAAGTCCATAACATTTGAAATGTTTGCCTTGAAATGACCTTGTGTGTCTATGCATATTTTGTCAAGTTCTACGTATTCTTTTTGGATGAAATTCATGTAGGATGTCTTGAAATCGTATACAACATGTTTGGGTTGGAAACGTCCGAGAAAAGATCCCCAAGGACCATCCAAGGGTCCTTGAGGAAGGACCCAAGTTGTTGGCTAAAGCTGTCAAAGACATCCCAACCATTGGTTGGCAATCGATGCCCACTGGGTCAGTC
The DNA here is from genome assembly GCF_036512215.1 of Solanum lycopersicum. NCBI lineage: Eukaryota > Viridiplantae > Streptophyta > Magnoliopsida > Solanales > Solanaceae > Solanum > Solanum lycopersicum. The sequence goes on from NC_090811.1 coordinate 33,300,586, forward strand.
GACACCCCTTTGGTTAGGTCTCGTAGTTTGAGACTTAGTCATGGGTGAGAAGGAAAAAAGACAAGCCTCAGTCCCATACCAGAGACCAACAGGACGGTCCGTTGCTCAAGGGACGGGTAGTCGATGGTCTATGCGTCGATGATACTGTCCTGCATGCAGTTCACTGTAAGTTCAAGGGGTGAATTGGTAAACTCACCCCATGTCCCAATAAGAATTTGGATGTTTATTTTGACGATTTGGGTATTATAAGAGTATATAAGTCATTAAACTCTCAATTAAACCCTAACACCTAAATCAAAACACATTCCCTCCCAAAGTTTCTTCAATAACCTCCATGAGAGTTCAAGGTGAAGATGGAGCTTGAAGATAGTTCTTCAATGGAGTTAATTCTTCAATTATTAATTGGTTTCTTCTAATAAGGTATGGTATGTCTTCATCTAAGGCTTGCTATCACCTTAGAGCCAATTTGAAATATGATTTTTCAAAGATTTCAAAAGATGAAAAAGTCCAATTTCTACTCTAAGTCTTGGGTTATTGCATGAAAGTGTTTCAAACATTTAGATATGATATTATTGATGTATAATTGATGATTTCCAATGAAGTTATCCATGAACCCTTAACCTTCACAAATCTCTCAATTTGACTAAAATATGTGTTAGGTGATCATGCTTTGAGATTAATGAATTCAAAGTGTAGATTGTTATGGGCTTCTGAGTCATGTATAGGTTATAATTAATTGGTGTATAGGATGTTTCAATTCGATAAATTGGGTATTGTATAGTCTTAGATCTATTGAATATTAGGCTTATTGAATTGATATTGACTTAAGGCTAATGAATTACAGTGTAGTTGTATATGGGCTATTGATTAATGTAATAATTGTATTGAATTGATATCTAATTGGTCTTAGATTGATAATCATATATTGAATTGACCTAGTTTAATTGAGTATCAATACATGGCCATGGGTAAGGGTCTTATGGTATTAAATTGGATGATTTAGCTTTGGATTGAATTGGTAAGATGGAATGGGTGGTATGCTGACCTAATTCCCTTTATTTCATGTTAATTAGTCTTCAATTATGTTATGATTTTTATGGTCCACCTATGGTGGCGGTGCTATGTGAATTAATGTGGCCTTATAGGCATTACTTTATGCGATGCTATGATCATGACCTTGTCGGCACTACTTGAAGTATTATGATGAATTGTGTACTTGATTATGTGAAGTATGATCATATCTACCTATATGAAGGGGGCATGGGAATTGTCACTTCTTATGTGAAGTGTTGCATTGTTAGATTTTGAAGCATGTTCACTGTAAAGACTGCCTACTCACTATAACATTTTACAAAAATTGACTATTCATTCTTGCCTCGAAAATGGTTGTGATGTCGTTAGAATTGATTTATATGAGCATGATATTGAATATAAAATGAGTTTTTTCTATTTGGGATGAAGCATGTGAGTTTTGAAGCATGATGAGTTATATAATTTTTTCTAGTTTCTTGTTGTGTTGTGATTCTCTTAATTATGTGAAATTGATGTTATTTTAGATGTTTGTATTGTATGAGATTTTACATGGTATGGTAATGATTTGCTAATTGAGTCTCTACACTTGGAAGTGTTTTGAGAGTGGCAAGTGTCATTCGAGGACGAATGTTGTCCAAGTGGGGGAGAATGTAAGATCCCGAAAATGCCATAGGTGAAATAGAGCCTAACATGGTTATCATTATGGTATAAGGTCCTAAAATGGTTTATAATGTGGGATTAAGTCATAGTCTAAGAGTTTAGGTGCATTGGAAGTCAAATGTCAAGGGAAGACCATGACATTCGAGGACTAAGTCACCTAGGTGCCTCATATGTGGTTTATATGATTCATTTGGTAATAGGGTCCCTAAATTAGTTATTATAGTTTATATAAGAAGTGTGACAAATTTTGTGAAGCTTGGAGGTTAAACGTCCAAGAACGCCCATGACGTTTGTAACCTCGAAATGACCTTGTATGTCTATGCATGTTTCGTCGAGTTCTACGTGTTATTTTTGGATGAAATTCATGTATGAGGTCCGTTTGGGTTGGGAACGTCCGGAAAACAATCCCCAAGGATCGCCCAAGGGTCCTTGAGGAAGGACCCAAGTTGTTGGCTAAACCTGTATAAGACAGCCCAACCAATGGTTGGCAATCGATGCCCATTGGGCCAATTGACGCCCCGTTGGTTAGGTATCATTGTTTGAGAATTATTTATGGGAGATTAGGGACCAAATACAAGCCTTAGTCCTAGACCACAGACCAACAAGACGGTCCGTTGGTCAATGGAAGAGCAGCAAATAGTCTATTCGTCGATGGTAGTGTCATGTGTGCAGTTCACTGTAAGTTCAAAAGGTGAATCGGTAAATTCAGCCCATGTCCCAATAAGAATTTGGACTTTTATTTTGAGTTTATATGGTTATTTTGAGAGTATATAAGACATTAAACACTCAATTAATCCCAACACCTAAATCAAAACTCATTCCCTTCTAAAGTTTCTTCAAAAATTTCAATGAGAGTTCCAAGTGAAGATGGAGCTTGAAGATGGTTCTTAAATTATCATTGGATTATTCTAATAATGTATGTTAGTTCTTCATCTAAGGCTTTCTAAAACCTTAGAGCCAATTTCAAATATAATTTTCAAAGATGAAAAAAGATGAAAAAGTCCAATTTGTACTCTATGTCTAGGGTTCTTGAATGAAAGGTTTTCAAACATTTAGATATGATAGTATTGATTTCTAAATGATGTTTTCCAATGAAACTCTCCATGAACCCTTTGACCTTCACAAATCTCGCAATTTGACTAAAATATGGGTTATGTGATCATGCTTTGAGATTGATGAATTCAAGTGTAGATTGCTATGGGCTTTTGATTCATTTATAGATTATGATTAATTGTTTTATAGGTTGTTCAATTTTATCATTGATTATTGTATATTCTTATATCGATTTAATATTATGCTTATTGAATTGATATTGACTTAAGGCTTATGAATTTTAGTATAGTATTCTATGGGTTATTTACTGATGTAATAATTGTATTTAATTTATGTCTAATTTGTCATAGATTGATAATCATATATTGAATTGACCTAGTTTCATTGAGTATTATAGTTTATGTATGGAATTGATGTTCATGGCCATGGGTAAGGGCCTTATGGTATCGAATTGGATGATTTAACTTTGGATTGAAGTGGTAAGATGGAATGGGTGATATGCTACCCTAATTCCCTTTATTTCATGTTAATTAGACTTCAATAGTTGTTATTTGTATGGTCCACTTATTGTGGTTGTGCTATGTGAATTGATTTAGCCTTGTCGGCATTATTTATGAGATATGATGATCATGGTCTTATTGGCATTACTTTTTGCGATATGATGATCATGACTTTGTCAGCACTACCTGATTATTATGATGAATTATTTAGTTGATTATGTGAAGTATGATCATACTACCTAAATGTGAAGTAATGTGAAATAATGTATTCTTATATTGATGTTATTTAGGTGATCATGTAGACTATGACTATGTTCTTCTATGAGTAGTCTTAGAGTTTATGCATAGTTGTACATACTTGACTATATGAGTCTATGATGGTTATAGTGATGATGATATGGTAGTGTATTGGATGACATAAAGATGATAATTTTTATCCCTAAGTGACTTAAAAAATGACATGTAAAATGTGTTAAGGTGAAGTATATGGTGTCTTCTATTTTTTGACTTGTGTCCCTTACTTGAGGCATGTGTGAAAGTGAGTATGAGATGTCTCGACTTAGGATGCTAAAGTCTCTTAAGCTTGAATGTATGAATGATATGGGAGACCTTGAATGATGATAAGAAGGTACCTTTTGGTGAAACCTTAAACCTAGTTGTAAGGTTATTAAACTTGAATTCGAAGGCCGTAATGGTATCCTTCATGTAAGAAATAATGGACATGAGGTTGATTGGATGGTACGACAGCATATCAATACTTAGGAAAGTCATGATGAGATTCTTGTCGCCATTGGAAGGTAGCCCTAAGAGGACCTCTTTAGTAGCGTAAATGTGATTGGGTTATGAACTAGATATGGAACCCAATTGAATGAACCTTAAGTGTAAATTACTCAATGAGAACAAAAGATAGCGCCGATGAGTATGGTAAGGTAAGTATTTCTAGTTAAAGGATGAGACTAGAATACAAAGCACGGCCTTCATATTCTTTAATCATGTGCCTACATGGGATGTGTCTAAGTTTTACCATTACAAGTAGAACACCCTCATCGGAGTAGGTTAGAACTTTGGATTCCATGTTTTGATAACATGGTCTATGTTGGTTATTGTCTATTCTCATCATATGGGATACTTAATAGCATTAGAGAAGTTCTACAAAGTTTAGGTGGTGGTATGAGACGCTATCTACACATTGCACAATAAGCATTGAAGGTGTTAGTTGGAGTCCCTAGGTCTTCTCCAAGACCATTACTTCAATGTCTTTATGTAATGAATGAGTCTTAAATAAACTAATGAATGTAATGACGTAAGTTAAGAAAGTACGTTAAATGAATAAGTACTTATCTAGAGTAGTTAAGGGTTGTCTAATTAAGGTGTGAAGGGGGCATGGGAACATTCACTTCTTATCTTACCTAGATAGGTCCTAAGAATGACTCTAGTTATGGAAGGCTGATATACTGTAATTTCACAGTATTATTAATACTTTTTCCTTAAGTTTAGTGTGTCCAAAAGTCTTTTTGTGCTAATTTTATATTAGTTTCTCCTTATTTGCTGGAAATCTGTCAAAAGATGAATGCGGAGGTTTTTGAGCGAAGAAATGCAGAAGAGACCACCTACGGAGCTTGTGATGGTCCGTCATGCTTGTGACGGTCCGTAGGTGGCAGTGTAGTGCAGATGCTGAAGGAAGATGGGGAAATTTGACCAAGTGTGGGGTTACGGAAAACGTGACGGACCGTCATAGCCCTGCAGGTTCGTCATGAAGATCAGAGAAGTAGCCTAGTACCCATATTCCAAGAGTTCAAGTGTTTTTGAACGGAGACCGTCAATGGACCATTGTGCTCGTAACGATCCATCATACCTACCATCGAGGGTAATGAAGAGAGCAACAGTAGAAATTTCATCAAGTATGGGGCGATGGAGTCCATGACGGTCCATCGTGACCACGACGATCTATCGCGATGTCCGTCAATCCAGCCGCGTTTTTGACAAATTTCCAGCAAATAGAGTCCTTGTTTAATTAGGTTTTTATTTTCTATAAATAGTTCGAAAAACCTCATTTTTGGGGTTAGATGGGGAGATTATTAGTTAGACTCGGGAATATTAGGCTAGACTCTGGATCATTGTTAGACCTTTGAATATTGGGAGACTCTTGATTATTTTGTAGACTCTTTGAGAGATTATTAATTATCTTGAGACTTTTATCATTGATTGTTGGTGACTTTTGCTGATTAATCAAGTAAACTTTCGGATTTCTCTTTCTCATCGAAGTAAGTGCGTGAATTCTTATATCACATATTTGAATATGGTAATTATGACTATGGGTAACTAAACTCCATAACGAGGGTTGTGGGAACCATATGCTAATAATGAGGTAAAACCTAACTAAAATAACAATTCTATAATAGTGTTGCATGTATTAATGATTCTTTCGTTTAGAAGTCTTTTTAACGGATGGCCAACGTTAGAACTTGCCTTAACGCTACTTGCCGGACCAAGGAGGTAGATAATAGGAAAAGAATTATCAACATAGATTTAGTGTATACTATCTAATAGGCTAGTATTGATTGGTACGAGGTAATAACTTAGTCAAATATCGAATACGATGCTTAATATGAGGTAAATATAAGGGTTAGGATAACAACACAGGTAGCCGGACCAAGGTGCGGAGTGAACTTCTTTAGATGCCGGACCAAGTATTTAGAAATACATAACTTATCACTTTGCATGCAATATACTAGGAAAGAATTGTTATAGTTAGACTTATCAAGTTATGAACCTGTGGGAAACACGTAAACCCTAGTTTCTTCGATTAATACCAAGCCACTCTTTCACCTGCAGCTTGGGGTGGATCCTGATTGCCCCCAGCAGCTGCTCCTCCTCTCTTTTTACACATAGCTCTCCTAGTGTTCATTCTCTAAAAACAACAAGAATTGATGTTAGACACGCTCATAACACCAAGAACTCAAACATTAGGAAAAGCATGATAGGATCCGACGAAGGGGAATTTTCCTATACATAATGCAATCTCTAATTCAGGATAGTGGTGCACTTCACTACCATGACTTAGAAACTAGTCAATGTGGTTGATGTACACTTATTATTCTCTAAATTTAACCTAGTTCTCTGATACCAACTTTTTCATGACCGAAATCTAGAGTCCAAACGAGACCGGCGTCGTTGACCTCTCAAAGGTCGCAGACAAGCCTACATATGTCATTCTTACTTCATCTAGGTTAATTTTAGCAGAAAATTTGAACTTTTATTTTCTTATTTCATGATAAACAATTTGAACTTAACATCATAGGCATTTACAAATCAACCATCTAATATAGAGATGATCAAATAAAAGAAACAATTCATAATTGCATTAAAAGTATTTTTGCCAAAACGACACCAACACAAAATCTGACATAAAAGTTGAAAGAAACCCTAGTGGAACATGCTCCACTAGCTAAATCCTTCATCTAAGCTAGATAATAACAGTAGACAGCCTCGAAAGCATGAGGGCCTACCAAGTACGAATGAAAGCTACGTCCGGATAGCTGCAACGTCGTACAGTAAGATCTAATGTCCACCTGTGCCTGCACCTAAAGCAGATATTTGTATGGAATTAGTACACACTTGTACTAAGTATGGGTATATGCAAGCACACACCAAGGACATGCATGAGAAAGAATATCTCTATCCTAACAACATGATTTACGGTAATTCAAGTCAGTGGACTTGCCGAATTTGGATCAGGGAAGTCAATGGACTTGCCAAATTTGGATTTGGAAAGTCAATGGACCAGCCTAATTAATTCCTTAGGGTAATTACGATATTACTCTTGGCCTGGAAAAGATCATTTTACCCCTAGACCCTCAAAACTTAAGATTTCCTCTTTTAAGTCTGGTAAAGATTCCTTCGATTAAATCTTTGTTTTTATTGAGCCCTATATGGTTGGTTCCAACCTTTCCAAGATAAACTAACTCCCCAAGTTAGTTGGCTTAGCCGTAGTAAGGGTTCTGAGGTCTGGTTCTATGCGTATCAATCCGTGTGTACCTTTGTCTAATCGTTAACATTCTTGGCACATTAAGCATTTCTTAACTTATTCATTTTTAGGGTTGTTACAGAAATGTTTTGACATATTGCATGATTTTGATGCTGAGAGGGTGGAACTAGTTGCATACCAACTAAAGGGTATCACTAGAGTCTGGTTCTACCAATGCAAAAAGAATAGGGATGAGGATGCACCATTTCTGAACTAATTTGTGCTTGAAAGTGCTTTCATGTACATTTCTAAGTGTATATGTGTATAGTTTAAAGTTCGCACAACTTTCCCACTATGTTCCGGAGATGGTTGTTGGCACGAGGATGAAGATGAATTAATTTGTTGCGGGGTTGTTTCGTTAGCCAAGAGGGGAAGGAAAGGCAGTTATGCTGATGCGTGATATGGACCTCAAAGGTCTTACTATCTGTGTGCAATAGATTGAGGAAACTAGGCTGAAGGATAGTGAAGGGTTTAAGAATAAAATTGCTAAGACATGAGGCAAAAGGATAGTGAAGAGTTTAAGAATAAGAGTGCTAAGACATAAGGCAATGATTTGAGTCAGCAGAAGAGTATCATGAATCGGTATTCCTTCTGACAAAAAAAGAAGGGACTTTCTCAACTAATTTTTCTAGTTCCCATGCATCCAGAAATAAAGGTGAGCATAATTGACAGAGTTCACAACCCTTCGGAGCTAGACACACCAAGTCTGAAGGTACTGAGGCACAAGGAGGTACCGGGGCTCCTACATGTGCTAGGTGTGGTAGAATACACCAAGGTAAATGTCGTGAGGACTCCAAGGGTTGTTTTAAGAGTGGTAAGATGTAACGACCCGAGATAACCCCTAGTCGTACCATGGCGTATTCGATCTCGATGATATATTATACAATCCCTTAACATTCACAACATAAAAACATGGAAAATATGGAGGAATTTAAAACATTCTTTTTAACATAACTCGAAAAGTATTTAATAAAAGCGGAAGTCTTTGTAACATCATTGCCTCAAACCATCTATGAATGACATGAATAAAACTCTTGGAACTCAGACCACATAAAGTCTAGATAATAGTAGGTAACATAAAAGGAACATAAAGGTTTTGCCTCAAAGCTATAAGACTCACCACTTATTCACTTCTTCAAATCCTTGAAACTCTACAATTCAAGAAACTCAAAGCTCCAACCCTACGTGTGGTAAGAATGAAGGCAATATGTGTTAGTACAATGGTACTAAGTATGAAAGCTAACCTAACATCATAATCGTATCTCAAATGGTTAGTGAAGATAAGACATAATTATCTCATCCGGGGAGTACTCGCTAGTCATAACCGGCGGTGGCGGCCTCGGAGAGGACTAGGACTAGCCTCTTACTTTCATCATTACATTCATAGGTTAAAAAGTTTCATTTACAATTATTTCATGAGGTTTACTTAGACCTCTCACTTATACATAATATATTCATAGCGAGTATACATATACTTCTCATATAAGAAAATTACATAGTCTTCTACTAAAATGCCACATATAGAAAACATACACAATATAGTCTAAATAGGGATGTATCATATTAAACCATCTAAACGGAATACACCAGTATGGGCAAAGCCCTTGCACAAATGTAGAAATGCCACTTAGGGCTTACAACAATATCTTGAAACAACATCAATGAAAAAATTGTCTTTAGATTATAAGAAAGAACCATAGCTAGAGTACTAGCAAGGCATCATCCTTGGACTTGAGGACATACCCATACTTGGAGAATGATTTCAAGCCTTCTTTCAAAAGTGGTCAGGAACCCTTCAAGACCGAAACCTAAAATATTGTGGATAAAGGAGAAATGGGGTTACCACATCACTTGTAATAAGTATAGGATCATATGGACACACAACATAAAAATCATGACAAAGAGGGGAATTTATTCAAAAGCATGCAAAGCCACTTTGGAATAATCTTATGCACATTCAACAACCAATGCAAGTAAATAAGCACATATTATTAAAGTCAAGACCATGTACATCACAAGACCAACAATATCATATCTAGTCAAGTCAACATGCATATCAACATAATTGAGCACATAATTAAGACAACTCTATCATCAAGTTATAATATCAATAAGCATGCATAAGAGTTCATAACATCATAACCTAAGCAAGACCATCACTCATACACGCACATTATGTTCATCACTCATACACGCACATTATGTTTACTATTGACTAAGTAAGGCCCCGTAACCTCACACAACCAAGTAAATCCAACAAGAACTACAAGAAATGTGCAACTTTATATATTATATCATTAAGAGTAGACACCATCATACTTTAGCAATGTAGGCCAAACACATGTACATAAGTGAAACCAATATCACATAGTGTCCTTAACATGTACATATACATATCATTTACATTTTTAAGAATATAAGCACGTAAGAACAACCTTATAAGACTTCCCTCAAGGCTAACTAGTGCAATGTATAGGTAGAGTCCCATAGCCCTACCTAGACTAAGTCAAACCCCTTAGGTTATCCTCGTTAGAGTTAAATTCATTACTTTGTTTTACCTTTGAGAACATCTTGCCTTAACCAACATAGGACACATGAGCTAATGTGGAATTCGGTGTCATGGAAATCTATAGTGAAAGAAGGTGGACTACTTGCCTGGGTAGTACCAAAACATGAACATATTATCTATGTGGATCCACTAGCTAGTATTCCTATGGGGGCAACATAGTTCAAGAACTAGGAGATGTATATAGGAACGTCTTTATGATACATGCTTATATTCACCAATCTCATGTGTACATTAGTGAATCTACCTTCGCTATGTGGGAAGGGATACTCATCACTTCTTGATCACTCGGTGCTATGCTAGAGTCCCTTTTGAAATGTCTTTCATTAATAATCATAACTAAGTTTAGGTTATAGGGGTCTACCCCTTATATAGTCATAGTAATGTCTAAATAGGAATTTCATGAGTATGTCCTTTAAATACAATTTATACACGTGTATCTAGCACATTTACATCACCATATAATAATAAGGAACATAGGTAAATTCATCACCAACCTTATATATCATAACTGAAGTAAAGGTATGAGATCACAAGACTTACCCAATCTCCTACACAAGCGATCATCCAAGGTTTTACTATCAACCATCCAATTTAACCCAATAATGGGTAAAATATCATCACATGATAGTAATTAACACAATAATGAAGTCAATTGAATCACCACACATCAATTCATCACTAGTTCATAACCTAGGGTTAGGGACTGTCAATTTAATGATCTATTCCATAAACTAGGTTAAATCATCAAGAACTAAAATAATCGAATCATAATACATCATAATATAAGCATAATAATCAAAATAAACCATAAACAATACAATTTAGAAGACAAAATTTGTGTAGAAGAAACCCACTTGAAACTAATCTTTTTGAAATCAATTTTTGAAGAACCCTTTAGGGAAAGGAATCCAAAAGGGGAAAGGATCCCATACTTGTTGAATATTGATGAAGAAAATCACTCTTATTGCTTCACTAAGACCTTAGCCTATCCTTTCAATAAAGTTTTTCTATTTATGAGAGAGAAACAAGAGAGAAGGAAAGCAATTGAGTTTTGGGAAATATGGGAGTTGGGCTAGTTTAATTAGTTTTAGGTCTTTATATAAGTCATTAAATAACTAAATTAGACCTCTCTTAACCCCTAACTAATTAAATAACCAGATAATTAATTAAATGGATTGACTTAAAAATCATCACTGAAATTGTAGGCTTGACCTACAAGACCATGACCTACGGTACGTAGGTCAATCGGCGGGCCTTGGGACCAACCGTCCTGCAGGTACCGCATTTTGGTCAGAGAATTGCAAAAATGTCATCTTGGAGAAATGGCTAAGTGACCATCGACAGCGGCAATCGACACCCCATCGGTTGGACCATGCCTCGTCATCTGCTTTCGTTGGAAGACACTGTTTAAGACAGCTTTTGGACAAATTGGAAGGGTCCTCCTCAAGGACGGTTTGGTTGGTTCTTGGGGAGTCGTACCCGGAAATTTTTACCCTAAACAAACTTTTATATATGTTAGATACCTTTTCACCAAATTTCATCAATTTTTGACTCTTAAAACCTTGTCAAATAGGCTAAGGCACGCTAGCACCTTTGCACTATTCTCCGGACGTCATGGATGTTCCTTGATGTATTGACTCAAAAACATCCTAAATGACTTATTAACATTATTATTGACCTTAAATAGTGTTACAACCCTTATACACTCATGTGAATCTCTAGATTAGACTTTAGAATTTCGGAGTGTTACAATAAGCATAAGACATAATAACATAATCATAACATAAGCATCATATCAAATAAGTCAACATAAGGCATACATAATTTCATAATTAAACCATTAGTCCTTCATACTCAAATGAAATACTTTCCAAGTCACCTACAAGTATAAATGTGCAAGACCAAGGTAGATTCTCGTTCTACTACCAAGCCAAGTACCTCTCTTTGCTCATCCTTGGTCATAGACAACCTTCATGATCATGACCTAAGTTTTCATAACATAGGATTACTATACCCTCTAGATCAACTCAAAGCACACTTATTCAATGCATGTGAGAATCTCATTCTACTTTAAACACTACGAATTTCTTGAAGTTACTCTCTATTCATATGTTAGAAGTCTAAATATCACCTTTGACCTACTTTTATATTGAACAAGGAACTGTCATTTTAAGTCTATCTTAACATTTAATGCAACTATAGGAACTACCAAAGGTAGGTACTACTTCATAAGAGGAAATTTCATAAGTAGCTTCAAATCATTATTGTGCCATATATGAATGGCATCCCATTCTACCGTTCATACTAAGTACTCTATAGACTAGCTTACTCAATGCCAACTATCTTTCATAACAGTCTATCAAAGAATAACATTCTATCATCCTAAGCCTAACTAACATGGAAACATCATATCATACAATCCAAGCTATTCCCTACTAGAAAACTAGGAAAAACGACGAATTGAAAAGCGACGGACGCTCAAAATAACAACGGTTTTTGGGACTCTGTGCGTCGCTTTTTAATAAAAATAATTAGATTTTAAATTATTTAAAGAAAAGAAATGGACAAATATCTTTGTCCGTCGCTTTATATTAGATTTTTTTGCGCCAAATATGTATAATTGATAATTATTTATTCAATATAAACAATGATGTTGTCCGTTGCTTTTATTATAATAATTATATTTAATATAAAAATATTATACACACTGTCCGTTGCTTCTAATTTATTTTAGAATATTATTTTTTAAAAATAGCGAAGGACATTGTCTTTTATGTCTGTAGTTTATTCGTCAAAAACCTTAGTCAACACTTTTTAAAAAGCAAAGGACAGCGTCTCTTAGTTCGTCACTTTTTGGTCAAATTATTGGTCAACTAATTTTTATAAAAAGCAACGGACATAGCTGCACCGTCGATTGCATTTCATTAAATACGTTAAAGACAAGTCCTCGTTTTTCCCACATTTCCCCCTTTTCCCATTTATAAAATTCTCTTTTTCCTCCATCTTCCTTGCTGCTGCCGAAGAAAAGATCCAGCCGCTGGTGTTGTTTGTTTCTCCGTTGATACCACACCAGATGCCCCTGCCCTCGCATGCGCCTCCTTCTCCTCTCTCTTCAATCTCTCCTTCTCCTAAATTAAGGTTAGGGTTTATTAAGTAATTTTTCTTTTGAAATTAAGCTTTATTTTGATCTCGTTAGCTATTTAATTGAAACTAGTTTATTTATTGTTAGTTTGCATTAGGGTTAATTAGTTAGTGATTGAATTTGTATTATTTTAGGATTAGGTTTAATTAGTGTATTTTATGACTACTGTTTAATTAGGATAATTTAGGAGTAGTTTTTGAATTTTGATTTTAGGGCTAGCTAGTTTTAATTAGAGATTTGGGAGTAGTTTGAATTAGGTTATTTACAAACTTGTTTGAATTTGAGTATTTCTTGAGTTAATTACTTTTATTTTGAGATTTTATGACTATTTTGAATTTGTGATTTTAAGATTAGTTTGAATTTGGAATGTAGGAATAGTTTGAGTTAGTTATTTTGGCGGAAGTTTCAATTTGTGTATTTAAAGACTTGTTTGAATTTGGGTATTTTTTGAGTTAATTAGTTTTATTTTTAGATTTTAGGACTAGTTTGAATTTGTGATTTTAAGAGTAGTTTGAATTTAGAATTTAGAACTAGCTTGAATTATATTTGAAATTTTATTACTAATAGTTTGATTTTGATATTACATTACTAGTTTTATTTTGGGATTCTAGGACTATACTTTGAATTTGTGACTTTAAGACTAGTTTGATTTTGGAATTTACTAAGAGTATTTGAATTATATTTGATATTTTAGGACCAATAGTTTGAACTTAGGATATTAGCTAGTTAGTTTGAATTTGAAATTTTAGGGATTTGAATTACCGGTAATTAGAACTTATAATCAATAATAAGTTGAATTTACTATGACTTGGACTTTATTTAAAATAGGGAGTTGAAATGTTGTTGACATTAATTTATTAGAATTTAATTTTTATTATTATGAGAATTTAATTTGGCTGTTGCTTTTTGCCAATTTTTTATTAGTGATTATAGGAAGGGTACAATTAGACCAACCTAGCCACCATGCACCCATTCTATCAAGATGCAAGCTATCCATAGGAGAGTATGAGTTTTCAATCCTAAGCTACCATGAGTAACCTAGCTCAAGTAAAAATCTTTCTTATTCAATTAAACCTATTTCAATTCATATATAGATGATATTAACGATGATCCATTAGTATTCAATACAATTAAATTAAAGAGATCAATTGAGAACCTTTAACCTTGCCTCTAATGGCTTAAACCCACAATGATTACCTTTATTATCTTAGATTTGTGTTCAGAAATCTTCACATGAAAACATTATATAAACATATCATATAGAACATAATTGAATGCTATATCCACTACTTTGGAATCCCAATCAAGCCTTACCCACAATGTAATCTCAACCCTAGCTAGATTGGGGTAATTTGGATTCACGATTGATGGAAACCATGGGGATCCATGAATGTAAGAATCCATCGATGGAGGAGCTTCACATACCTTATATGAATGTCTTAACCGAATCTTGAAACCTTGATGAAACTCGACCTAGATGTGGCCTCCTTCTTCTCTTCTTCTTCAATGGTGATCTTGAGAGAACTTTAGATAGGGAGGGTTTAGTTTTGAAGCATGAAGTCTAAATGGATACTTAGTTGTTTTACTATTATTAAAATACCTAAAAACACTAAAAATAACCTTCCATTACTTAATTGGAATATGGGCACCCCTCGCTTGGCCAAATCTCCTGGCAGTTAAAGGTGGCCATTGACGGTCCGTCAATAAATTGACACCCCATCCTAGTAGTCCGTCAATGGTTAATGAGAGGGGTCAGATGGATTTGAGATCCAAAATTCTAAAATTTTTAACTGATGGAAGCCATTGACGCCCCCATCAATGCATTCATGGTTCATCAATGGTTGTTGTTTTGATAGCTTTTTGGCAAAAATTTTGGGTCCTCCTCAAAGATCTTTAGGGTGGTCCTTGAGGATTTGTACCCAGATGTTTTAACTCTAAACACGACCATCCAGATTTTAGGTTCAACTCCACTTATTTTAGACTCCAAACAACATCCCAAAAAGAGAATAAAACACTAGAACACACTAGTACACACAGGACTAGTTTTTGAACGTCTTAGTCACTTTTTGATGCTTCACTTCTAAAATCACCAAACAAAGTTAATTACATCAAATTAGGTCTAGAAACATCATTTTAACCTTTTATAAGTTATTAGACCTTATGTAAGTCTCTAGCTTTAGGTCATACAATTTCCGGGGTGGGTTATGCCAAACTAGGGATTTCATGCTAGAGTGAGTGTCAAAAGAACATGGAAGGTAATTGTACTAGCGTAGGAACAAACCATTTGTATGCCACAAAAAATTTCCAAGAGCAAGAGAATTCGTTTGATGTTTTCACTGGTATGATTCAAGTCTTTGACTTACTGTTCATGCATTTCTAGACACAAGAGCGAGTTTATCTTCTATGAACTTTGATGTTATTCCTGAGCAATTTAGTAAGCAGTCAGTGTTTCTACACCTGTTGTTGAGTCAATTCTAGCATAGAGAGTCTATCGTGATTGTCCGATTTTCGTCAATCACAAGAGTAGGATGGCTGATCTAATGGAGTTAGACATGGTAGATTTCAATGTATTTCTTTGTATGGATTGGATTCATGCATGTTATGCGTCAGTTTATTTTAGGACTCAAATAGTAAAGTTTCATTTCGAAATGATCAAGTCTTAGAGTTGAAAAGCAGTTTTGCAGTTCCTCATGGTCGTTTTATTTTTTACCTTTAGGCAAGGAAGTTAGTTTCTAAGGGGTGTGTTTATTACATAGTGAGAGTTAATGAATCTAGTGTTTAGACACCTCCAATATAGCTAGTTTTAATTTCAGTAGTAAAGGAGTTTCCAGAAGTCTTTCCAACGATCTTCCCGAAGTCCCTCCTAAGAGAGAGATAGAATGACACCAACAGAGTTGAAAGAGTTTACATATTAGTTGAAGGATTTTATTTGATAAAATTTACTTAGAAGATAGTTAAGTTTCAATGGTGTGAAGCGTTTGAGTAAAGCTTTAAGAAATTTAAAAAGAAGTTGACTATCGCCAAGTTTTGACTTTACCTGAAGATACCCAAGGTTTTCTGGTGTATTGTGATGCATCTAGAGTTTGATTTCATTTGTTTGTTAATATAGAGTGACAAAGTTATAGATTATGCATTAAGGCAGTTGAATATTCATGAAAAGAATTACCCAACCTATAACATAGAGTGGGCTACTGTAGTATACATTTTGAAAATTTGGCATCGTTATTTTTATGGTGTACATGTGGATGTAAGAAATAGTTTAATCTCTGACAGACAGATTAGTTAGAGTTATTCAAAGAATATGACATGAGTATTCTGTATAATAGTAAGACTAATTTTGTTGGTGATGCCTTGAGATGGTTGTCTATTTGTAGTACGCCCATTTTGAAGAAGATAAGAAAGAGCCACTGTCAGAAGTAAAAGGAAGCAAGACCAAGATCCCGTTTGCACAAAAAAGTATTAGCTTTTGAACAAAGCGGAGATACTGTTCTAAGAAATTAAGGTGGATTGTGTGATTGGGATTATCACCTTTCTCACACTAGGTTGCTTACAACAATAGTTACCATTCTAGCATCAAAATGTCTCCTTGTGAATCTCTTTATGGGAGAAATGCAGATAGCCTTTTTAATGGTTTGAAATTAGTGAAATAGGTTTGATAGTACCTGGGTTAGTTCATCAAGCTAATGAGAAAATTAAAGTCGCTCAAGAGAGATTTGGAACAACGCTGAGTGGTCAGAAATTGTACATTCATTTTAGGAGAATGGAGTTAGAATTTGAGGTAGACGATTAAGAACTTGGATGTTTCACCAACGATGGGCCTTATGAGATTTTGTAGGGAGGGGAAGCTTAGTTCTTAGTAGGTTGGCTCTTGTAGAATATCCAAGAGGATTGACAATTTAGCTTATGAGTTAAAGCTACCACCAGATTTAGCAGTAGTCAATCCGGTGTTCCACATCTCCATGTTGAAAAATTGCATGGGAGATAGCTCACTAACAATAACAACGAGGATATTAGGATTAAGTATAATTTGTCATATGAGGAGATTCCAGTTCATAATCTAGATCCCAAAGTTCACAAGTTGAGAACAAAGGAAGTAACACCATGTCTATTTTCTGTAGGGATAAGTTTGTAGAGAAGCTACTATCACGCCCCGAGCCTACACCCTGAACGTGGCCGGCACTCGGAGACCATTCCGAATCCCAAGCAAACCTTTGTCCTAGACAACTTAAAGAATTAATACAAAGATTAAGATGATATCTAACTCAACTATCTAGAAGTGAAACAAATTTTTTTTGAAAATAAACCTTTAACTTAGCCAAAATGGCAACTCAAATATAATAATATATTAATAACAAAATTATGACAAAAGAACTAACATCTATCTGACTATCTATGGAGCCTCTAATCAGTGAGATGGATGTTGCGACAGAACCCACAACATCCTAATGAATTAAACTACAAGGCAATGAAAATGGAGCCTCCATAAAGCAAGGAGGCTCACAAACTGACTTTGAACTGCTCACTGGATTATAGGTGCGTTGATGCATTGAAATCTTGATACTATACATTTACCTGCGTCTAAATCATAACACGATGAAGGCCAACTGGCATCAGCACACTGAATGTACGTGTATGAGAGTTGGAGTGCTAAAAAAACATAGGCTTGAAAGACATTCTGAAAGAAACACTTACATTGGCTCTTCTCGACTCATGAATATTTAACAAAACTCATTTCAATATTAAGCAATTTAAAAGCAAGTGCATAATAAAGAAAAGTTATTTAAAAACATGTTATAAACTCTATGTAAATGCAAAGATACAAAATAACTCTGAGATGTATGTAAATTTACAAAATAAATTGATGTCAATTTATAATAATAATAAAAGAAATATCATGCTTCCTCTGAAAGTCTACTTGTGCAATGCATGAATGAAGTCCCACACCTCCATCCATACTAAGCTGAACAATTTGAGGAACCATGCAACAATTGTTTTAGAAGTTTCTCTAATCAACAACCATCAAGTATGAGCTACAGTGATGATACAAAACTTCACCTCGCGCTGCCAAAGGTTGACCTATACATTACCATTAGTATAGGAAGCTAACTTAACTTAGTGGATCCACTAGCTTAACTTAAGTATGACTTGTTAATACCCATAATGGCTACATAATTTACATGGATACTTCAGTTAATATGAAATCTCATCCCTATATCGATTCTCAACACTTACGGCCAAAATATACTTTAGCTCATGCTTTTAAAAACATTTTTTTCTGTAATTTGAGATTAGATCTCAAAACATAGCTTAAAATCTCTCTTGGAATCAATGTTCCCTTTCTCTTATTCAAAACTCTTTGGAACTCTTAGTTTCCTCTTTAACTTAAACATGAAAACATTTATAAAATTTTAAGGAATACTTAGTTCCCTTATTTCTTTTGAGAAATGAAATCAACACTTAGGGAATACTTAGTTCTCTTATTATATTACTTTGAAGGAAGATCTTCAACTCTTTAGTCTTTACTTTACTTGAAAATTGAGCCTTAAAACAAAGTTAAACGATTTTTTAAAAGACTCCTTGAAAGAACTCACTAGACTTGGCTCTAAACATTCCTTGAATTTGAAGTTATAGATTCAAGGTAGTAATTCATGTTTCTGGATGATTACTATATGTTTAGAAGTCATTTAGAGTAGTTAGAATCAATAGGAAGTGTTAATACACTTTAGAAAAGCTTAAACGGATGGAATAATGAAAACTAGGTTAAAATGACGTTTTGGGCGCATCCAAGGCATGCCGCACAAGCCTCACTTGACTGAGGCACCATTTTGGCGTATTGATGGCGCACCGCCCCATCCCTCTTGGTGCTATGGGGGCGTGTCACCCCAACTTGTTCCATGGGCAAAAATTACTGAATTTTTCCTCTTGTTTTCTGACCTTAAATCATTTTAATTCAATGATTATTCTCAAATTCACTTCAGATTCATGTAACTACATCATATATTCAAGGATCTAACCCAATGATTTCAATAAGCACACCTAGATCATCAAAGAACTCATAAGTCTCAACTTATGTTCAAGAAGGGAAAACAATTCAAGAACAACATTTAAGAACATCTAAAAATCCAATCTTTTTAGGATAAAATCATGCTTAATCAAACATCTTGGCACGTGGGTGGACGAACCCAATATTATGGAAGACTCACATACCTTTTTAAGGACCACCCTCGACGAAATCCACAAGTTATTTTTGACGAACTCGACGATCTTGGCTCAATATTTCCTTTCTTCTTCTCTTGCGTTCTTTCTAAAAAACCCTAGCCTTTTTACAAAAGTGTAGAACTGACCAAGTTCAGTTTAGACACTTAATAATATTACCCGAAACAAATTTAATTAATTGGGTAAGATAAATACCAAATTACCCTTTTAATTTCCAGATTAGACATTTCCATAATCTAACAACCCAACTTCTAGAGGGCATAACTAACTCATCCGAATGCAAAATTTTGCAAAGTCGGTGGCACTGGAAAGATTGTTCCAAGGGATTTCCAATCATATCTAGAATTACACCTAACCATCCTGAGCTAGGAGTTATGGCCATTTGAAGTTGACTAAAACTCACTTTTTCCTAAATTAAGAAAAATTTCAAATTTTAATTCTTTTCAAAACTGACTATTTAAACTTCTAAGCATCTTCCTAGATATTTAAATTTTTGAGATGATACAGTATTTCCCCTCTTGGGAACATTCGTCCTCAAATGAGTATTTCTTACTAGGCTTATGGTGTAACATCTTACATTCATGTCAAACACCCAACAATAAGATATAAACACAACATGCCAACTTAATATCAATGCCATCAAAAGGATTTGTATGTTAATTTGGAACATTTTGGATTCGAAAAGACTTGGGTATCTCTTCCTCCTATCCTTTTTAGCTTCTCAAGTGGCTTCTCTACAAACTGATTTCCCTTCTTAAAAAATCTCATAACACCCTTCATGAGTAAATCTTTCAATTAATCAAGCATCTACCATTGGTACACACAACCTACCTTGATGTCTCAACACAACAATTCCCCTTTGTTCAAAAGACATCACTTTTTGCTTATGAACATTTGCCTTTAATTAAAGCCAGATTGGGTCATGGTTTTTCTTGACTTTTACTTCTGACACTAATGATGATTCAGACCCATTTATCACTACTACTACTACTTATGTGGAATTCATTAATCAAATTCCTAATTGTGCAAGTCTATGCACCTCCTTTGCTACTCTTTCTTA
Source organism: Solanum lycopersicum (assembly GCF_036512215.1). Classification (NCBI taxonomy): domain Eukaryota; kingdom Viridiplantae; phylum Streptophyta; class Magnoliopsida; order Solanales; family Solanaceae; genus Solanum; species Solanum lycopersicum. The sequence goes on from NC_090811.1 coordinate 33,320,845, forward strand.
TCTTCTTCAAAATGGGTAGTACAACCCATAAACAACCTCCTTTGCTTGAGATTAAGATCTTTCTAACTAAATGCATGCCCTAAAAGCATGCCAAAAAGTCTTGTGATCGGTGAACACTTCCACATGAACACCATAAAAATAATGGTTTCATCTTTCTAAGCAAATACTACAACAACCAACTCTAAGTTATAGTTTGTTTAATTCTGCTCATGCACTTTCAACTCTATAGGTGCCATTCTATGTGGAGGAATAGAGATACGACGAGTATATGAAATGATGTCGATGCCAAAGTCTATTCCTCTCTCAAGAGGGACTCCAGGTAGGCCATCGAAAAAAGACTTTTGGAAACTCTTTTGCTACCGAAACTGGAACTAAATACAAGGTAGCTCAAAACTAGAGTCATTAACTCAGACTGAGTGATACACACACCCCTTAGAAACTAACTTCTTCGCCTTAAGGTATGAAATGAAATGACCCTTAGGCACTAAACTTTTTTTTCCATTGCAAGATTGTCTCATTTGGAAACCGAAACTTGACTACTCGAGTTCTACAATCAACTGAGGCATAAAAGACATGAAGCCAGTACATAATAAGGATGATATCAAACTCTACCCTATCTAACTCAATTTGAACGGCCATGGTACTCTTGTGATTAAAGAAAAATGGACAATCACGATAGACTCTCTCTTTTATAATAGACTCATCGACAGGTGTGTAAACACTGATGGTTCATTAAGTTGCTCTTGAATACAAACAAAATTCGTAGCAACATATGAAGTTATAAAAGATAAACTCAATCCTGGATCTAGCAACGCATAACAGTAATGTCAAAGACTTGAATTATACTAGCGATAGCATCTGGTGAATCCCCTTGCTTTTGGCGACCATTGGTGTAGCATATAGGTGGTTTTGTCCTCCATTGGTACCATTTCCTTGCATGTTCTTTGGACACTCTTTCATGAAGTGACCCTCTTGTCCACACTTGAAGGAATTTGTCTAGCATTGATGGCACTTTCCTGGGTGGGTTATGCAAAACATAAAACATAAAGGAACCCAGTTACCTCCTTGTGCCACACTACCCTGATATTGTACATGTCTAGCTTTGAAGTTTTGAACATTCTGGCCAATATACTCACCTTTACTTCTATGTGCAACTGCATTAGCATATGATGGAGTAGGTCCCTTTTGTTTCAATTGGAAAATTTATTGGTTGGCATTAATATTCTGTTGCCCGAATTAATTCCCTGTCTTGGCCCTCTTATTCTTAAACTCTTCTCTATCCGTAAGCTTCTCTTCCGCTTCCTACTGCACATAGACCATTAAGGTAGAAATGTCCATGTCCCCAATAATCATTGTTTCTGTTATGCCTCATATTTTTATACGTGGTGCGCATCATGAACTAGTAGATGTAAGTCCGGGGAATGTGATTTTATTTAAGTTCCAAGTGATTAAAGAAATAGTAGGCAAGGATGTTAATTCAAAATGTGATATTAAGTATGATTTGGTTAATATAAGTGTCATTAACTTTAGTGAGGGATTAATTAGTGGCTAATTAGGATTAAATTAATCAAGTGGGCCCCACCACTCAAGACAATTAAAAGAAATCAGATTGGGAGCTGGCCAGAGGGGGGCTGCCTGCACTTCATATTATGAATGAGGTGGTGAAATGCATTGCAAACATATCATCTTCTTCACCTTAGCTTAGGCAGCCATGGAAATGGAGAAAACCAACCATGCAAAATGCGGGAAATTCTGTTTTGGCGTTATGTATATGTTAATGTGATTATGGGTATGTACTCCAAAGGATGAATACGATAAGGTAAATGTGTTGCGAATTATAAAACGAGTTATCGCTTGGTGTGTCGTTGTTTCGTTACTATGCTTGTCGAGACGGAACTGTTTTGGCGGGGGTGTTTAATATGATTCGTTGGGTTATATGTGTTATTGGGGAAGTGCTGCTGGATTTTCCTTAGATTATTAGCTAGCTTACAATAGGTAGTAAAGCGCCGCGTCTATCTAATTGCGGCACGATTGTTGCTTGTTATTGATTAATAGCTTTAGCAGTAAATATTGGACGTGCGGCTCGACTATACGGTATGTAACACTGTCCTTTCTTTCTTTGTTTTGCATGACTTTTAAAAATGAGCGAATGACGGACAGGTTTGATACTTACTTCTAGAGCGTCTAGTTGACGTATATTTTTGCTTCCATAACTATTCCTCTATATATCGGCTATGTCTAAGGCTATGGTGATTTCTCATATCTATGGTAGTGCTTCTTAGAGTCATTGAGATTTTAAGTTTCCATATCATATTATAGGTTCATAATCTTGATTAAACGTTAATCTTTGGTAATACTCCTTGATGGTTCACGTTGATTGTTCTATTGAGTTATAAGAAATGATTTTAATTGCATATGGTTGCTCATAATATTCTGCTCGTGCATAGAGTCATATATCATTTCACCGAGTCCCAAGTTAGGTATTGTTCGTGCGGAGTTTCTTGCATATGTCACCGAGTTCCTCACTAGAGGGTCGGGTATGTATATTATATATATGATTGGTTATGAGGATGGTTATGATGATGTCACGACCCAAATCGGGTCGCGACTGGCACCCACACTTACCCTCCTATGTGAGCGAACCAACCAATCTAAACCTTAACATTTCAATGTAATATCAACATAAAGTAATGCGGAAGACATAAACTTATTAATCAAAAAAAATTCAATAACTATTATTTCCCCAAAATCTGGAAGTCATCATCACAAGAACATCTACTTCAAACTACTAAATCTAAGAGTTTCTAAGAAGCTAAAAATACATAAAAGCTAGTCCATGCCGGAACTTCAAGGCATCAAGACATGAAGAGGAAGATCCAGTCCAAGCTAGAAGCATTAGCTCACCCTGATATTCGGAGTAATGAAGACTGGCTAGAGTTACTGTTGAGTCGAAGATGACGGCACGTTTGCTGCACTCCACAAATAACAAGAAGAAAACAATAAAAGTAGGGGTCAGTACAAAACACGGTTACTGAGTAGATATCATCGGCCAACTCAAAATAGAAAACAATATATACCAAGTAATATCATAAAATCAACTATGATACTCAACATGTAGCAACAGCAAGTACTATATCATTAACAATTACCGTCATGTTCACACATGAGGACTCAAGCCTCAATACCATACTCATTTGGGAATTATGTTCATTAGATTGAGTACATTAACATCTTTCAAGATTCATTATCTTTATTTCTCTTGTGTCGGCACGTGACACTCCGCTCCCTCATATTCATTAATCCTCTTGTGTCGGTACATGACACTCCGATCCCCTACTACCATGTGTCGGAACGTGACACTCTGATCCCCTAAATCTATGTGTCGGTTCGTGACACCCGATCCCCTAAATCTACGTGTCGGTTCGTGACACCCGATCCCCTAAATCTACATGTCGGTTCGTGACACCCGATCCCCTAAATCTACGTGTCGATTCGTGACACCCGATCCCCTAAATCTACGTGTCGGTTCGTGACACCCGATCCCCTAAATCTACGTGTAGGTTTGTGACACCCGATCCCCTAATTCTATGTGTCGGTTTGGGACACCCGATCCCCTAATTCTACATGTCGGTTCGTTACACCCGATCCCCTAATCTCATTCTATCAATTCATCAAGCCTTCTTTCTTACCAAGGCATCATCAATCTCATTATTTTAGTTCATCACGCCTTCTTTTATACCTAGGCCTCATCATTAACAAAGAGATTAGGGTTTTGCAAGATTTGGGATTCAATAAGTTCATCATGCTTATATAATCACAATTATATAATTACATTCATGCAAGCATACAATTAAGCACATAGCAGGGTTTACAATATTATCAATACATATCATTCGCTATTAAGAGTTTACTACGGATATCGTAAGAGAAACCATAACCTACCTCCACCGAAGACTAGTGATCAAGCAAGCAAATTCCCAAAGCTTTGTTCTTCTTCTCTCCCTGTTCGTTCGTTTTCTCCCTCTCTTGTGCTTTCAAATTTTCTTATTCCAACCCTCTTTCTTTTACCCTAATTAGTATATAATTAAGAATAAAAGATGGCAATAATAACCCACTAATTAACTTAAGGTTACCTCTTTTAACCCCCAAGAAATTAGACATATTAACATTAACCCATTAACTTTATAATTAAGCAGGAATAGTCAAAAACGTCCCTTAAAACATATAAAGAAATCCGACCCAGACTGGGATTACGCAACCTAGCTTAACTCTCTCAGTGTCACCAACATGCATCACCTTGAATACCTTTCTGAGTTCCTCATTAATGTTTTTTGTATCCTCAGAAATGCACTAAATAGAAAAACTTGGGGAATTCATCCTTAAGAAATCACGAATCCTTAAAGTGTTAGCCCATTCTTGTTCAGCTCCTCTTTGTTGACCAACCTGGCTAGTAACAACTTGACTTTGCATCCTAATTTCCTATCTAAGCTCAACATAAGGAACTTCTACTTCTGGTTACACTCCAGGTACATTCGGTAACTCTTGTTCCCCAACATTCCTCCTAACTGGATGACCTATGACTACTCTTTGTAGAGGTATGACTCTCTGAAAACATGCGCACGCACAAATTATGAGGAAACATATTAGACATAAACTCTAACTCACGAAAAATGAAGATGAAGAAAGTGAGAAATTCCTAAACGTAGTAGGCTCCTAATCCTAGATGTTACTCGCTTCACACTGATGACTAAGACTATACCGACACTGCTTCATAGATTCCCTAGGATTCTTGAACTATGTGTGTAATAACAAGTTCGTCACGTCCCGAGCCTACACTCTAGGCATGGCTGGCACTCGAAGACCATTGGTGGCCCCAAGAAAAGTCTTGGCCTTGCTAACTTACTCAGCAGAAAGACTTAAAGAATTAATACAAATATTAAGATGCTAAATAACTCAACTATCTAGAACTGAAATAAAAATGTTTTGAAAATAAACCTTTAACTTACTAAAATGGCAACTCAAATATGATAATAAGTTAATAAAAATAATTAGGACAAAAGAACTGACATCTAACTTAATATCTATGAAGCCTCTAAAAACTGAGATGCATGTTGGGACAGACCCCCACAACGTCCTAATGAACTAAACTAGAAAGCAATAAAAATCGATCCTCCAAAAATAAAGAAGGCTGATCAACTGACTCTGAACTGCTCATTGGACCAATGGTGCGGTTGAATGTTGATCCTTGTAACATTCCAGAAAATCATATGTCGAATGAAGAGCCAGTATGCCCTTAGGATAGACTATTAGGGAACATAGGCACCCCAATGCCCGATATTGAGAAATATTGGGCATAGTATAGAAAAATCGGCTAGAGATAAGAAATATACTTTTTGGGTTGTCATACCCCAATCCAAAATTTATGTTCAATAAATATACCTGCAAGGGAGACCCTAAGCTAAAATTCTATATTCAACCATATCAACCATACAACCACACAAAGTACTAGGCATCCAAGTGTCAAGCCTTCTACCATAGCACATGATCATTTCCAAATGAACCATAAATAATAGTTTGTTAGAGAAGTACAACCCACCCATGTGCAATACATGTGAAGAAGCTGCCAAAGGAATGGATTACCCAAACCGAATTTGGTTAGGGTAGTTAGGGAAAAAACGAGCACAAGGGACCATTCCATGTGGGGCCTAACTTCCTCACCAACTCTAGGTCCTAAATAACTATCCCAACTAGCTACATAACCTAGCACTAACCGAAATTGACTCATTAATGCACCCTACAACCTAGGACCAGAACCGGATTGACACTAACCTAGTACTAGTTAAAGAGACAACCTAGTAGCTTACCTAGGATGGTTCAAAAGGTTAGTTATGGTCCTACCAACTTAGGGGTACTTTAGTAATTCCCCTAGTTTACATAATTAATTAATATAGAGACTTAATAAGTAAATTTAAAAGGGATAAAACCAAAACTACAAAGGAAATTTCTAGATTTGTTAAGACAAGAAAAGGACAATCTAGTACCTAACCAAGGATGGTCCAAAGAGTTAATAAGGTCCTAACAACCTAGGAATTCTTTATTAATTACCCTAGGCTACTTAATTAATTAATTTAGAAACTTAATTAATTAATTTAAAGGGGCTAAACCGAAATCACAAAACAATTTCTAGATTTCATATAAAACAAGAAAAAGACAACCTAGTACCTAACATAGGATGGTTCAAAGGATTCGTTATGGTCCTAAAAACTGATGGATACTTTGTAATTACCCTAGGTCACCTAATTAATTAAATTACTAATTTAATTAATTGGTTTAAATGAACAAAACGAAATCCTTACACTAACCTAGTATAATTCAAGAAACATGCTAGTACTTAACCTAGGATGGTCCTAAAGGGTTGATTATAGTTACAATGACTTAGGAATACTTTAGTACTTACCCTAGGTCCCTAAATTGATAAGATTAAGGATTTAATTAATTAATGTAAAGTCAAAATGTTTTCCGAAACTATTGTCAACACCAATTTCCAGATTTGACCAAGTCTTATGTTCTCCTATCTTTAGTCAACTTAGGAGGGGTGTTTTGGTAATTGGTTAATTAGTTTATTAATTTAACTTATTCAAACTAAGTGGTATAATCCAAGATCAGTTCTTAAACCTAAAAATCACGTTCAAACTCAAAAAAAAGACGACTCAAAAATATTATCGATTTCTCTAGGGTGATTTCAAGGTTCCTTCAAAGTTTCATTCAAGGTGGTCTTCGTAGATTAAGTTCTACATAGGGTATGGGTTTCTCTCCTGGACTTATTTCTCCAAGAGAACTTTCTTTTGAATGATTAAAAGATCTTGTAAACTAGGGTTGTTTCTCGTCGTTCCTGTCAAAATCCTTTCCCTAGTATCATTGTTACGATTTCAATGTTGAACAGGTAAATCCTGTTGTTGGCATGTGGTGCTGGCTGATCTTAATATGTATGGTTTTTGATCAAATAATGATTGAATGAACGAACCTATTAATTGGACTCATTTGATGCTATGTTATTATATGAATTAAAAGAATGATACTTTGTTAAAGATATGTCCGAAGATTTGATTGTCTATTGTGCATACTTGCTGTTAATATGACGTTATAAAGATGATATATTCATCAATTGCTAATATGATTCTGTCCAAGATGTTTAAAAGCGTTAGGCCTAAAGTTATGTTATAAGGTTGGCTAAACAGATCTCCATGAAATCATAAGTTGAATGAATGTTTTGGTTATGTTAGTAAAATGGCTAACAATGTCTTGCCCAAAAGTTGAATGGAATTGGCTTACATTATTGCTTTTAAATAATGATGGAAAAATTGGCTAATGAGAATCTAATGAAAACTATATTTGAATGAATTTTTGGCTTGTGCCAATAAATTGGCCATGAAGTCATTTCCAAATTTTTATAGGCCAATACTAAATTTACACCAATCTTATGTGCCCAATATAATGCAATGTAAAATTAATTATGACCAACAGAACAAAATGAAACCATACAAAGGGTATGTCAATCAATGGGACAAGTCCCAACATACCCTATACTATCTTATATGACTAAAATGTTGGAACGCCAAATGAATAAGCACATCTTTAAGGATGATATGTAAGGACAATTCATATTTCATCAATGTAAAGTAAGGATGACAAGTCATCAAAAGAGTAAATAAATCTCAATCACATTCTATATGTATGTGTAAGGACAATTCACACTTAATTCGTAAAGAAGAGATGATAAATCATCTAATGAGCTATGACTACCTCATGCTAGAAGAAAGATTTGATGATGTATGAGTTGAATGTAAATAGGAACTTTAAACTGAGCGCTGTAGGCTAGTTATGAGAGTGGTGATGGCTTCTTTCGGGAAGGGCGGAGGTTGATGTAATTCTCATGAGATGAGACTGTCCACAAAAGTGGGTATGGGTCTCCCTAATTCTCTTAGTCGTTGAACTATGCTACCAACATAGGGAACTAGTTAGTGGTTTTCCACCTAAGCGAGTAGGGATGTTTTCGTTTCACCTTTGTTAGTGGCTCCACCTCTTTTTGGTATGGACAAGACACCAGATTTTATGATGCTCACATGATCTATGTATGTTAAGGTTGGAGTTCCTCAAAGTATGAAAGATAATGTAAAGAACGATGCCAAAGGTGTTTGGGCAAGATAATGAGAAGGTGAAATTAGATTCAAGTAATTACATTAGGTCATTCTTTGTCATTCCCCTTCATGATCCCGATGAGAGTCTTAAACTTCATCCTAGGTATAGCTGGTGTTTACATCAGCCTACGAATGAAGGAAATGAATAATTTGAAGTATGAATGAACAAATGAAGTAGACTCTGTGTTTTCTAAAGAAAGCCCTTGGGTTGAGGTCACATATGTTGGGCCGTCACTTGATATGTCTCAATGCTATATCCAAAATTTCAAGGTCTCGTAGATATGAAATGTATAATATATAAAACACGAAAACGTTAAATAAATAACCCATAACTTACCTAACATGAAAGTAATGAAATCAATGGAATGATCAATAGAGAATGGCTTAAGAAATGTAATGAATACATAGTGTAATGAGTGACTTGCTACAAGAATCTTCAAAGCATGTCCAATGAAGGTTAATTCAAAAATATGCTTTTCCAAATGATTAACTAATGTATTCAGCCAAAAAAGATTGACTTATAAACAATTCATGCCAAAAATAAGAAAGATCTTAAGCTTTAATGATATTCCCCAAGAACTATGCACATTATGCAATCAACTAAAGAATGAGTATAGTCAATAAGTATTGACTTATAAATATATTCATGCCCCAAATTGTAGTTAAGTAATTTCCCTAATCTCTTGAATTACTTACCTGATTCATTGTGGGTGTGAGACTACAATGAATCATTGCACTTGTAAGTAAAACATAGCACCAAAGGTGTTATTGAACTACAAAACAACAAGAAGAAAAAGACTGAAAAATAATCTAAGTGTTACAAAGAGGTGCTCTCGGCCAAAGAGGATAAAAAATCTCAAATCTTCACCCGAATTGTTCTAAAATTATGTTGATGATACTAATGTCTTGTAATCATATAGAAAATGATTTTTGTGCTTTGAACGAATTAAAATACATCATATTCATGCCACAATTCATAACTTACGATTTAGGATAGTCTAGTGACTAGGCTTTCCAGAAATAGCATTTTTTTTAGGAAGAGCTTTCTTTGATCATGCATAGCCTTATGTGTCTGTGTGCATACACCCATACTTAGTACATGTGGTTTACTAACCCCTACTATTTACTATTTTATAGATGCAGGTTAAGGGACATATTGACGACTCTTGCAACAGTCTGGACATTAGCGTTTTTGCAGACCATTTGGTAGGTCCTTTTGATTTCGAGGATGCTATAATTTTTGTCTAGAATTAGTTTTTAATGAATCTAGTTGATATGTCCCTAGAGTTTCTTTTGTACTTTCATTTCGAAGCTTTTGTAATAAGGTTGTGTTTGTCAAACGTATGTATGCTATATCCCTATTCTTTTTCATATTGATTCTTATGATAGATGATTATTACATTTATGTTGAGCTTAGTATATGATGAATTTATGAAATAACTATATGAAGTCTATGTATACTTCATACGTTTAAAAGTTTTAAATTTTCTGCTAAAAATAACCATATGAATATGATTAATGCAAGATGAGGCTTGCCTACAACCTCTGATAGGTCAACGACGCCGGTTGCAATCCGGATTCTAGAATCCGGATCGTACCAAACTTGGTATCAGAGCATGAGGTTAAAGTACCTAGGAACTAAAGCTCAACACAATCAAGTTACGTAATTTCTTACTTGTGGTTGTGAAGCGTGCCACAATCATGACTTAGAGACTACGCGATGATAGGAAATTCTCCTTTGTTCTACTCTTTATCATGCTATCTAGAGATTTGACACCTTGTGTCAATATAAGTATCTAACTTTCTTCTTGTGTGAACGTTTAGAGGAATACACACAAGAATTAGGATGACCAAGTGGTCTAAGGTGGTAGACTCAAGATCTGGCCTTCCCAGGAAGGGGCCATAATGGAAATGCCCAATGTGGACGAAAGACGTGTGGTGAGTATGGTTGTTCGCATGAAATTGAATGCATTGTAATGTCTAAAAGCCTGCTATGAGTATTGATGATGAGGAGAGGGCTAAGTTGGCTGCATACCAACTCAAGAATATGGCTTATACATGGATTTGCTTCATAAGTATTATGCTATAATAAATTATAGAAACAGGGTAGGAAGGCTTCAGTTTCAAAATGAGTTAAGTTATAATGAGAAGGGCATGGTTCGAATCCAACAGGCCAAGGTGATGCTCAGCCTCGGCCAAATCCTTATGTTGTAGCCGAACCCCCCAAGAGAAACCGGTTTAATGCAATATACTTGGCATTATACATAAAAAAGTGAAGTTAAAAAAAATCTTTAAAAAATTTCATCCTCTAATGGAAAAATATTTTGATGCCAAACATTTAATACTTTAATTGTGGAGGAGATCATGAATGTCTTGACTCCTACCTTTCACTTCATGGCATTGGAAATCTTTCTACCCCACCTTATATGCCTCAATGAGTTGCACTTTCAGAACAACGACATCGCCATATCATTGATACTGCAAGAACACTCTTACATGAGGGTTCCCTTCCAACCCAATTTCAGTCTTTCGTGTGTCACCACATTGTCTGCCTCATCAACCGTCTGCCCACCTCCAACCTAGATAATAAATCCCCATTTAAAAAATTACTTGGAAAATCATCTAATTATAGTTTTTACGTACTTTTGATTGTTTATGCAATCCATGGCTTAAAGTATACTCCAAAAATAAACTTGAACCAAAATCTACCCCGTGCGTCTATCTCACATTCTCCTTGTCTCATTACTGTCATCAATGTTTTGATCCTATCTCTACAAGGTGTACTTATCTCTAGACGTGCGATTTGCTTAAAATTATTTTCCATTTAAAACTCTGTTCTCCAACCTTGCCAATAAATTGACTCCCCTACAATGGGAAAAAACCAATTTCCAATTCTTCCGACCCCACACGTAAACTTCCCTTAAGTACATATCTGCCCCCTCTATTAGAAATAGAAGCACGAAAAACAAATTCCCCATCAACATCTTCTTCTTCTCCATCCAAGTCCCTGCAAATCAAACCCACAATTCTCTTCCGACAATGCATCTGTGGAAGAAACAGTTTCACCTCTCACAACATCTCCTTCTCCAAGTAAGTTTTTATATCCTTCACCTTCTATAATTTGTATTTCCCAGTACCCCTTGTATCAACCTTCTACCAAATATCTACCACCGCCATGTTACACCCTTGTTGAAAGGAAGAGAGGAACAAGAGAAGTCCGCGGATGTGGATAATGGTAACTTTCTTGTCTTCTCTTCCTGTTCATGCATTATTAGATCCAGGATCTACCTTGTCCCTGGTTACTCCTGTGGTGGCTAATCAATTTGACTTACCTCCTTAGATCTTTCATGAACCATTTCTAGTTAGTACTCCCATAGGTTAAAGTGTTAGGCATAAGGGCTCTATAGAGAAGTAGATGGCTTAGTGTGAAGTCCCTTTGAAATTAAGTTTGGCGTCATTAGGTTCAAATCTTAAGGCCCACAAGATTTTATATAAGAGGTTAGATATACACTTCTTATGTCTGGTTTATGTTTAAGAAACTCTAAGTTTAGGTGTTTTAGTCGATTTGGTGTTGTAGGTCACTAATTGTATGTCTTATAATAGAACTATGTGAGTTAAAAATGAAGTTATGTTTGCATTTTATGTGCTGTTTTTGTGTAGCATAGATGCATGTTTTCTGTGTTGCATGATTTGTGATGTGCATTAAGTTAATTGTGATTGAGAAGGAAATTCTTCAATAAAAAAAATAGAGCTTCAATTAATCTTGAATGATATGTATCATCCAAATAAGTGTGAATTGGATATTCACAAAAGAGAAACATTTAAGTATGACAAAGTAACTTTCGAAAGTCACCCTCTTTGTTTAAATGATGTATAAGTGTCAGTCAGGGAGGAATGTTCGTAAGGGTGGGGGATACTGTAACATTTCGGAAAATCATATGTCTAATGAAGAGCCAGTATGTCCTTAGGATAGACTATTAGGGGTACATAGGCACCCCAATGCCCAATATTGAGAAATAATAGGCATATTATAGAAAAATTGGCTAAGGGATATTACCCAATTTTCTATACACAAAGAACAACTATACTTTTTGGATTGTCATACCCCAATCCAAGAATTATGTTCAATAAATGTACCTGCAAGGATGACCCTAAGCTAAAATTCAATATTCAACCATATCAACCATAGCACCACACAAAACTAGGCATCCAAGTGTCAAGCCTAGTGTCATAGCACATGATCATTTAAAATTATCATGTAAAATTAAGTAGTGCCCAAGGACATAGTTAGGGTCCTTTGGACAATAATTAAACATTCCCAACTGAACCATAAATAATTGTTAGTTCGGCAAGTACAACCAGCCCATGTGCAAGCACATGTGCAAGACATGTGAAGAAGCTGTCAAAGGAATGGACCACCCTAACCGAATTCGATTAGGGTAGTTAGGGGGAAAACGTGCACAAGGGATTACTCCATGTGGGGCTTAACTTCCTAAAAAACTCTAGGTCCTAATAACTGTCCCAACTAGATAGATAACCTAGCACTAACCTAAATTGGCCCATTAGTGCACCCAACAACGTAGGACCCAAACCGGGTTGACAATAACCTTGTACTAGTTAAATATACAACCTAGTAGCTAACCTAGGATGGTCCAAAAGGTTAGTTATAATCCTAAAAACTTAGGGGTACTTTATTAATTCCCCTATTTTATCTCATTAATTAATTTAGCAACTTAATTAATTAATTTAAAGGGGCAAAACCGAAATCACAAAACATTTTCCAGATTTTGGTTAAAACAAGAAAAAAGACAACTTGGTACCTAACCTAGGATGGTTCAAAGGATTGGTTATGATCCTAACGACATAAAAGTACCTTTGTAATTACTCTAGGTCACATAATTAATTAAATTAGCAATTTAATTAATTGGTTTAAATGATCAAAACAAAATCCTTACACTAACCTAGTATAATTCAAGAAACATCCTAGTACTTAACCTAGGATGGTCTTTAAGGGTTGATTATAGTTCCAATGACTTAGGGGTACTTTAGTACTTACCCTAGGTATCTAAATTAATTAAATTAAGGATTTAATTAATTAATATAAAGTCAAAATGTTGACCGAAACTATAGTCAACACCAATTTCCAGATTTGACTAAGTCTTACGTTCTCCTATCTTTAGTCAACTTAGGAGGGGTGTTTTGATAATTGGTTAATTAGTTTATTAAATTATCAATTTCTCTAGGGAGATTTAAAGGTTCCTTCAAATTTTCGTTCAAGGTGGTCTTCATAGATTAAGTTCTACATAAGTTATGGATTTCTCTCCAAGACTTCTTTCTCCAAGAGAATTTTCTTTCGAATGATTCAAAGATCTTTAAAACTAGGGTTGTTTCTCGTCATTCTTGTTGAACTTCTTTCCCTAGTATCCTTGTTATGATTTCAATGTTGAATAAGTTAGAAATCATATTGTTGGTAAGTGGTGCTGGCTGATCTTCATGTGTATGGTTGTTGATTAAATAATGATTGAATGAACCTGTTAATTGGACTCGTTTGATGCTAAGTGTTATTATGTGAATTAAAAGAATGATACTATGTTAAAGATATGTCCAAAAATGTTATGTATGAAGATGTTACGGTCTGTTGTGCGTCACAATACTTGCTGTCAATATTACGTTATCAAGATGATATATTCATCAAATGATAATATGACTCTGTCCAAGATTTTTAAAAGCGTTATGCCTAAAGTTATGTTATAAGTTTGGCTAAATAGATCTCTATGAAATCATAAGTTGAATTAATGTTTGGATTATACTAGTGAAATGGCTAACAATGTCTTGCCCAAAAGTTGAATGGAATTGGCTTACATTATTGCTTTTAAATAATGGTGGAAAAATTGGCTAATGAGAATCTCAAGAAACTATATTTGAATAAATGTTTAGCTTGTACCAATAAATTGGCTATGAAGTCATTTCCAAATTTTCTGGGCCAATACTAAATTTACACAAATATTATGTGCCCAATATAATGCAATGTAAAATTAAGCATGACCAACACAACAAAATGAATCAATACTAAGGGTATGTCAATCAATGAAACAAGTCCCAACATAACCTATACTATCTTATATGACTAAAATGTTGGAATCACAAATGAATAAGCACATCTAAAATAATTCAATGAATCCATAGCTAAGGGCATGCCATTAACTTGGATAACTCCGAACATGCTCTGAATGAATGATATATGAACTCATGAAACTCATTGAATGAAGTGATCATCGTCCATAAACAATGATATGAATCTACTAAACTAAAGTAATTAAGTAACGTGAGTTATAGTATAATTAAAGGGTCTAAATTAAGTAAGTGGCCAGAATGGGGTGTTAAAGGAAGAGAGACATGTATCACTTACACCTAAGCTACTATGTTAAAAGAATACTCACGTATGAAGGTGTTAAAATGTGTGAGACCAGTCTCAATAACGTATGTAAGGACAATTTACATTCATCAATGTATAGTAAGGATGATATGTAAGGAAAATTCAAATTTCATCAATGTAAAGTAAGGATGATATGTAAGGACAATTCACATTTCATCAATGTAAAGTAAGGATGATATGTAAGGACAATTCACATTTCATCAATGTAAAGTAAGGATGACAAGTCATCAAAAGAGTAAATAAATCTCAATCACATTCTATCTATAAGTGTAAGAACAATTCACACTTAATACGTAAAGAAGAGATGAGAAATAATCTAATAAGCTAGGACTAGCTCATTCTAGAAGCAAGCTTCGACGATATATGAATTGAATGTTAATATGAACTTTAAATTGAGCACTGATAGGCTAGTTATGAGTGGTGATGCCTTCTTTTGGGAAGGACGGAGGTTCACGTAATATCATGAGATGAGACTGTCCACCATGGTGGGTATGGGTCTCCCTAAATCTGTAGTCTTTAAACTATGCTGCAAACATAGGGAACTTGCCAGTGGTTTTCAACCTAAGCCGGCTAGGGATGTTTTGGTTTCACCTTGTCTAGTGGCTCCACCTCTTTTCAGTGTGGGGAAGACAACGAATTTCATGATGCTCACATGATCTATGTTTGTTAAGGTTGGAGATCCTCAAAGTATAAAAGATGATGAAATGAATGATAACGAAGGTGTTTGTGCAAGACAATGAGGAGATGAAATCAGATTCAAGTAATGACATTCGGTCTTTCTTTGTAATTGCACTTCATGATTCCTATGAGACTCTAAAACTTCATCCTAGGTATAGCTGGTGTTTACATCAGACTACGAATGAATGAAATGAATAATTTGAAGTACGAATGAACAAATGAAGCTATTATGCCTCATATTTTTTTTATACGTAGTGCGCATCGTGATCTAGTAGACGTAAGTCCGGGGAATTAGATTTTATTTTAAGTTCCAAGTGATTAAAGAAATATTAGGCAAGGATGTTATTTCCAAATATGATATTAAGTATGAGTTGGCTAATGTAAGTGCCATTAACTTTAAGTGAGAGATTAATTAGTGGCTAATTTGGATTGATTTAATCCAATAGGCCCCACAACTCATAATTGGTGGCTAATTAGGATTAATTTAATCCAGTGGGCCCCACCACACAAGGCAAAAATTAAAAAGGGATCAGATTGTGAGCTGGACTTAGTGGACAGGTGTAGAGGGGGGCTGCCTCCACTTCATACTATTAAATGAGGTGGAGAAATCCACTCCATGCTTAATAAAGTGGTAAAATGCATTGCTGCATATCATCTTCTTCTTCACCACTTCTCTTAGGCAGCCATGGAAATGGAGAAACCAACCCTGCAACTCTTGGCCAGCAACTGCAAATAATTTGGTTAGTAAGCTCCTTGTTTGGTGTGTTAATTCTTTAAAATACTGTTGTTAATTATCCATTAATTTTAAGAAGGGGGCGTGACCAGTAGTTTAGGAAGTTTGTTTTAGTTATTGAATGTGCTATGTATGAACGGAAACCATAATCGGATTATTAGTGGTGTCGTGTTGGTGCTTGGGCTATTTTGATTAAAGCAAACTGCAGGAAAATTCTGTTTTGGCATTATGTATATGTTGAATTTGATTATGAGTATATACTCCAAAGGATGAATACGATAAGGTAGATGTGTTGCGAATAATAAAACAAGTTATCGCTCGGTGTGTCGTTGCTTCGCTGCTATGGTTGCCGAGACGGAACTGTTTTGGGGAGGGGGCTGTTTAATATGATTTGTTGGGTTATATGTGTTATTGGTATTGCTGTGGATAATTTGGGTTGTTGTCGGATTGGGACGAAGTAAGGAAAATAGGGGAAGTGCTGCCGAATTTTCGTTAGATTATTAGCTAGCTTACAAGAAAGTAAAGCGCGATGTTTATCTAATTGCGGCACGATTGTTGCTTGTTATACATTAATAGCTTGAGCAGTAAATATTGGACATGCGGCTCGATTATATGGTATGTAATGATGTCCCTTCTTTCTTTGTTTGGCATGACTTTTAAAAATAAGCAAATAACGGACAGATTTGATACTTACCTCTAGAGCGTCTAGGTGACGTATGTTCTTGCTCCCACAATTATTCCTCTATATATCGGCTATGTCTGATGATCTCTCATATCTATGGTAGTGCTTCTTAGAGTCATTGAGATTTTACGTTTCCATATCGCATTAAAGGTTCATAATCTTGATAAAACATTAATCTTTGGTAATACTCCTTGCTGGTTCACGTTGATTGTTCTATTGAGTTATAAGAAATGATTTTAATTGCATATGGTTGCTCAAAATATTCTGCTCGTGCATAGAGTCATTTATCATTTCACTGAGTCCCGGGCCGGGTAATGTTCGTGCAGAGTTTCTTGCATATGTCACCGAGTTCCTCACTAGAGGGCCGAGTATATATATTATATATATGATTGGTGATGAGGATGGTTATGATGATGATGATGACGGAGATGACGTGATGATTATTTTGTCGAGCCCCTTACTAGGGAAGCTGGGCACCTTATATGTTAAAGATATGCATCATTTTCACTTAAAAGGGTGCATGTGTAGAGATATTTTGTTTCGACTTGGCATATTGGTATCCTATAATCTTTACCTTATGCTTTACATACTCAGTACATTGTCCGTACTGACCCCCCTTTCCTCGGGGGGCTGCGTTTCATGCTCGCAGGTGTAGACGCACAGTTCGGTGATCCTCACGCCTAGGATATCTACTCTGCTGATTGGGAGAGCTCCACTGTTCCGGAGCCCAGTCGTTTTGGTACATAACTTTTGTGTGATCTTTTGCTCGTCTATGGGTATGGCGGGGCCCTGTCCCGTCGAGTTTCACTAATGTACTCTTAGAGGTCTGTGGACATTATGTGGGTTGTATATATATGTTTTGGATAATGGTCTGGACATGATTTGTTTGGGATGTCCGCTTGTACAGGGGCAGCCTTGTCGGCTGCGTACATCATTGTGTATTGTGTAGTGGCAGCCTTGTCAGCTTACGTATGTTATTATGCTTTGAATAGTGGCGGCCTTGTCGGCTCGCGTATGCTGTTATGGTTGAATGGTTATGACTCCTTATGAGACAGATCCTCTTATATATATATATGACGTTGGGGTGGCTTGATTTGATTAAATTCCATATTGCCTTAGTTTCATTTGGTTATACTTAGCAGGTTTGTATGTGGGTGTCCAAAACGGGCACTAGTCACGGCCCATCGGGTTGGGTCGTGACAAAGAGTGGTATCAGAGCGGTTCTTCCTCGGAAGTGTCTATAGACCGTGTCTAGTAGAGTCTTGTTTATCGGTGTGTTGTGCACCACATCTATAAATAGGAAGCTACAGGACATTTAGGATGTCATTCTTTCTTCTAGATCGTGCAATAGAGCTATATTAACGGGATAATCCCTCTCTAATGAATCCGTGTGTTTTCAGCTATGCCTCCAAAGAAAGCGACAGCCGCCTAGAAGGGAAAATCGGTAGCAGAAGGTACTAATCAGACCCGGAGAGTTACTAGGGCCCGTGCCCAGTCTATGCCTGGTATTATGCTCCAGTTGAAGAGCTCTGCTACACCGCCACCGCCAGAGGAGCTTAGAGCAGCAGCAGCTCCAGTTCGGGGGACACCACCAGCCCCCGAGGCCCCAAAAACTGAACCTCCAGCTCCTTAGGCAGGGGCAGAGGATAGGGCCATGAGAGATGCGGTTCAATTACTGACTAGATTAGTGGCAGATCAGGCTCGCAGGCATGGACTAGGATTTGATCATGCAGACATATCTGATAGCTTAAGGGCTCGTGACTTCTTCAGTTGTAATCCTCTAGAGTTCTTTGGGTCAAGGCCCCAGGATAATCCGTAAGAGTTTATTCGTCAGATGCAGCCTACATTGAGGATAATCAAGGCTTCGAAGACCGAGTCTGTTGAGTTGGCTACGTATCGTTTGCGGGATGTAGCTATTAATTGGTATGAGTCTTGGGAGTTATCTAGGGGTGAGGGTGCTCCTCCAACGGTATGGGATGAATTTGTGGAGGCTTTCCAGGGCCACTTCCTGCCTCCAGAGATGAAGCGAGCTAGAGTCGATAGATTCTTGCGTTTGAAGCAAAATGGCAGGAGCGTTCGAGAGTGTAGCCTCGAGTTTGATTCATTGGCTAGGCATGTGCCTATATTGTGGCTGCTATGAAAGACAAGGTACATCGTTATGTGATGGGATTGGATCGTTATCTGATTGACGGTTTTATGGAAGTGACTCTTCAGCCAGGTATGGACATTGCTCGGGTGCAGGCATATGCATAGGGGGTATAGGATAGGCACCGGGGACGTTAGCCAGATAGAGATTATAATAGAGGCCAGCATAAGAGGGCTAGATCAGCAGGTTGTCCTGACGAGTTTCGAAGCGGGCAGTCTCAGCAGCATGTTAGATTTTCTTCCCAGCCAGCACAGAGTGCACCCCCACGTTTCATGGGTAGAGGGTTTGATCATATGGGATATTCGAAAGCTGGTCAGAGCTCTAGGGCGTCAGGGTCACAGATGGGCAGGGGTTTGAGCTAGTCGAGGCCACCTTTGCCTCGGTGTTCTCGTTGTGGTAAGTCCCATCCTGGGGAATGTCATTGGGCTACAGGTGCATGTTTTTCTTGCAGCCGTCAAGGCAATACTATGAGGGAGTGTCACCTTAGAGGTAGTGCAGGTGGTATGGCACAACCTACAGGTCCGTTGCTGGTTCATCTTCTTCTGTGGCTATGCGCCCTATGGGGCAGGGTATTCAGGCGCCAGCAGCCGTGGTAGAGGACGTGGTGGAGCTTCCAGTTCTAGCGGTCCCTCAAACTTTATATATGCTTTGACTAATAGGCAAGATCAGGAGGCGTCACCTAATGTGATCACAGGTATATTGTCACTATTCTCCCGAAGTGTGTATGCATTGATAGACCCAGGTTCCACCTTATCATATATATCTCCCTTTGTTGCTAGTAGGATCGGAATAGAGTCTGAGTTGAAAGAACCATTTTAGGTAGCTACACCTTAGGAGATTTTGTCATAGCTATGCGAGTATATAGAAATTGTTCAGTAGTTATATATAGTCGTCGTACCTTAGCAGATCTAATAGAGTTAAATATGATTGAGTTTGATATTATCATGGGCATGGATTGGTTGGCTGCTTTTTAGGCTAATGTTGATTGTAGAGGAAAGATAGTTCGATTTCAATTTCCAGGGGAACCGATTATAGAGTGGAAGGGAAGTACAGTATCGCTGAAAGGTAAGTTCATTTCATACCTCAAGGCCGAGAAGATGGTTAGAAAAGGTTATATTTACCATTTGATTCGGGTGCATGACATAAAGGCAGAGGCACCGACTCTTCAATCAGTCCCGGTAGTCAATGAATTTCCCGATGTATTCCCCGAGGAACTTCCAAGCCTTCCTCTAGAACGAGAGATAGAGTTTACTATAGATGTACTTCCAGACACCCAGCCTATATCTATACCTACTTATAGAATGGCACCTGCTGAGTTGAAAGAATTGAAGGAGCAATTGAGGGATTTGCTAGAAAAGGGCTTCATCAGGCCTAGTACGTCACCTTGGGGAGCACCGGTACTGTTTGTGAGGAAGAAGGATGGGTCGCTGCGGATGTGCATTGACTATAGGCAGTTGAACAAAGTAACAGTAAAGAACAGGTATCCCCTCCCAAGGATTGACGATCTATTTGACCAGTTGCAGGGTGCAAAGTGTTTTTCAAAGATAGACTTGCGGTCAGGTTATCATCAGGTGCGGGTAAGGGAGGCAGATATTCCAAAGACGGCATTCCGGACCCGATATGGGCATTTTGAGTTTAGAGTGCTGTCTTTTGGGCTGACTAATGCTCCGGCGGTGTTCATGGATTTAATGAATCGAGTATTTAAGCCATTCCTTGATATGTTTGTTATTGTATTTATAGAAGATATTCTAGTCTATTCACGTTCAGAAGAGGAGCATGCAGACCATTTAAGGACGGCACTTAAGGTGCTTCAGCACCAGAAGTTGTATGGTAAATTTTCTAAGTGCGAGTTCTGGTTGACTTCAGTGGCATTCTTGGGGCATATTATTGGAGCTGATGGTATTCGGGTAGACACGCAGAAGATTGAGGCGGTAAAGACTTGGCCCACACCTACGACACCTACTGAGGTACGCAGCTTTCTGGGGTTAGCAGGATATTACAGGAGATTCGTAGAAAAGTTTGCCTCAATTTCAGCACCTTTGACAAGGCTAACTCAAAAGGCAACCAAGTTCCAGTGGACTGATGCTTGTGAGCGAAGCTTCCAGCTATTGAAAGACAAAATGATTACAGCTCCAGTTCTAACTCTTCCGGAGGGACCAGACGGCTATGTTATTTATTGTGATGCTTCGGGAGTTGGGATAGGATGTGTATTGATGCAGCATGGAAAATTTATAGCCTATGCCTCCCGACAACTTAGGAAGCATAAAAAGAACTATCCTACTAATGATCTGGAGTTAGCGGTCGTGGTTCATGCCTTGAAGATATGGAGACATTATTTATATGGTGTCCATGTGGACATCTATACAGATCATAAGAGTCTCCAATATATCTTTAAACAGAAGGAGCTGAACTTACGACAGAGGCGGTGGTTATAGTTGCTAAAGGATTATGATGTTGATATTTTATATCATCCAGGGAAAGCGAATGTTATAGCAGATGCTCTTAGCCGTAAGTCCATGGGTAGTTTGACAGATGTACAACCAGAAAGGAGGGATATGGTTCAGGAGATTCAGCAGCTATCCAGCCTTGGAGTCCGTCTAGCTAATTCGGAAGATAGTGGAGTTTCTATTCGAGAGGTTGCTGAGTCCTCAATCATAGATGAGGTAAAGAGACACCAATACAGGACCCTATTCTTGCACAGTATAGAGATGCATCTCTTCCAAAGGAAAATACCCCATTTAAGGTTATACCTGACAGAGTGTTACGATATGAAGGCAGTTTGTGTGTACCCGATACTGCGGGGCTACGACGGTAGTTTATGGGAGAGGCATACTCTGCCCGTTATTTTATTCACCCAGGGTCAACAAAAATGTATCATGACCTCAGATGCTTATATTGGTGGGATGGCATGAAAAAGGACATAGCGGAGTTTGTTGTTCAGTGCCCGAATTGTCAATACGTCAAGATCGAACATCAAAAGCCTGGTGGATTATTACAGGAGATAGAGATCCCGACTTGGAAATGGGAGATGATTAATATGGACTTCATTACAAGCTTACCTCGCACTCAACGAAAGTATGACTCTATATGGGTTATTGTAGATAGGCTGACTAAATCGGCACATTTTCTTCAAGTCAAGACTACTTATTCGGCTGAAGATTATGCGAGGTTATATGTTAGGGAGATAGTGAGACTTCATGGGGTTCCCATGTCCATTATATTAGACAGAGGAGCTCAATTTACAGCCAACTTTTGGAGATCATTTCAGAAGGGATTGGGGACACAGGTGAACCTTAGCACAACATTTCACCCTCAGACTGATGGGCAGGCTGAGCGTACTATTCAGACACTAGAAGATATGTTGCGGGCATGTATTATTGACTTCAAAGGTAGCTGGGATGACCACTTGCCGCTCATTGAGTTTGCCTATAATAATAGCTACCATTCTAGTATCCAGATGGCACCGTACGAGGCCATATATGGGAGGAAGTGCAGATCACCTATTGGTTGGTTTGATGTTGGCGAGACTAAGTTAATACGCCCGGATGTGATTCAGCAAGCTGTTGACAAGGTGAAGCTTATTCAAGAAAGATTATTAGCAGCCCAGAGTCGACATAAGTCATATGCAGATAATCGGCGTCGAGATTTGGAGTTTCAGATTGGTGACTGGGTATTCCTGAAGGTATCACCCATGAGAGGTGTGATGAGATTCGGCAGGAAGGGGAAGCTCAGTCCGAGATACATTGGGCCTTATCAGATTGTTCGTAGGATAGGCAAGGTTGCCTATGAGTTGGATCTACCATCAAATTTGGAGGCGGTACATCCAGTCTTCCATGTATCGATGCTACGTAAATGTATTGGTGATCCTTCTAGAGTATTCCCCGTAGATGATATTCAGGTAATAGAGGAGTTGTCATATGAGGAGAAACCCGTGGCTATACTTGATCGTCAGGTTAGAAGGTTACGTACTAAGGATGTGGCTTCCGTCAAAGTGTTGTTGCAAAATAACAATAGGGAGGACATGACTTGGGAAGCGAAAGACGAAATGAAGAATAAGTATCCTTACTTGTTCCCCGTACCTGCAGGTAATTCAATTCCTAGCTTGACAATATTGATAGATAATGAGATTATGTAGTTGTGAGGCATCTGTAAGTTACGGAATGTAGGTTGATAGGTATAACTTTTAGAGAGACCTCGCTGGAATTTATTTTTGCAAGACGCTAACTTAACATTCGAGGTGAATTGTTGTATCATTACTACAGGTCTTAAGTGAGGGTTGTTGGTTAGAGAAACTCCTAGAATAGTAATTACATGTTTCCTCAAGAGTTCTTCTTAGTATGAATGAGGGTAAGGGACTTCATTCATCCATTGCATGATATGTCTATTATTATAATTATGAAATGACATCAGTTTTTTGTACTTTTATATACAACTCAGAATTTTTGTATCTTTGTACACACAGAGTTCAAAACCATGTTTTGAACAACTTTTATTTATTTATATTTAAATGAGTTAGTTTAAAATTCATGAGTTGAGCAGATTCAAGGTAAGTGTTTCTTTCAGAATCTCTTTCAAGCCTATGTTGTTTTGGCATTTCAACTTGCATATCCTTACATTCAATGTATTGATGTTAGTTTGCCTACATCTTATTATGATGCAAACACATGTAACTAGGATTGGTTTTTTGGCTTCTCATTGATTGAGTGAACAACTCAGAGTTTGTTGGTGAGCATCCCTGCATTCTAGAAGATACATTTTTATTGTTTTCTAGTTTAGCTCATTAGGATGTTGTGGGGTCTGTCCCAACATTCATCTCAGTTATAAGAGGCTTCATAGATAGTCAGTTCAGTTGTCATTAATTTGTTATTAACTTATGTCCCGATTTGAGTTGCCATTGTGGCTAAGTTAAATGTTTATTTTTAAAACATTTTGATATCAGTTCCAGACAGTTGAGTTAGTTAGCATTTGAGTGTTAAGTTCCGCTAAGTAAATTAACCAAGCCAAGGGTCCGCTCGAGGCCAACAATTGTCATTGAGTGTTAGTAACGCCCAGAGTGTAAGCTCGGGGCATGATATTCATCTCTTTTAGCTAATTATCCTTGGCATGATAACCCTTTCCTTTGTCATTTTTTTATTCTCCTTGTAAACTGTGCAACATGGTGACCTATTTTTCCACAACTAAACTTGTTTAAAATTGGGATTTTAAGGCTTGTAACTATTAGACTTATTAACATACCTTTGTTGTTAATGCTTTAGTCTTGTACTATGTTTGCTTGCTTTGTTGATTCCTTTGCTTTGAATGTCTCATTTATGTAGCTTGTTGTACCATAAACTTCTGATAGCGTCTCTGGAGTTGTAATATTTATGGTAGCTCCATCATAAATATTATCAGCAGTATCAAGACATATATTTTTTTCATAATTTCTTAGATCGTTGGAAATATATAATAGATGGGGAAGTTATAATATTGAAATAATAATAGAACAATTAGGTTAAATACTACTACAATAATATTCTTAGCTAATATATATAATACTTAAGATCGTTCAAGGCAGTATCCAAAGAATGTATTTTAGCTTCATAAAATGATTCCCCGTGATTAAACAAGTCTTCTCTAATCAATTAGAAGATACAAGAATTAACAAAATATAAATACTAAAAAACCAGGGAGACAAATGTTTTATATGTTTTTTTAGTTCTCTATTAGTTAAGCCACAACTGATCTTTATATAGAGGTTATAAGGAGGCTAATAAGTGACTTACTTTGGTCACCATGTAAAGGCAATACTTTGACACCATGTAAGGCATTACATTGGTCACAATTCTTAGTTCTCTTTGACTATTCTTACTCAGCAAAATAGTTGTAAAAGCTTATCAAGCAGTGACGTAATGAGTTGTGATCATGTGACTGACTTGTTTTTCAAAAATTATCCACTGAGTGGTTTTGATGGTGAGTCCCAATCGAATTTTCATGTACAAGGATATTGTGGTGTTTTATTCAGACCATATAAACAGTACACTATTTTAATGTTTTGATCTATTGTCTGAACCAACACTACAATTGTCACATCCGGGAATACCCCCTAGATTTAACCGGTGTGGTCGTCCTCTTCGAGGACTAAGACTAGCCTCTTAGATTACATCATTACATTCATAGGTAAAAATTAGAGAAAATTTAAAACTTTTCATTACTTCTACATTGAGGTTTACATAGACCTCTACATACAAGTAATAAATGTATATCAAGTATACAAGGAAGATTACTTACTTTTCTACTTTTATTGCACATACACATATAGAATGTAGCACAGTCTAAAAAGTATATCTCATCTCATAACCATCTAACAAGAGTATATCAAATTTGGGCGTAGCCCATACATCAATGAAATAAGACCACATATAGGTCATACAAGGTTTAGTATCCAAATAAAAAGGAAAGAACATAAGAGTCTTAAAATTAAAACAACTTCATCTAGATAGTGGCATTTCCCTCGGAAAGTGAAGACCTACCCAACTTGGGTGATCAAGAATTCCAAGTCTTTTTCAAATTCATCTCAAAAATCCCCTCAACGACCGGAACCTAAAATATTGGGAAAAAGGAAGAAATGGGGTTAGTATACCACTTGTAAAAAGTATGAGACCATATGCTCATGTATCTTGGAATCATGCTAAAAAGGGATTATTTATAAAGGTATGCAATTTAATTTGAAATGACTTATGCACATTCAATAAGATCATCCCAATCAAT